>NW_027361775.1:3600000-4122500 GCF_039654945.1 Dendrobates tinctorius | reverse complement strand
AACATGCCGATTTGAATTTTGGGCTTTACCCACCACCATGTCTATCACCATATCATTATGCGACCCTCGCTAATAATTAGCAGAGTGCCAACAGGTGCCGAAAAACTTCGGTTTGGAAAGGGCTCTCAGTTGGCCCTGTATTATACATTTGGGAGAGCTCTCACTCCTTCATTTGAGAGATCCCTCCCTTATGCCAAATAGCTAGCCAGATAGTGGAATACATAGTTCCCATCACTTTACAATGCTAGCTAAAACATGCCAACTGAATTTTGGACTTTGCCTGCAATCATCACCACGTCCACCACCATGTCATTATGCGGCCCTTGCTGAAAATTATCGCAGTGCCAGCAGGTGCTGTGAAATGTAGGTTTAGTAAGAGCCCTCAGGTGACCCTGTATCATACATTTGGGAGAGCTCTTACTCTTACATTCAGGAGGTTCCTCTCTCATGCCAAATAGTTGTAGCACCTGCATCTCTGCTGCAGTCCCTCTCATACTGCAGAGACATCAGCGTACTCACCGCCAAGGATCCCGTCCTGCCCCTTCCAGGTCTGCACGCACTTCTAGCAGGTCTCCCAGCATGTGCTTAGAGCTCGCACACCCTTCCTCTTTCTTAAAGGGGCTGCAATCGTTCCTCTAAAGTGTCCCCAGCCGATGGCTGGAGGTCTCTTTCTATTTAATCCACCTCCTCCAACATGGAGGTGCCTGTGCAATGTTGTGAGATTGTTCCTAACATGCTTATCAGTTCTCAGGTCTTTGTACTTGTATCCGAGTCTGCTGCACCCACCAGTGCTCACCTCAATGGCAGCAGAGCCAGCTGCACCCACCAGTGTTCACCTCAGTGGCGGAAGAGCCAGCTGCACCCACCAGTGCTCACCTCAACGGCAGCAGAAACAGCTGCACCTTCCAGTGCTCACCTCAATGGTAGCAGAGCCAACTGCACTCGCCAGTGGTCAACTCAATGGCAGTAGAGCCAGATGCACCCACCAATGTTCACATCAAGGGCAGTAGAGCCAGCTGCACCTGCCTGTGCTCACCTCAACGGCAGCAGAGCCAGCTGCACCCGCCAGTGCTCACCTCAATGGCAGCAGAGCCAGCTGCACCCACCAGTGTTTATCTCAATGGCAGCAGAGCCAGCTGTACCCGCCAATGCTTATCTCAATGGCAGCAGAGCCGACTGCACCCACCAGTGCTCACCTCAATGGCAGCCGAGCCAGCTGCACCAGTCAGTGCTTATCTGTCTGTTAGACTGTTTTGTCTGTACCTGCGATCCTGTCATCTTCTCCACCTGTCTGCATCTGTTGGACATTTCCCCAGGCCATTCCAGCTATCCACTCCTAGGGGTCAGCCGCCATCTACCCAAGGTCAGTCCTGGAGTAGCACCTGGGTCACCTCCCTTGTCTCTCCACGGACTGTGGTGTCGTTAGCTGCTGCATGTCCATGGTCGGATTGTGTGAGGCTTCTAGTCACGCCCCTCCAGGTCTTACTTGGGCTTTAGCACAGTGGTTCCACCACCCAGCCCATTTCAGTTTACACAGGCCATGGAATCTGCTGGCTCCCATGCGTCTTCCATCTCGTACCTATACCAGGAGCTCTCATGCCAGAAGGATCAGCAGGGCAAGATTCTTTCCTATCTATGGTCTGTGAATACTCATCTCAATACACTGGCAATATCAACCACTTCCACATCCTCTCAGGCGGCAGTTACCACCACGGTGACCCACTAGGCAGCCAGTTATGCACCAGGTTCCAGACCTTCACGCTTTGGCAGAGATCCCACCCATTGTCTGAGGTTCATTAACCAGTGCATGTTGCACTTCAAACTCCTGGCTTAACGGTTCACCTCAGACTGAGCCAAAGTGGCTTTCATCATGTCACATCTATCTGGTGAGGCCCTAGCCTGGCTCAATCCTCTGTCGGAAAGAGGGGACCATTTAATGTCAAACCTACAGTCCTTCTTGTAAGCTTTTTGTAAAGTCTCCGACGAGCCCAGTCGCCTTTCTTCTTCAGCCTCTTCTCTGCTCCGGTTATGCCAAGGTAACCTTTCCGTGAGCCTATATGCAGTCCGGTTCCATACCTTGTCTTCAGAACTCGCTTGGAACAATAAGGCTCTGATGGCAACCTTCTGGGAGGGTCTTTCTGAGCAAATCAAGGAAGAACTGGCAGACCAGGAGATACCCACCTCTCTGGATGACCTGGTGTCTCTTGCAAAACAGAATTGACAATAGATTTTAGGAAAGGACCAAGAGGTAAACCGCGAGAAAAGATCGGTAAGCCTGACTCCCACCATCCAACGACCGATCATTAAGCAAAGTCCCTGCTGCGACTTCTTCGCTTGAACCTATGCAGATAGACCAGGTGAAGGGACATGCTTCTGCTGCGTCAGCTCTGAACATCTTATCTGGTCATATCCCGAAAAACCAGGAAACACCTGTGCTTAGGGTCAATAGGAGAGGCTACCATGGGCAAGACGTCTATCTCTCCATCATTGACCCTGACTATATCTGTCTTCTACAGCAAAGAGACTTTTGTTGAATTGGCCCACCAGAGGCTGTGGTCAATCGGTATAAGATTCCAGTCCTACATCTTACAGATCCGTTGGTGATTTCCTCAGTGGCTGGAAATCCTCTTTCCGAGACCATTCAGTTCATCACAGAGCCCATGGATCTTCAGTTGGGGACACTATATTTGGAGAAGATTTCGATTCATGTGTTGTTTGGTCACTTATTCTCTACTTCTAGGTCTCAAATGACTGCAAAAACACAAACCTGTTCTAGAATGGAGATCTAGAGAAGTACTCCTTTGAGGCTCAGGATGTTACAAAATGTGCCTTACTCCTGTTTGTCCTGTCCGGTAGAGTTGAGCGACTTTGGTCGGATCGGGTTTCATGAAACAAAATTTGTTTCAGATGAAACTGGTCTGACTAGGGCAAAAAAAGTCGGAGTTTCGTCCGAAACCCGACCCCAATGCAAGTCAATGGGAAAAAAAAGTCGTCATTGAGCGGATGACATTCATCCACTCAATGCCGACTTTTATTCTCCATTGACTTGCATTGGGGTCGGGTTTCGGACGAAACTCCGACTTTTTTTGCCCTAGTCGGACCAGTTTCATCTGAAACAAATTTTGTTTCATGAAACCCGATCCGACCAAAGTCGCTCAACTCTACTGTCCGGTCTCCTATTTCTCCTGCAAGTTTTCCTGGCCCGCTCGCAGCATATTGGAAGTCTTCGACAAGAAGAAGGCTTAGACCTTGCCATATCATAGGCCGTAAGACTGCCCAATTGACCTCTAGTCAGGTACCTCACTTCCATGAGGCTGAATCTACCCCCTGTCCCAGGCCGAGACTCACGCTATGTCCGAGTATATAGAAGAAATCCTCCTCTGGAGACATATGACTTCCATGCTGTCCACTCTGAGGAACTGTTTACGTTCCATTGTAATTTGTCAGGCCTCTCATCACGCACCATTAAAGGTCATGAGTTGGAGTGCAGTGATGCCCAAACATTTGAGCACCTATGGCCAGGAGAAATACACATTGGGGAAGATCAGTTCATGTCTGAAGAGGTGGAGGATAATCATGAAGCACAGTTGCCATCAGGTCAGCCTAAAATCATAACTCAGAAGGAGGATCAGATTGAGGAATTGGAAGATGATGTGGTCAATGATGAAGCCATTGATCCAACCTGGCAGTGCCTGGCGAGCACAGCAGTGCCAACAGGGATTGATCCGAAGCACAAAAACAGGCGAGAAGAGGTAGTGGTTTGACCAGAGGGAGAACTCGGCCAACTGTTTCACAGAGCCCCCTGCACTCGGCTAGATAACAGGCCAAGGGTGCATTATTCCCCTGTATGGCATTTTTTTCTGAAATTCCTTCAGAAAAAACAACTGTAATTTGCATCTTCTACCAAACCAATATAAGAAGAGGCAAGAACACTGCCAACATGAGCACTACCAGCATGCAAAAGCACATGGCAGCCAAGCACCCCAGTAGGTGGGCGAAATGCCTGGGTACAATATCTTTGTCTGATGGTCAAACCACTGCCCCTTCTACTGTGTTATGGCCTTCTCAATCTGCTGTCCATGAAGCAGGCACTGATGCCTCCTGCCCACAACCTGCTGTTGCACAGACACAACAGTCAACAACCACATCCAGTTCATTGTCCCAGTGCAGCGTTCACTTGTCCCTGCCCCAGACATTTAAGGGAAAGCAGAAATATTAACCCATCCACAGGCCAAAACGCTAAACACCCACATAGCCAGCTTGGTAGCCCTGGAAATGTTGCCGTTATGACTTATGTGAACTGTCTTTCCGTGACCTCTTGGAGGTGGCAGCACCACGGTACTTGATTACTATCTGACACTATTTTTGCCAGTGTGCTGTCAACACGTTACATAAGCACGTGTTACACAATATCAGCCGTGCTCTGTCCAATGAAGTCACAGGAAAGGTTTACTTTACCACAGACATGTGAGCAAATTCTTGTGGACATTTCCCTTATGGCACACTGGCTGAACATAGTGGAGTCTGGGACAGAGTAAGAGGTTGGGACATCACACATCTTACCCACACTAAGAATAACAGATTCAACTTCCATCAGGGTTTCAGTCTACTCATATTACAGTTCCTGTCTCTCCTCCTCCTTCTCATCGACAGTAGCCTCCCCATCACTCCCCAGCTGGGAAGTCTGCAGCACTGCTATGGCAAAGCAGCAGCATGCTCTGCTGAAGCTCATCTGTTTAGGTGATAAAGCTCACAACGCAGCTGAGCTGTTGAAGTTGATAAAAAACCAGACAAATCTATGGCTCTCCCTGCTGAAACTCCAACCAGGTCTGGTTGTGTGCGATAATGGGCGAAACTTGGTGGTGGCTTTAAAGCTTGGCAAGCACGTTCCATGCATGGCCAACATGCTGAACTTGGTTGTACAGCATTTTTAAAAACATACCCTGTCAGTGCACATTTCTGAAAGTCATCTCAGACTTTCGGCTGACTAGTTTTACTGCAGCAGTGCTTTAATTTGCCTTGTCACCGACTGATTTGTGACCTACCCACATGCTAAAATTTGACCTTTAATAATAATAATAATAATAATAATAAGAAGAAATAATATTCTGCAGCACTTTACATTTTAGAGGGGACTTGTAGAGATAATAAAAGACATTACAGAATAACAATAATCACATAAACAACAAGAGGAATGAGGGCCCTGCTTGCAAGCTTACAATCTATGAGGAAATAGGGGAGACACAAAAGGTGAATGGTAACAATTGTTTTCATTGTTCTGACCAGCCATAAAGAAACCACTGGAGCCATAGGCGGAGGAGGACATGACTTGGGGATGGGTGGGCCTTTACTCCTGCAGCTTTTTTGGTATAGTGGTGTAGATTTTAAGCAAGAGTGATGTTGCTTTCAGAGTAAGAAGCACAGTATGTTTGTGCCTGGTGAGTTACTGTGAGGAGCGTGGGGCTTATATAGAGCAGGAAATCTGTGTCTCTCCCTCTTTCTTGCACAGGATGAACAGGAGGAAGCATGTCTGCAGTTTCAGGGAGTATAATACTGGGGTTATCACCTCACATTTACAGATGATAGGAGCACATTCACCTCAGACATTATGTACCAGTGTAGTATTAGCTCCTACATTATGTATGGGATCAATATTACCTCAGCAATTCCTGTAGCTGCCATGTCCCTCAGGTGCATGATATATTTTCCTCACAGACTCTGAGACAACTTCTGTGTGACCTCCCTGCAGACATGTTTGATATACTACTCTGCATTCACCTCAGACATTGTGTAGTGTGTACTAGTGTAGTATCAGCTCCTACATCATATCTGGGATCAAGATTACCTCAGAAATTCATTTAGCTGCCATGTTCTCTCACTTATTGTAGAGGCAGCTTTTGTGTGACCTCCCTGCAGACATTTCTGATATACCACATTACTGCTGTATTATACAGAGTCTTCATGAGTTCTGGGTTTATGTATGATAGGACAGAGGAGGGACACATACAGTGTCTGCCATTACTATGGTGGAGCTGGGCAGTCACATGTATTAGAGACACCGGTGTGAGGGGAGCAGTCGGGGGATGGTATATGTGTGATGATGAGAGGCTGCACTTCATGTTAGTGCACTGTAGACTGACCCTGCTGTGTGCGGATTATCCCCCCTTCCCAGTTATGGAGTCTGATGATCTGTATGTGACCTCCTCTCTGTTACATACTGTGAGGCTGGGTGTGCAGATCCAGTGTAACCAGGTTACTCACTATATGTGGTATATGTGTAAAGGCTCTATTCCTGTGCTGTATACTTCACCTGTACCACAGGTCTGTATACATGATATCACTCCTCACTCTGCTGTATACAGATCATGCTGTGTATAAACATCCTGTGTCTCCAGGTCATTTTCCTGGCTGTACATACAATCTGGACATGACTTCCAGCTTAGTGCTTAATTTCTGTAGCTACTGCTGCCTTAGTCCTCTTATGTTACATGCTGTCCTGCTGGATATATCCATCCTGTCTCTGTATATTGTCCCCATCATATGTTTGCAGGACCGGTGTACACCCACCGGGAGCTTGTTTTATATTACCTAAGATGGTGGATAGCACAGGCCTGAATGGTTTATGTTTTATCATGTGTAAAATAAATAATCGGGAGTAACTCGGCACATTTGAGTGTGCACTAATAACTCAGCACATGGCAGGCAGTGAGTGGGCACTCCTAGTGTGATGCTGCACATTGCTCTGGAAAACACATCATGGGCCCAGTTTTCAGCCCTGTCTCTCGTCTATTGTAATTGTATGTAGTAGAGTGACTGACTGGGATACAGAACTTGCAGTTTTCTGCTCACACACATATGGCTGCAGGCAGCTTATATTAGACCTACATATTTCTTACCATTCATGTGCAGCTGGTGATTAGAGTCTGTCTGTTGCTGTAGAGGAGCAGGCGGCTTCTCATTTATGGTTACAGCATATAACACAGCATTGCCCATCTCTGTCTATTTCTGGACCTTACGATGGGATATTTTCCATTATTAACCTGTTGTATACCTTGGTTGTAAACCTGCATGGTTTTCACCCTCACTTATCCCACATCTTGAGCGGTTGGAGGGGTCCTTGAAGTTGGTTAAATATGGTCTTGGGGATCCAATGGGATATGGTTTCCTTCTTTTGAAATTTAATCTGGTTCTGGATCTGGTGAAAGGTGGAGGGGAGTTTCGGCAAGGGTTTGTCGGATCCCCAGGAAATTCAAGTGAACATTGGAATCCTTGTGGTTATGGTGCTCCCGAGCTAGTGGGGTAATGGCTGGGAGTAATTGTTGGTACATTTTATGGTCACTTTATGGTTGGTAATCACCAGATTTTTGGAGCTTCAAGGACTCCTACCAGCGTGTTAATATTATTTATGCTTTGATGTTTTATTGTATGCTTGTTTTAATAAAGGCGTGAATAATAATTAAAAAAAACAAAAAAAAGGGATCGGTGTATACCCACCAAGTGCTTATTTTATATTACTTAAGATGGCGGATAGCACAGGTCTGAGTGGATTACTTGGAGCCGGTTGGTTGGGGGGGGTCCTTGAAGTTGGTTAGAAATTGGTCTGGGGGATCCATTGGGATATGGATTCCTCTTTTTGGAAGTTAATATGGTTCTGACCTGGTGAAAGGTGGAGGAGAGTTTTGGCAAGGGTTTGTCGGATCCCCAGGAAATTCAAGTGAACATTGGAACCCTTGTGGCTATGGTGCTCCTGAGCTAGTGGGGTAACGGTTGGGAGTAATTGTTGGTACATTTTATGTTTAGTAATGAACAGATTTGGGAGCTTCAAGGACTCCCCCCAGCGTGTTAATGTTATTTATGCTTTGATGTTTATTTTAATAAGAACATGAATTAAAAATTTAAAAAACAAAAAAAAGTTATTTATTTTCCTTTTAGTGGGTCCTTGAAGTTATTTATAAATTGGTCAGTAGGGGTAACCATATTAAGTATGGACCTCTGGTTTGGGGGGGTGTTCATCATAGTATGACCCCCCTGGGTTTGGAAGGGTAATCATCTCGGGTATGGCCCCCTGGTATGGAGGGGTGACCATCACGGTATGGCCCCCTGGTCTCCAGAAGCATTTATATTTTATAGGACCCTGTTAGGGTAAAGCCCCTGGGGTCATAGCAATCATATTTTGCATGCCTACAGAATAAATTGGCTCCTCTGAGCCAGGAACAGCGGCTGGAGGGGAGAAGAGAACAAGGTAGGCATGCTTTTCAATACAATCTATAGCTTCAAGGACCCTCTCTCTTTTTTCATGTGACTTGAGAATGCCGAGGCACGGTTTTTGACTGTTTATTTTGACCAAACCATGTTTCTTTCCATGTTTCTTTCAAGGTTGTCATCTGGCAATGCAGTTATGTAGTGCATGAAAGTGAAGAGCAATGTACCTAATCTGTGTGCCCTTGAGTCAATGGGAGTGACTAAGGGTAAAGTAAACAAGTGCATTAACATGAAGGGCAATATGCCTATTCCCGATGCCCTTGAGCTGGTGGGCGCGGCTAAGGGTATAATCTAGTGCATTAACACAAAGGGCAGTATGCCTATTCCTGATGCCCTTGAGCCAATGGGATCGGCTAAGAGTATAATCAAGTGCATTAACACAAAAGGCAGTATGCCTACTCCTGGTGCCCTTGAGCCAGTGGGAGTGGCTAAGGGTAAAGTAATCAAGTGCGTTAACACGAAGGGAAATATGCCTATTCCCAATGTCTTTGACCCAGTTGGAGAGGTCAACAGTAAATGTTATCAAGTACATGAAAAACAATTAACAATGGCGTGGCAGGGTTATTAATAATGCCTTTGTAGACTTTTTCTGCTTTAGGTTTATTTAAATTACTACTTCCAGATATTCTGAACGTTATTTTATGGTCGGTTATAATGTTGATGTTATATTGTGTATAGTTTTTAATTACTCCCTATTTATAATATCTTTCTATTGATATACTCATCACTTTTCAGGTAGTGATAGTAAGTGGGTTTAAAAATTTTACTGCACAGCTACTGTAAACAATGGTGGTTTCTAGAACTAAAATCTGTGAATTGGTGAATTATTAGAGCTGGCTACAATGCATGCGGTATAATAGTTTTTTGAGGCATGAGAGATGTCATTATACAGGTATTCAGATTGTAGCTACGACCTTAATTATGGTTTACTTTCCACATTCCCCATTATGGGATCCTCATTGCAGGATATTTAGCAACTGTTATTTTGCTGTAGTTTCCGTATTATCGATCATAACTTGGTAGCATGGCATTGATAAAATTAATCTGTCGGAGCTCTGGAATTTTATTTTTTATTTTTTATTACTTTTATTACTACATAGCATGTAGAAATAGTTGATGGCTTTATTAGGCATGGTTGATGGGGGTCGAGTCCATTTAAGGTGTCAAATGGCATCTCTGGTGGCAGTTTAGGAGTCAGGAGGAAGTTGCAGACAAGTTATGGTGGACTCATTTTAACTAACAGAGGATGTAAAACCTCATGGTGGTGAACAGGCTCGGCTTTGGTGGCCAGCCTCAAGGACGTTGTAATGGTAACGTCAATCAGGGGCGGGCACAGTGGTTAAGCACAGTAGTGAGGATAATAGTATCATTGGTGCCCTGAAAGTTTACTGGCTCTGCTTGAATGACAAGCCAGTGCGTGCTGCCCCTTTATGGCTGTCTGTCCTGGTTCTGTATGTCAGACAGCTGGGGATATCACAGTACTTGTGAATCCCAATGTACTAGCACTTCACCTGACTCCTACTGTGATTGTTTGAATCCTGTGATTTAAATAAAGCTGTGGCCATTTTGACAACCAAAATAATGTGATGTGTATTTATTTTAGTGCCTAGGTTTACTGTAGTTATGGTGGTTTTAAGATGGAGTAGGGGTCCGTCCCATATCCTTAAGTCATGTAAGAAATCGGGTGTTCATGTAACCGGTTACCAACCAGTTTGTGTAAAAGTAGAGACACAGAAGGCTATTAAAAGCAGAAAGTGTGGATTCACCTGGATATCTCTGCAGCAATCAACACAGTGGATCATCAGCTACTCCTCACTATGCTCCGCTCCTTAGGCCTTAAGGACACGGTTCTCTCCTGGTTCTCCGCCTACCTTCCTAACCACTCCTTCACTGTATCTTTTCCTGGCTCCTCATCCTCTCCTTTTCCCCTTTCTGTCAGTGTTCATCAAGGATCAGTCCAAGGCCCACTACTCTTCTTGTATAATGCCCCTATTGGACAAACAATCAGTAGCTTTGGTTTCAAGTACCATCTCTATGCTGATGACACCCATTTATATGCCTCTACTCCTGGCATTATGTTGGCATCATTACAAAACACCAGTGGTTATCTTACCACTGTCTCCAACATCATGTCTTTCCTCTATCTGAAACTGAATCTGGCAAAAGCTGAACTCCTTGTGTTTCCTCCCTCCACTAACCTACCTATGCCTGACATTGCCATTTCCGTATGGTTCTACCATTACACCCCAGCAACATGTCTGCTGTTTTGGGGTCATACTTAATTCAGATCTTTCATTTACCCCCCACATCCGATCACTAGTTCGCTCTTGTCACCTAGACCTCTAAAACATTTCTAGACTTCAATCTTTTCTTACTTTTGACACTGCAAAAACTATTACAGATGTTTTTATTCATTTTCATCTGGACTATTGTAACTCTCTAATCAGTCTCCCTCTTACCAAGCTCTCCACTCTCCAATCTGTCTTGAATGCTGCAGCCAGGATCATATTTCTCACCAATTGTTACACTGATGCATTTACCCTGTGACATTGCACAGGTTGCCCATCCACTCAAGAGTTCAATATGAACTTATCACTCTCACCCACAAAGCGCTCCACGGTTCAGCACTACCCTACAGCTCCTCCCTAGTCTCAGTCCACCACTCTTCACATGCCCTCCGTTCAGCTAATGACCTAAGATTAACATCATCAATAATCAGAACCTCCCACTTCCATCTCCAGGACTTCTTGCATGTTGCGCCAATTCTTTGGAATGCACTAGCCAGGATAATTTGATTAGTCCGACAGCTTTAAGCATGCCCAAAAAATGCATTTTTTCAGACTGGTCTACCACCTCAACATACTTATATAACTCTCCCTGTGTTGCCCACTCAAAATTTTCTTCATAACCAGGACCCTTTAATCATGTTCTCACACGCTTTATGCATTTAAACCTGTCACCTCTCTTTGCCTATTTTTGCCCCTTTCAGGGCTTATGTACAGCATTCCATATTGCTGTAGATAAGCCCTTGGTCCAACATGCAAGATAAGAAAAATGAATTCTCTTATACTCACCCGGGGGGGCGGTCCGATGCGGTTCGGTCCGACGGGTGTCGCAGGTCCGGGTCCGGCACCTTTCATCTTCATGCAATGTCGTCTTCCTGCTTCCTATGTGTCATGCTCCTGCTGTTGAGAGCAGAGCAAAGTACTGCAGTGTGCAGGCGCTGGGCCACTCTGACCTTTCCCAGAGCCTGCACACTGCAGTACTTTGCTCTGCCCTCAACAGGGCAGAGAAGTACGCCTGTGCAGGACCACGACATGAAGCAAGCAGGAGGACGACATCGCATGAAGATGGGAGGCGCTGGACCCGGACCTGCGACACCCATCGGACCGCCCCCCCGGATGAGTAAAATAAAAGTTATTTTTCGTATCTTTCTATCGTTATTTTTTGTATGCTGTAGTTAAACCTTGAGAGGCAGTGGCCGCATCTTATAGCGGCAAAAAGAGGTGACCGGTTCCCTTAATAGCCCTCTATGACTTTACTTTTACACATACTAGTTGTTTACTGCTTCATGCAGCATTATATGAACACCCGATTTATTACATTATGGCTGGTCCGTGCAATTAAAGCAATTGTTACCATCCAACTTTCATGTCTCCCCTATTTCCTCATAGATTGTAAGCTTGCAAGCAGTGTCCTCACTCCTCTTGGTATCTATTGATCTATGTATTATTGTTAATCTGCAAAGTCTTTTATTGTCTGTACAAGTCCAATCTAAAATGTAACATGCTGTGGAATAAATTGGTGCAACAGAAATAAAATTATTATTATTATTACTGCATACTCATCAGTACCATTAAAGTATTGAAGTCTTTACTTATTGGCTCCATCACCATGATTATTATGTAAAAGTCACTTACAGTAACCAGTTTTGCCAGATAATTACAAATACACTTTCATTCTTTGCTCACCCTCCAACACAGGTTCTCAGACTTATAAACAGTATGGGCATGTTTCTTTAATGTGTGCTTTTTAGAATTCATTTTCATACTTGGTGGTTACTACTAAATATTGAATGAAGAAGTCAATTATTTCTGCTTGCAAAAATCCCCAAAAATCATTTAATGTGTTACAGCTCAACTTTATTTGTCTCAGTTAAATATCAACAATACATGTTTGTGAAACAATACAGTTTACGTTGCAACCATATGTAAAAGAATATATTACTATACAAAAAAAGGATATTGTAAACAAACCTTTTATTCAATGCGAATGAAAGGTTGAAAGCTTGTAGGAAGATCAACTTTTTGACTATCAAGTATCAAGTAAATGCCTAACAATAGACTACTTGATCTTTTTGAACCTCTTCACATGTACAGATAAGGTACCTTCAAGCTATTCCGCTTGCACTAAATGAGGGCTAGTTGAAAGATTCCAGTTTAATTTAAAGAATTCTAAATGACCATCTATTATCCTGCCTTTGGGGGTTCTACTAAAGTGACATTTGACAAATGAATTTCCTCTGAAAATGAAGTCATGCTCTTCTCAGTTTTTCAACAACGTGCTCCATTTACATCTTTTTTACTTTTTATTATCATAGTTCAAACAATGTGGGTTAAACTACATTTCTTCCACATAGTATCAGATTTATTATCCTTAAGGTGAGTTGTCTCCAGTTACAAAGATATCTAGTGCAATCTTTATAATTTAGGATTAGCGGATTTTGTTCTCAACAACAAATGTTATGTAGTTTACATGACAATGGCTGAAATTTGTGGTTAAGAGAGGATGTGACTAAACTTAACATTACTAAAATACTGGTATCAGCATGGATTGCAGTGTTCAGTGACTGCCAGCATGGCCATTTTATCTTAATTATCGTCCCTTTCAGCAGAGCTAGTGCTGACACTAAATGCCAAATGGAAGCACAATCAAGACAGAGTGGGCATGCTTTTATCATATAGTTAAAATTTAAATCCCATGTTTCTAAATTGTACAGTAGGGGGCACAATATACTTGGTCTAGATTTTTAAAGACTCTGATAGTAAGGCGTGTGCAAAGTTGAATCTTATAATGTATCTTAACAGGTACATGGAGACAGTGGTACTTGAACCAACAACTATTTATTCGATTAACATTACAAAAAGGCATGCCTTTGGCACAATATCAGGGGATAGAGCAAAAAGTGAAAATGAAACAAGTTATGTAACAAGAAGAATACAGTAATTCAAAGGAACAGAATATTGACACAATGCTTTTTACACACTATCATTCTATTACTACTAATTAACTAATGTCTTTCTTGCTTCCCTTCCCTCAGATTGCCCCTCCTATGTAATTGTGTATATAGTGCTAAGTTATAACGCTTATGATTAACCCCTTCATGACCCAGCCTATTTTGACCTTAATGACCTGGCCATTTTTTGCAATTCTGACCAGTGTCCCTTTATGAGGCAATAACTCAGGAACGCTTCAACGGATTGGAGCGATTCTGAGATTGTTTTTTGTGACATATTGGGCTTCATGTTAGTGGTAAATTTAGGTCCATAATTTTTGCGTTTATTTGTGAAAAAATCAGAAATTTGGCAAAAATTTTGAACATTTCGCAATTTTCAAATTTTGAATTTTTATTCTGTTAAAACAGAGAGTTATGTAACACAAAATAGTTACTAAATAACATTTCCCACATGTCTAATTTACATCAGCACAATTTTGGAAACAATTATTTTGTTTGGAAGTTATAAGGGTTAAAAGTTGACCAGCGATTTCTCATTTTTACAACAAAATTAACAAAACCATTTTTTTTAGGGACCACCTCACATCTGAAGTCACTTTGAGTGGTCTATATGGCAGAAAATACCCAAAAGTGACACCATTCTAAAAACTGCACCCCTCAAGCTACTCAAAAATACATTCAAGAAGATTATTTACCCTTCATGGGCTTCACAGGAACTAAAGCAAAGTGGAAGGAAAAGATGGACATTTAATTTATATTTATTTTCTTTTAGCATCAATTTTTTCATACTCACATGGGAAACAGGATAAAATGGATCCTAAAATTTGTTGGGCAATTTATCCTGAGTACACCGATACCTCATATGTGGTCATAAACCACTGTTTGGGTGCACGGCAGGGTCCGGAAAGGAAGGAGCGCCATTTGACTTTTTGAATGGAAAATTACCTCCAATCGTTATCGGACACCATGTTGCGTTTGGAGAGCCCCTGTGTGCCTAAACAGTGAAAAACCCCCACAAGTGATACCATTTTGGAAACTAGACCCTTTAAGGAGCTTATCTAGATGTGTAGTGAACACTTTGAACCCCCAAGTGCTTCACAAAAGTTTATAACGCAGAGCAATAAAAAATTATTTTTTTTTTTCCTCAAAAATGATTTTTTTAGCACGCTATTTTTTATTTTCACATGGCTAACAGGAGAAACTGGACCACAAAATTTGTTGTCCAGTTTGTCCTGAGTACGCTGGCACCCCATGTATGAGGGGAACCACTGTTTGGGTGCATGGCAGGGCTCAGAAGGGGAGGAGCGCCATTTGACTTTTTGAAATGAAAATTAACTCCAGTCGTTAGCAGACACCATATCATCGCATGCCGTGTTTGGAGAGCCCCTGTGTGCCTAAACATTGGAGCTCCCCCACAAATGACCCCATTTTGGAAACTAGACCCCCTAAGGAACTTATCTGGATGCATAGTGAGCAGTTTGAACCCCCAGGTGCTTCTCAGAAGTTTATAACGCAGAGTCGTGAAACTAAAAAAAATTTTTTTTTCCTCAAAAAGTTATTTTTTAGTCCGCAATTTTTTATTTTCACAAGCGTAACAGGAGAAATTGGACCCCAAAAGTTGTTGTCTAGTTTGTCCTGAGTACGCTGGCACCCCATATGTGGAGGGGAACCATTGTTTGGGCACACGTCAGGGCTCGGAATAGAAGTAGTGACGTTTTGAAATGCAGACTTTGATGAAATGGTCTGCGGTCGTCGTTACGCTTGCAGAGCCCCTGATGTGCCTAAACAGTAGAAACCCCCCACAAGTGACCCCATTTTGGAAACTAGACCTTCCAAGGAACTTATTGAGATGTCTGGTAAGCACTTTGAACCCTTTGAAAATAATTTTTTAGCCCCCAATTTTTTATTTTTCCAAGGGTAACAGGAGAAATTAGACCCCCAAAGTTGTTGTGCAATTTTTCCTGAGTACACTGAAACCCCATATGATGGGGTAAACCACTGGGCACACGTTGGGGCTTGGAAGGGAAGGGGAACTGTTTGACTTTTTGAACGCAAAATTGGCTGAAATCAATGGTGGCACCATGTTGGGTTTGGAGACCCCCTGATGTGCCTAAACAGTGGAAACCCCTCAATTCTAACTCCAACCCTAACCCCAACATACCCCTAACCATAACCCTAACCCCAACACACCCCTAACTCTAATCCCAACCATAACCCTAACCCCAACACACCCCTAACCCAAATCCCAACCCTAACCACAAACCTAACCCTAATCCCAACCCCAACACACCCCTAACCCTAATCTTAACCCTAATTCTAAACCTAACCCTAATTCAAACCCCAAGTCTAACCCTAACCCTAATTCCACCCTAACCCTAATTCCAACCCTAACCCTAACCCTAGTTAGAACCCTAAACCTAACCCTATTTCCAACCCTAACCCTAATTCTAACCCTAACCCTAATTCTAACCCTAACCCTAATGGAAAAATAAAAATAAAAATATTTTCTTTATTTTATTTACTTTTTATTTTATTTTGATCACTGTGAGCATTTATCACAGTGATCAAAATGAATGAATCGAATCTGCAGCTGGCAGATTCTAGCGGGCGCACTGCGCATGTGCCCCCCATTTTCCAAGATGGCGGCGCCCATGATCCGGGACCGTGGAACACCGGGAGCGACAGAAGCACTCGGAAGGTACTGGGGGGGTGGCGGGGGGGGTGATCGGAAGCAGGGGGGAGTGGAGGGAAGGCGGGGGGAGCAGATGATGACAGCGGTGGCACATCACCGCTGTCATTCAGTGGCGGGTGTGAGATCACCCCCGTTAGTTGGTGGGGGGTCGGATCAGTGTTTCCATGTCCGATGCTACTGCAGTATCGGTCATGGCTGGTTTGTAATATTTCATCAAATGTCATTGATGAAATATTACTATCGCTCTGATTGGCTGTTTCACTTTTAGACACATGGGGGCAAAGCCAGGCCCCCTGTAGTGAAGTACAAAGACCCCTGTATCTGCAGGTCAGGTGATCTTTCAGTGACCCCGGTCACCCGACCCGCAGGGAGGCTTTGAAGTCATGGCACCGCATATGTGTCATGGGTTGGATTGGCACAGATTTTCATGATGCATACGCTGTGTCACTGGTCGGGAAGGGGTTAAAACCTGCGATACTGCTACATTTAATGATGTATTATCGCTAGTCTTTAATGGTATTGCCACATGTATGTGTTACCATTGTGTAGAAGGTTATAACATATTGTCTTGTATTTCTGTGTTATATTATTGTATAATATAATGTGCCTGTTGGGCATGTACAGTTAGGGAAAGTTAGCGCATCCTCTTGGGGACATTAGAGGAGGGAACTTTAGTATATAGTTTGCATAGTCATGGGTAAGCGTAGTTCTGTTGCGGGCCACTAGATGGGGCATACTAGTGGGCTCTATAGAGATGGCTGATAGGATGTTCATAGAGGGTTAAGAGTAGGAGGGGCTGCCGGGTAGTAAGTGGGGACCTCATAGGAAGTTAGGGCAGACAGCCAGGGTGCCCTAGTGTCCACATAAGCTATAGGCCCGGACAGCTTGGCAGCCACACAACATTCAAGTGCTGCAGCCCACGCTACCCACGACCACTGTGTGTCACAGCAGTGGGCCAGTGCAGAAACGGAAAGATGTGGCGACTTGTCACCTGGGCCGATGCTTTTAGGGCAGGTGTCAGCTCGTCAGATGAAATGAAGGAAGCTGGGACTTCGATGAGTCCAGTACAGACGGGTGGGATGCTTTTCCAGAGGCAACCAAACCTGGTGACTTATGATTTAGAATCTGGGGTGAAACAGGCAGAAGGAATTGTCATCATGGCGAGGTTAGGCCAGGAAGGAACTGGGGAGCAGTCTAGGATGGTATGGTCCAAGCGTGTACTGCACAGCAGTAATAGCCTGGAAGGTAAAGATGAGGAAACAAGCAGATGTCACAATGTACCAACTGTGGATGTAACTGTGGTGTGAAATACTCAGTAAAGAAAGTGTTAAAGTTGACTCGGACTCTGTCTCCATTGCTTGGGGTCACCTGGAAGAGGGACTGTAATTGCCTGGGAAGTGCCCAGAAGAAGCTGATCTTGGAGATGCAGGTATGCAGAAAAGAACAGTACATTTTTTTGTAAGGGAAGTACTGGATATGAATATAACAGTAATTCAGGTCATGTCTACAGTCCTGTCCCTCCCTTACACTATCATGAGTGATGTCTTGGTCCTAATACCCCAGCCAAAAGAGCGTCACTTCACACAAGCTGTAATGGAAGGTGATGATCCTACCCATTAGGCCACAAGTCCCAGGTTGAGTTATTTGGCCCAATTGTCACAGTGGCTTCCTTTGATCCCTGAAGCATGACCGTGGTCCCCACTTTATACTGTAAGTCTAAATTGGAAGCTAAGGCTCACATGAACATCCTCCCTCTACGGAAGAGTCATCTTTCTCGGCTCTGACTTTTCTCACTTGGCTCAACTCTTCTGACTCTGATTTTTCTAGGGTCTTCACTTGGGTTTGGTCTCTACATGAACAATTATGAAAAAGGGTGCACTACTGTCACATCATAATCTCTAACGAAGTGCAATACCTAGCCTGTAAACAGTAAAGCCAAAAAAGGGGGAGAAAAGACTGGGCTAATAATGGTATGCACATCCATGTGTAAAAAGTGAAAAAAAACCTTTATTTCATAATGGACACAATGAGCTTAAAAACATGTAAAATACAGACAGTGAACCAATAACCCAAAACCCCCAAAGAGGCCCCATGGACCTTAAGTGTAACCCTTCTTAGCCCATAAGTGGCCGCCTGTCAGAAAACACAAAAAATGCATATATCATACAATGATGTATGACCAAAAACCATTTAAATGCAGGTGAAATTAGTAGTCATGCAGGTACAATATAATGCATATCATGAATCAATATAAAGAGATAAAGTCTCCTATCTATCATGAAGCATATAGAAATCACCACATGATAAAATTGCCAATGCAAAAGACACCCAAAAATAGCTGTACAATAGCTGGTAGTGCAAGATTGCAATCAATGTATAATGGACAAATATAAAACAGCCAAACACAGATCGAGGCAGCAAGGTCCCCTGACGAAGCCGCTCTTGCAGGAGCGATACGCGTGGGGCCTTTTCCCACCCCCCTCTCTATCCCCATTGGGACCTTGCTGCAAAAATACAGAGAAAAAAAGCACAAAAATTGACTTGGTTTGAGTTGGTATACATGCAGCATATAAACGCATATTCACATTGGCCATAAAGCATACAAAGCCTACAAAAGACAAATTATAAAAACCCTGTAGTAATTAAATAAATAAAAAGCAAAAGTGCATTTAAGTAATTCACAGTTCTTTGTAATACTAAATTTAAACAAATATAGCATAAAAGCCATCCCACCATCGACAATGTGACTCTTGTAGAAAAAATCTTTATACCATCATAGAAAAGCATGCATTTCAGCCGCAGTCCTTAGTCATTGTCTTATATAAATTATTATGAAAACATCACTCGTATTTAAGATATTTCCTGTGAAATCACATGACATCCTCAAACCAATGAAAAATGTACAGTACACTATAAAAGAAAAGAGAGAAAAAATACTATACTTGTTTGTTACTCCCATCTGGACATGTATAATGCTTACCTACCCTCTATTAAAATATTTTTGGTACAAACAGAGGAGTTTTTTATTGAAACATAAGGACTGTGTCTGAAATGCTAGCTTGACTTTGCCAAATGAGCAGTTCATGTCATTTAATGTAATGATGGAGAGCCGTAGCCAGGACATCCACAGCTTATTTTCCTCTTACAGATAATTATTAGTCCGCACTTTGCAAAAGAACTCTCACAAACAAGATGCCCAGATGAACAGGTCGCCAGTACTGCAAACAGACCTTTCTGGCGCTGTTGAACATCCTCCACCAATAGCACTTGTGACAATATCTGCTGTAAAGCTAGCTGCACCCAAACTAATATTGTGACAGAGCATCTTTTAGCCCCATACATATGCTATTATTTTATAATACCAGTGTCGCCCCAGCAAGTGACATCACCGGTGTCTGCATGCAGGGTATTTAGACAACGCACTTTGTTGCTAAATTATTACTGCTGATCTGAGCCAGAAACAGAGTGCTTACTGTCTTTATGCACATCACACAGCGCACATCGATCAGGAACTCATCCCGGCTCCTGAAATAAGTGTCACTAATAATTCTTCATTTCATAGAGGGGGCAGGAGCTGTGCAGTGACTGCAGTCTGTGCCCCTGATGACGCTTAGTTTGAATATCCCAGTATGCACTGGGATTCTCAAATTAATTGTCGTAAAAAAGGAAATGATGAAAAATGGAAAAGCAGTTAGTGTAATTCGGAAAGTATAGGGAATTGTAATACAAGTTTTTAGAAAATAGTTTAAGATTATGGCACTTAATGGATAGGGATTTAGGAGGAAAATTACTTTGGATTTTGGAAAACCCCTTTAAGATAAGGAGAGCAGTAGCCATTTTACAGTGATTCTGGATAGTGAGAAGGTCACGACTCTTTTGTTGGGTATCCCGGGGCCAGTGGCTCCTTCCCTGTCCTTAACACTAGGGGTACCCTAGCTAACTCTGTTCCATGGATTGCCTCTAATGGTGAAGATGCTGGGGCCAGGTTCCTTGTTGAGCTTCTGAACCTTCCTTAATCTGTTCCTTTCCCCACCCAGGGAAGAGAGGAGTAGTAGTGTATGGCTATACACCAACCAGACTAACAAGGTTATTTGAACATGGATAAAGGAAAATACCAATCATACAAAAATGTATTCAAAAACAACAGAGACACCGGGGAGAGAGGGATGGGAAAAAACTAAGTTGGAGAAGGAGAGGATTTGCACACATCCAAAACCTAGCAAGAGTCTTAGATAACTCCACCAAACTCCTTCTCAAACAACACACCACCAACTCCCGAACCATGCAGCAATGAAGTTAACTCTGGCAATGCCTACTTGCCAGGGACCAGTTTATATAGGAGAGGAGAGTGGCTAACAGTGAACAGCTGAGAGCCTTGATGCAGGAAAGATTCCAGGAGCTCTCAACTGAGATTAACCCCTGCACTGCCAGTGGAAATCTGCACCATTTAATATGAAGGTGGAGTGCTTCTAAACAGTGCAGGAGTAGGATAAATCAGATGGAGTAGTCTTGTGGCTCCTCTTTGTCGCGGCAACCCCGTGAAAGAGAGAACATCATAGATCACAGCTCAGCTATAACTATAGCAAGAGGAATAGATTAAACATTGGAGAAATACTACAGATGTTGTGTCATGTACAACTACAGCAGTGAAGTAGTCTATTAATCTGTGAATAATAAAAAGATTTGATAGATAGGGAAGAGGGAGATAGGAGAGGTGTTTCCAGCAGTGCCAGTGTGATTGATAAAACAGTTTTTTAGTATAGCTCCCAGCTGTCCAGTAGCCTTTGAATTACACCTTTTCCTTCATTTTTATGCTCTCAAAGGCACAAAAGCAGCACGCAAATCCAATATTTTTTTAAAGCAAAACAATCTAAGCTGTCTGTCATAGAATGTATGGATATTACAAGCAATTTAACTGAAGTGAGTTTTTGCATATCTTAAAGTGTAAACATATATTCCCATTCCATTGGGCATTGTAGGGAACTGGTAGGTTAGTTTTTTCAGGTTATTAACTTATGCTATTTTTTCTTGTGTCATGTATACAATTTTTTGATTGCACTGGGTGGTGAATTTTAAAAATGATCTAATAAAGTTTTATGCTTTTATGGGAATATATGTTTACACTTTAAGACTTTTTCCCTAGTCCTATTGGACGCATGTTATAGCTATTTCTGACGTTTTGCATATCTTACTCACTTAATTTTGGGAAAGGGGGAATTTGTATTGTGACTGTCTACATCACAAAGTGTGCATGTAACATTTGTTTTTGCACACTGGTTTCACTAGACAAATCTGACATTCTTCCATACATACCACATCAACACTGTGGTCTGTTGGCATATGGGGCTTTTCTATCTTTTGACATTTCTTATTTTGTCCTTTTTAGGAGGTGGGGGATAACTGTGTTAAAAAATAGCAAAACTTTTTTTTTTAAATCTTGACATATAAATGTGAGTGTTTCTTTGAAAAACCTTTAGTAGTCAAATTTGACACCTGCACATGCCACAGTAATGCAGTTGCCTGTTGCCGTTCCTGGTTGCTTGGATGTATATCTACCAACTCACATTCCTCGATAAATCCTTTTTTAGGAAGGGTCAATTTTTATATGACTTGTTAAAAAAGCCATTTGTTTCCAAACAACATTTCTAATGATGCTCCCGAAAGAGGATCATTTTTAGGCAGCTTGTTATAAGCTATAGCTTCTTCATTTAAAAAACAACAAACCTGCTGCTACTCCCCAAAATTTGGATCACTGGTTGTCAAAAAGCCATGGCCTCTTCTATGTACTCCGTCAATGTATACACATCAGCATAGCAGTTACATGCACCCCCACCAGCAAAAGAGATAATTATTTGACTTTTTATATACGTTAAATGCATAAAAAAGTCTCTCATTGCAATGTTTTATGAAATATCTTGTTGGTTACCACCGGTATTCATACATACACTCATAGCTACATATGTTCAGGCCACTTCGACAATGCTAAAACAAGGTTTGTGCTAAACAGCTTGAAAGGAGTTCAATACAGACCTCAGAATGTTATATGCATTTTTTTCTGGGCAATTGTAGGATTTTTAGTCAACGGCAAATCAAAGTTTTTAAAATTTTTTTACAAAGTTAGCAAACTTCAATTTACAAAGATTCGCTAATCTCTAATAGTTCATGTTATTTATAATCCGTTACTTGCAAATAAAGACTATTAAATAGCAATATAGCTGGGTTTTCGCAAAATATTTAAATGCAACAATCTTTAGTGTCCACTGGATGTGCATCTTTATTTTACTCTTGATACCCATAACAGCTGACCATACATTCAATTGTATTCTTTAAGTTTTAGCAAGTTTTAATTGAGCTTTGGAGATTTTTTTTAGATGATAGGCACATAGAAATGTGGTGGCCCCCAGATGTACATCACATTTAGACTATACAAAAGTTCCATAAACAGATATAATGAGAACAAACATATAGTGGATATGTTCCCAGAAAAAATACTTATTTTTAATGCTTGCAAATTAATGCTGTATTTCAGCAGCTGTAACCACGTAACCACAACAGTGGAAATGTGTTGCTATCCTAAGATTTCTGCAGGATCATTGACTGAATACTGGAAAACTTTTGCTTTGACGCACATTGTTCAGTCAAGAAAGCTGCCTCATGTCAGACTTGGATCACAATACCATAAAAAACTATAGATAACTATTAATGATATCATGACACAATATTCACAATAACAGACTGAACTCTGTTGCATTAAATACTTCAGTGGTTAGTAATTTTTTATATTCTTAGAGAAGATGAGTCACGTAAAGTGTACTTTTATAAGTTCTTTAATGATTTGGATTTTTAACTGACAACTCATTGGCCTAAAGTCACAGAGCAAATAGGCTGTCATTCAAAAAGAAGGAGGTGGTGCTGGGGACAGAGCTTGAGTGACAAAGGTTTCAGCTCTGTAACCTCATTTGCATATCAGTTCAAACATTGATCGCTCAGTATTCAGAGCTGCCATCAGGAATGTCAGGGCCCCATACTAGCAAAATTTTTGGGCCCCCTTGAGACTCTAACCAGGCTTTGCCTTAGCTCCACCTCCACCACTCAAACCTTACAGAGTCCCACCGCCCACTCTTGGAAAAACTCCACTTCTGCATAACATCTTCACCAATTACACATTAACAGTTCCAATCGAACACCATATCACAAACATAGCCATCAGCTTTTGTTTTGGTCAAAAGATTTTTAAACCAGCTACCATGGCAAGGTAGACATCTTTGACAGGGCCCTACTCTACACTAACCTATTAAAAATTTCTTAAAATATGAAATAATCTTTTCAGGTATGTTTTTATTTATTTATTTTTTTAAGTGAGTGTGTCACATACATTTTTTAAAATGATCAATAACACTACATACAAGGGACAAATACTATCATGCCATGTGTGGAACACATAATACCACCACATAGTGATCAAATAATACTACATCCAAGAAAAAAATACTGCCACTCCATGACCAAACCACATATCACCACCACATAGTGACCAAATAATACCCCATACAGGGAACAAATACTGCCACTCCATGATTAGACCACATATTACCACCACATAGTGACTGAATAATACTACATACAAGGTACAAGGAACCAATACTGCCACACCATGACCATACCACATATTACCACTACACAGTGACCAAATACTACCATATACACAGAACAAATACTGCCACACCATGAACAGATTACATATTACCAACTAATAGTGACCAAATGCTACAATACTAATCATTAATAAAGAAAATATTACCATAAGTGCCGTTATGCAAAGGAGCTCTGTACATAGTATACAGTGAACACTGGTCAGTAAACAGGTAACACACTGACTCACAATAACGTCTCTACTTGAAGTCGTTTGTCTTTGCTTTTCTTCTTCATCCAGCAATGACCACCATCACTTCTTCCAGCCAGGACCATTTTTCCATGGCCCTGCAGGGTGGGGTGGGGCAGGGGCAAGGCTTTGGTCATATGAGAGTGAGTTTATAGAAGGAGTTGGGGTTTAGTGTATAGTTATAATTTAATTATGACATTTATATAATATGATAATTCCACCTGTAATCACTCATATATAGTATGATAGCAACATGCATATAATCCCCCATATATAGAATGATGGTTCCACCTGTAATCCCCCATACATAGTATGATAGCCCCACACATATAATCCCCCATATATAGTATGATGGCCCCACACATATAATCTCCCATATATAGTATTATGGCCCCACACATGTAGTCCTCCATATGTAGTATGATGGCCTCATACATGTAATCCCATTATATACTGTAGCATGATAGCCCCACAAATGACACATGTAATCCCCTATATATTGTCACGGGGCAGTTGGGACAAAGCAGGAGACGTGGAACTGGGGCCCCTGAACTGCCCCTAAGGCTAAGGGGGTGCTCTGACTCTCCTAAACTTGGGGGTACACTTGAAGGTAGTGAGGCCCAAGTCCCCGACCTGTCCCTATCTCCTGTTTAGGCCTGAGCTAAACCACCAACCCCCTCCCCAGGAGGTGAGACAGGGAAAAAAGTGAACTGCACCCAATAACTCACAAAGGAAAATAAAAGACACCACAGGGTTAAAGCAACTAAAACCCAAAAGTTAGCTTTGCTCTGCTGCAAATGTTCCAAGTAACATAGTAAGGATCCGATCAGCATCCAGCAGCAACTCCACTGCTCCAGATGAACCCCCTCTCCACCAGGTAGGTCCAGTCTTCACTATGGTTGGATAACAAATGAACTATATTACCAACAGTGATTTACTGCACATGATGACCTTTTATAAGAAGGAGGGGGGAGTAGTCATCACGTGTTGGTTAATTCAAACATGTAGTAACCCCAGCGGCCACCGGGGGCAAAACCAGCACCAAAACAACTACAGTTGTAGTAAACCCCAGCGGCCACCGGGGAAAAAGGTTTCTATAAGAATCCACATTCTGCCACGGCTCCAAAAATGGACCGTGACAGTACCCCTCCTTCAATGAGGGGCCTCTGGACCCTCAACACTGCACCTCACCTGAAAAACACCTACTGTGCAGACACCTAGGTCCATCAGAGTTCACCTCAGCGACCACCTGACTCGTAGGTTTATGGAAAACGTGGGCAGATGGAAATGGCAATGTATGCTCCGGAGGCACCACAAATCTCCAGAGCGCCGACCTGGGGAACGAGTTGTGTATGGGCATAATTGGGGGTAACTCCAGCTGGTAAGTCTCTGGGCCGAGGATGGCCGACACCCGATATGGCCCAATCACCTGAGAACTCCAGACCCCAGCAACCCACTTCCACTGGATGTTTTTGGGGTCCACCCATACATACTCGCTCACACACAGGTCCGGACCTAAACGTTTATTACCATTCATGCCTTTGCCACAAAATGGTGAACCCTTCAAATTACTGACAACAGAGGCATCTCCCTGTCTCGTCACACTCACACCCCCACAATGCTCAGAAGGAGTCACCACTCTCCTCCGACCCCTCCTACTACGAGGACTCCAACACCCAGGGTTAGCATGTGGTCCGTGACATATATAGTATGATGGCCCCACACATATAATCCACCATATACACTGTGATGGTTCTACAAAGTACTGATATATATATATATATATATATACTGTATATATATATATATATATATATATATAAAACAGTTGGGCTGCGGCTGCAGTGTTACTATGGCCGTGGGCGGGAGAGCAGAGTGCACACTCTCTGCCTACAGACAGCACTGACACATAACAGCATCAGCACTTTCCAGCTTATACATCACAGCGTTCAAATGATGAATGCTGTGTGCATATGTGGTGATAATGAACAACCAGGGCAGGCACCTGCAGTGTATTCTGAGCCATCACAGAACAAAAAACACTCTCAATGTATAGTGCTGGCCTGCGACGGTGCAGCGCACTGGTGGTTGGGGACCCCTAATCTAGAGCACTGCTTCAAGAGCACATTCACCACTTTTTCTCAACTTCTACAGTATGCCAGATGAAGAAAAAAGGCGACATAGTGCCTCCCTGCACAGTAACAGGACCCTCTTATTGAAAACAGTATCCTAAAAAATAAAATACATCACAGCAGTAATAATATCTCTTATTTATCCCCTACAGTAATAATGTCCCACATTCTGGCCCCTTCTTGTAATATGTCCCACATCCTGGCCCCTTCCGGTAATAATGTGTCTCATTCCTGGCCCCATTTGTCTCATTATTGGCCCCTACTTGTCTCATTTCTGGACCCCATGTGTTTCATTTCTGGTCCCAATGTGTTTCATTTCTGGCACCCTTGTGTTTCTTTTGTGTTTCTTTTTTGACCCCAACATATCTCATTTCTGGCTCCCATGTGTGTCATTCCTGGATCCCATGTAACTATTGCCGTGCAAGAAGCGGTGGCTTTCTGCATAGTAATATATTTCAGTTGAACGTGCGTCTGTGGATGCACGCTCAATTGAATACTGAACCAGGCCACCTCACCCCTGCCCCTGGAGCTTGGTAAACATAAGTAAATTCAAAACCAAGAAGAATAAAAACTCCTAGAAAGTTATTTTGCTAATAATTGCTTAAAAAAAGCAAATGTTCAGATACGACCCAAATATTAGGGTAGTAACAGGGAGTCAGGGTAACAGTATATCAATACTTATCAAACTTGGTTGATACTATCTGCCCCTGGTAGGCCTTACAATTTGATGGCCTACCTATTGGCGGAGTTTGGCACCCTAAATTTGTGATGTGGTGCCCCCACTCAACGACGGCTATCCCTTCAGTCCCTGATAATCCCTAGACTATATGTATGTATACACTAAAAATAATAAAGCTACAGATTCATGTAGACTCATGGAATTGGATCAAGTACTTCCTTTAACCCCAATGATGGTCACACGTTTCTAGTGATAGATGGTTGATATATCTCATATAGCAGTAATCAGACTAAATTTTTCTCCAATATTAGATAGTAGGTATATCTCATGTATCTTTCTCCCACTGTTACTGGATATTTCACTCAATTATTATTTTTTGTGTATACACACCATACATAGAGTTTAGGCATTAGCAGGGAATGAAGGGATAGCCATCATTGAGAGGAGGTTACAAATCGCAAATTTAGGGTGCCAACCTCTGCTGGGCGATCCCGTGTGCTCGCTAGTAAAGAGAATGAATATTTACAGCTCTCCACTCCCATGGGCATGGGGAACAGTGAATATTCATTCTGTTCAGTAGTGGGCACACATGATCACCCAGATGCTGCCGGAAGCCGGCAGCTGCAGCTAACAGTGTGCCTGCTTTTAAAGATAAAATAATATTCATTGCTCCCCTTGCCCATAGTCCCTCCCTCATCTCGGCACTGGCTTCACTGTATAGAGGTGGAAGGGACTATGGGTGTGGGGAGCAATGAATATTAATTTAACAGCAGGCAAAGGGACATCCAAACTATTAGATGCACCCCCATTTTCCTACAAATTTTGGGAGGAAAAAAAGAGTGTCTTATTGTCTGAAAAACACAGACTTGGGTCTCTGGTCACATTTGTTTCCAAGGGTGGAGGTAAGGTTGGCACCAACTGTCTGTATGATTACAATGGATGTGAAAGGGAAACATTTAGTCAGTATACTTATGAGTGCTACTCCAATAACTCTCCATGAACTATTGCTCCACTAAAAAAATTGCTCCGAGTCCAAACACAGCCAAATCCTAAAATAAGCTCCTATCTATTAAAACAGCAATTAACAATCACTTGAGAACATGCCAATTAGAGATGAAAATTAAATTTGAGTAGAATTGAATTAATCTTGAATTTTACAAAAATCTGCATTAAAAAATGCTGTTTTTTTGTAATTTGATTCTGCGCAGATTTAACAAAATGGAGGCCACTGGCTGCTATTTTCCTGAAGCATAAAGGGCCACCCAAAAGTTAACAAAAAAATCCTTATACTCACCATACTGTTCATCTCTCTAGCTCATCTGCTACTCACTGCTGCCTATCCACCTTCTGATCTCCCACCACTCGCGCTGGGTTGTCAAGGTGCATGATGCGACTTGGGACTCAAGCTCTAGTGGCAGAGGATCAGAAGATGCGGCGAGGACTAGACAAGTGGCAGTGAGTAGCGGAGGCACCAGAAAGGTGAGCTGCAAGGTGATTATAAGGATTATTACATTTTTTGACGTATGATGTTTATTTTGCTCTGAGGTCTGGGGATAATTTCCCACTAAAATCCACACAAACAGGCAAATTAGAATTTTGACCGATTTGTGTCATGGTTCGCTGGGTTTGCAGGTTAGGTGGTTTAAGAGTTAATGTGGAGGGCCTCTCTTTGGGATCTTGGGAGGGTTCTTATAGCCTCATTGTGGAGCAATTCTCTGTCGTTTATACTCTGAGCTGAGTGTGTCTGACCCTGTTCTGCCTATGCTTCGTGCCTATCTTTGTATGTCTGCTTGGTTTTTGATCTGGTCTCGTCCCTGTTAAAGTCTTCCATCTGCTGATTCTGTACCTCGACACCTTCTCTGTGCATGACCTTTTGGCTACGTCATGATCTCCCTTTGGCTGTCCCTGCTGTACCTCACCGCCCGCTCCGTGTATGACCTTTGACTATGTCCTGACCTCCCTCTGGCTGTCCCTGCTGTTCCTCACCGCCCTCTCTGTGTATGATAATATTGCTTTGCTGACCTGTGTACTGTTTATTCCTCTTCACCGCTGCATTCCTGTGCTGCTGTGGGCTCTCAGTGGAGCTTTGCTGTAGCTCTGCCCCTTTCTCTGACACGCTGTCACGTGACTGCAGGTCCTGCTGGTGCTGAGTGTTTCACAGTACCTCAGCTCTCCTCAGGTCCCAACTCCTGGCTGCTCATACCCACGCTAGACACCGGATCCTTGACCCCTTGTAGCTGCGGGAGTCCTCAGTATTTCCCTGTCTGCATCCTCTATAGCCGGGGTAGTGGTTACCAGAGGTCCACACCTTACAATTTGCTCATCTCTATTGTCGATCCAGTCATGTGATTACTGGTCCTTAAAAAAATAATAATGACCATATTGATGAGAGACTTTACCTGCCTTCCCTGTGCAGACAGTAATCATAATCATTAGCTGTAAAGGGACAGTACTTGAACATAGGTATGTAACACATATCAAGAGTAATCTCCAATAACCTTCATTGGTATTAGCAACAGATCGAGAATACATTATGTAGGAGGTTCGTAGTTCAGTCCTCCAGCAATATCTATCAGAGCCCCCTTACTCAAACAAAACATTTTGCCAGAAAACTTAAAAATAATCCCCCATCTAATCCCCATTTTAGTGAGGACCCATAGTAAAGAGCTTGGCAGTGGATGTATGCACTTGGTTTGAGAAGATAAAACATATGTATGATGTTTCAGAATCTTTGCCAATGGAAAACGCACAACAAAATGCTGTGCTCTTGCTTGGTATATTTATATACAGTATATAGTATACATCATGGTTGCTCATCATCTTGCTTCTTAGGATGCATTTATACATAATTACTGACATGATGATACATAACAATGAGGGAATTGTCAGAATGAGCATAATTTAGCACATTCAACGTTACAGTTCTGCAAGATTTCTAAATGTAAGCAACATTATGATAATTTAGACACTTTTTTACACTGCCTGATACCATGAGATATGCACTTCACATTCTTTTTTATTGCTATTTTTACTAATAGTCACAACATTATTTTCAGTGTTTATAAATATACGAGTCCCACTAGTTCTTCTCTACTGCTCTCTAACTCAGTACAAGGGAACAAAATAAACAGAATTTAAAAGAAAGTATTTAGTGAGAGGAGATGTTGTTTTGCATCTAAAATATACGTTGGGGTAAAAGTTTTATCCTTGAATTCTTAGTATTTTAAAAGATAGTCTTTATTACTCACCTCTATAAAGAAATGATTTCTGCATCGATATTAATCCCAAAATATAATACTATTTAAAATATTAACCTCAAAAAAATATAAAACAATGTAACATACACCACATGGTGTACAAGGATATCCAAAGAAAATTAGATTAGAGAGTATCTAAATTTCCACCGTGTTTTTTTTTCCATTTTTCACTTTAAAGGGAATCTGTCACCCCATTTTTCGCCTATCAGCTGCCGGCACCACCATCAGGGGCTTATCTACAGCATTCTGTAACGCTGTAGATAAGCCCCTGATGTAACCTGAAAAATAAAAAAAACACGTTAGATTATACTCACCCGAGGGGCGGTCCGGTCTTGGTCCGATGGGTGTAGCAGTCTGGCGCCTCCCATCTTGTAGCGGTGACGTCCTCTTCTTTGCTTTCCATCGTGGCTCCGGCACAGGAGTACCCTTACCTGCCTGTTGAGGTCAGAGTAAAGTACTGCAGTGCTCAGGCGCCAGACCTCTTGTGAGCTGTAGTCCGGTAGTGTTAGTCTCCTTCACTTTTTTGCATTGAAAATACAACACACAGCCAAATAAGTGACACAGTACTGGAATCGGAGTCTCATGCACTATATTATTCTACTCTCAAATTAATTAGCAAAAATTTAGTGACAGTTTCCCTTCAATTATAGACATTCGAGATGTGTGAAACAATTCAAGATGAAGCTTAAAAAAGAACATGGATTCAGCAGAGTCCAAATCTTATGTCATTCGGTACTAAAAAATAAAGCTCAAAATCCTCCATGTTACTGCATTATAATTGTATTGTATTAAGAGATGTGCTGTCAGGATTCAGAAGTCTACAGTCACACAGACTGAAATCAGAAGACCGGACAAGCTCTTTAAGTGTACTCTATGTCCTTTATCAAATATAGTATAAGAGTTCACCATTGTTCATGGTATGTCTTACTACTGGAAAATTAATGCTATGATAGCAAATACATGTACGGTACTAGTGTAACCAAGCAGAAAAGGTTTAGCAAGTCTCTTGAATGATTTTCCATTGTGCATTACGCAACTTTAAACAACTGCAACATGATGGCCAGTCAGTGGCGATTTAGTAGCCTCTTTAGACTCGTTGACCATGCTTCAGATGCACACTGAATAATAAGCAATGGATCTTCAGTGCATATACGCTGCCATTTTTCTTCTTAGGCTTGGATCACACATGCAAGAAACATGGCCGAGTCTCGTATGTTAATACCCGGCACTGCCACCGACACTCAGGGGTGGAATGTTCAGCTGCATGTTTTGCTATGCAGCCGCACGTTCCACTCCTGAGTGCAGGCCGTGTTTCTCGCATGTGTGATCCCGGCCTTAAATATAAACAAATGGGCCATGCACACAGTGAACAAGTCTGTAGGACAGTGCTCACACCACCAAAAGACTGAAATGCAGAAAAACACAGTATAACAAAGTATAAAAATACTCTGTTGTAAAAAAGTAACATTAAGCAGCAAGTGCTAGTAAAAAGATGATGACAAAACAGGGTATTTGGTTGATACGTTTTTTGCAAAAAATGTATACTAAGCTGCTCTACCAAACGTCAAGGTATACCCATATCAGAGCAGTCCCTAACCGATGTATTTAAAAACCTGGTCAGCAGCATTCAAACTGTGATTAACAAATAGAAAATCAGGGGCTCTGTAAAAACAAAACCATGGTCAGGTAGACCAACAAAACTTTCATCCAAAACTGCCAGGAAAATTGTTCAGGATGCAAAGAAAAACCCACAAATAACATCAGTTGAAATACTGGACTCTGTGAAAACTAGTAGTGTGGCTGTTTCAATGTGCACAATAAAGAGGCACATGAAGAAAAATTGTCGAGTCACCAGAAGAAAGCCATTACTGTGCAAAGGCCACAAAGTATCTTGCCTACAATACGCAAAACAGCACAGAGACTAGCCTCAAAACGTTTGGAACAAGGTAATTTGGAATGAGACCAAAATTGAACGTTTTGGCCACAACCATAAATGTTACATTTGGAGAGAGGTCAACAAGGCCTATGATGAAAGGAACACCATTCCTACTGTAAAGCATGGAGGTGGATTGCTGATGTTTTGGGGATGTGTGAGCTACAAAGGCACAGGAAACTTGGTCAAAGTTGAAGGATAAATGAATGCAGCACGTGATCAGCAAATACTGAAAGCAAATTTGCAATCATCAGCCCAGAAGCTACGCATGGGACGTACTTGGATGTTCCAACAGGACAACGATCCAAAAAACAAGGCCAAGTCGCCCTGTCATTGGCTACAGCGCAACAAAGTGAAGGTTCTGGATCTGGATTGGCCATCTCATTCTCCTGACCTCAATATCATTGAGCCAGTCTGGGGAGATCTCAAGAGTACAGTTCATGCTAGACAGGCCAGGAATTTATGGGAACTGGAGGTGTGGTGCCCTACATCTTTACCGCCACAAAAGGGTTAAATATGTACTGTTCTGTACGTGTTTTGTGAGCAATGGGAGTTATGTTTTCTCTGCTAGCGACCACAACACACACACACAATTTGCTTCACTTCACTGAAGCTGAGAGCTTTGCAGACATACCCTAACTGGGAGGGGGAGGGGCCGAGTTGTTGTTTCAGTGAACAAGAAGAAGGAAGAATGTCTTGGAGGCCATGAAGACATGTGGCTCATCCAGGTGTAAGACTCTTTTGAGTTGAACCGCGTTGGATTATTTACCATCCACTGGGGTATCCACTACCTGTAACATGTTCTTTTAACAAAAAGAAATAAAGGAATATATTTTTTATAACTACCTTCCTGCCTGAGATCACTGGAGATTACTGTGCATCCAGGAGTAAAAGCTAAGAAGCATCAGGGACCAGCCCCTAGACCATCAATGCCTTCAGAGCTGGGTGGTAAGCTGAGAGACTGTGTGGATTTATACAACCAATGGCATCGTGTTTTCCCCAGGAAAACTGCAGTGAACTAGGATCAGTGAAGGGTAGTGAAAGTGGGAACTAGAGCTGCTCACACACCGGATCCATGCTGCAAGTTGCCAAAGGAGAAATGCACTGTGTGTAGAAGCTATACCGGAAGTTTTAGACTCTTGGAATCCTTGGTCCCAGAAGGGATTAGAATAGCAGGAAGTTACACTGAGTCACAGCAAAGAAGGAAAGAACTCCTATTCTCCAGAGCAGACTGCAACCTGGTGAGAGTTGTAATATCTCCTCTGAACTGCACCTGAACTACAGTAAATGATAAAGTGACTTTCTTTGTCTCCTGCCTTATTACCTTATACTTCTACTTTCATCACAATCTCTGGGGGTTAGCCTTGGTTGGAGAGGGTTTAACATCTGCACTGCTATCACCATCCACTCCCCCAGGGATCATCCGCAGTGCCTGCTATACTACCGTTGAACACTCCAACTGGCATCACGAATCACTACATAATCTTTATCCCCATCCAATTCTACCCCTTTTACATGACCGCCTGGGGCCACGGACCGGGTCACTGCCACTGTGACATCTCCCATTGAAGTTAACGGGCTCGGTACCGAGTATCCCTCGGCCCCTCGGGCGCTTCAGAGGCTTTTTGCCAAGAAGAGAGGGCAGTTTTACCATCTGAGAAAATGAGGAACCTCATCCACAAATACCACAAAAGACTTTAAGCTGTCATTGATGTTCTGATGTTTTGATCAGGGTGATTTGAATGTTTTGGGTTGTCATTATGATTTTAAAAGGGAAAACATAGTAGAAAAATTTGTGGTATTATCATTCATATTCTCTGAAGAAAGGCCAAGAAAGCAAAAATTCTGCTCGTGTATGTAAACTTTTGAGCACAACTGTATCAAGGATCGCTCTCAGCAAAACTTTATAAGTTTCAAATTCTTTATTTAGCCAATAAAATATAGAAATATTTTCCACTGAAATGAAAAACTATTGTTGAAAGTATAAATTGGCCTTGCAGTTAAAATGTGAATTAAGCACGAACAAACTCATCTGCTGCAAATAAACCTTTTTATTTTGAGCAATAAACATTACAGCCACTAACATTTTATCACAATCTTCCCATTAAAATGTAGTCTAGTTCAGATCACATAGAAAAGGTATATAAAAAATAACAGTGTCTGAATCTGTTATGCGCGATTAGAGGAACAGTCCTAATTCATGCTACTCCAAAAGTTCTTCAATAAGACTTTAGCTGGTTATAGACATAAGATTGACATTACCAGTCAAGCCATTAATTGTAATCTGTATGAAAGTGATAGGAAAACCATTCTTGCCATTAAAAAACTAATGGCTTGTTGACACTTTCACCCTCTCTTCAGTCCTAAAGTGCAGGCACCTATTAACAACCTCAGTTTTGATAATTTAATCCTCTACTCTTTTGGGGATTTTCGGTCAATCACTGACAGGACCGCCCACTGGACCAAAAATCTCAGAAAAAAAAACAGGATTTAATGATTAAGGACACATTTATATGTTCAGTATTTGGTCAGTATTTTATATCAGTATCTGTAGGCCAAAACAAGAAGTGGAGCAATCAGAGAAATGTATAATAGAAACATGTCACCACTTCTGGATTTATCACCCACTCCTGGTTTTGACTTACAAATACTGAGGTAAAATACTGACCAAATACTGATAGTGTGCACGTGGCCTAATACACAGCTTACACTAAATCTTTTCTCACCAAACTATAGATCAGTGAACTCACCTTCTCCTTCTCTATAACGTAATGCCTGCGGATTCTTCTGCATTTTCAAGGTTACCAGCTGCCCATAAAAGGGAGTTTGTTACCTGGTTTTTACTACCCCATTTGAGAGCAGCATAATGTAGGATCTGAAACTCTGATTCCAGAAAAGTGTCACTTACTAGGCTACATGTTGATTATAATCATCCACTGCAGATCTAGAAGTTCTCTGAATGCTGAGCTTTATATAACCCGCCCACACCAATGACAGTTTCTGTGAGCACTGTAGATCAGCAGAAAGCTGCCAATCAGTGATGAGATTGAGTTTATGAATATGGAGGACTAAACAGCAGCAGGTTTATTAGTAATCTAGTGATTTCCTACTGATAAAACAGTTATTTTATCAAAACTAAGCCCAGTAAGTGACATATCACTAGAATAAAGGTCTCTGTCTCTTCATTATGCTGCTTTCAGATTATGTAGAAAAAGCTCCCTATAGTGGAGCTAAGTTACAATACCACCCAAAACCCATTCTGAAATAAAGCAATCATGTTGTTAAAATTCTGGTCAACCTCTTTAAATTAACTTACTTCCCTACTTCTCAATTTAAAATTTGTAAAAGAATTTAACAAAAATATATCCAAAATAAATAAAAACCATCACCGTCCCATATTATTGAAAATATCTGCATATGAGGAAATGTTTCCTGATAATACTTAGTTATGGAATCATTTCAGAACTCCCATTAGATTAGAGAATGTGGGGATAAAATGACAAAGCATAGAGCAACAGCTAGATGCCTCAAGATTCATACCAGCACATAAACTAACATTCCCCTCAAACCATTTTCCATTGTTTACTCATTTATAGTCAAGTCCAATAAATGGTTGCTTGCTGTTTTTGGGGAACAATGAGTACACAAGACCAAAAAAGTACCATCTTCAGCCCTAACAAGCAAATAAACAAAAAACCTTTTGAAGCATTCTGTTTAATACTGTTATAAAAAAACTGTTATACAATTCCAAATCATATGTTACATATATTTTGCACAGATTTAATTCCAAATGTAATAGCTTCAATAAAAGTAGTAAGAGTCCAACAAAATACTTGTTAATTCTGCTGAAAAATGGCCCACTGTGCTTTAACTTCTTTTTGAGCTTTGCTCTTGCTTTGCCATTTTTTACATTGCCATATTTGTGTACTGTTAAGATCCACTAAAATATTGGCTGTCACTTTTGAATTTGCTTCTCTAAAGCTGATGACAAGTGGTTGAACCTTTGTTAATAAAAACAAATAAAGGAAAGTGACACTTTTGTAAGTTACAGGAAGTTAATTTCAGAGTGTGCAAATTGTCCCGTTCTGTTGTTAGAGCTGCAAGTAGCTCGGAAAGCAAACATAATGTAATACACCTGGTTCATTTTGATTGAAAATTGAATTAATAAAGTTTGTCTGGAAATTCTCAGTATAATTTTGCTTAAAGAATCAATCAGATTTCCACATCAGATTATTTGATGCAGCTTTTTAAAAGCAAACAAAAAAGTTAGAACTGTAGTGCAAAGTAAGACAAAGCTAGCTACATTTTTCAAATCCAACATGTGTTACTTGCTGAGGGAATACATCTGGAATGCATCAACATGCAAAAGTGATTCAGAGAATTTTTTATGACACATTGAACTTTATGTTAGTGGTACATTTTGGCTGATAAATAAATAAATGAAAAATCCATCAAAGGTTCCCCTGTATTTTTGATAACCAGCCAGGCAAAACTGAAAGCTGTGGGCTGCAACCCTCAGCTGTCAGCATTAGCAAGGCTGGTCATCAAGAATAGAGGGGTCCTCATGCTGCTTTTTTAAATTATTTAAATAAATCCTTAAAAAAACTGTGTGGGATCCCTCCAATTTTTGACAAGCAGGTTTGCTAAAGCAGGCAGCTGTTGGCGGGTATTCTCAGACTGGTAAGAGGCCATGGATATTGACCACCCCAGCCTAAAAACTGTCTTGAAAAGGCAAATCTATTACATGTGCAAATTCTGGTGCTTTGCCCCCACTCTTCCCACTTGGTGGTTGCAAGTGGGGTAATATTTGTCAGGTTGATGTCACCTTTGTATTGTCTGGGGAATGATAAGAGTCATCTTCAGCACCTGGCATCGGGGAACAGCACTAACTGTACTGCTGATTCCAAGGCACTGGTGTACGTGTCACACTGATGACACAGGGATGACATATCCATGTGTCATCAGTTTGCACGTGTGTGGGATGTTTTGCAGCACATGCTGCTGTTAAAAAATGGACATGTCAATGTACGTGTGTCCGTGGAAGCAAACTGACAGACTCATTCACTTGAAAGGGTCTACAGAATATATGGCAGCTTCTAAGACTTCTGCTTCTGCTATGGCAGCTGCTGTTTCTTTTTCAATAGCAAGTTTCTGTAATGTTGCTTCAAGGCGCGCTTTCTCTTCATCCAGACATGCTTGTTGCCTTGCTTTTTCTGCATCCAGGGATGCTTGTTGGCGTGCTTTTTCTGCATCCAGGCATGCTTGTTGGTGTGCTTTTTCTGCATCCAGGCATGCTTGTTGGTGTGCTTTTTCTGCATCCAGGCATGCTTGTTGTAGTTTCAATTCTATCTCTTGCTCAGCAAAGGTGCTTCTTGCTTTTGCCGCTTCAGCTTTTGCGCGGGCAATAGCGGCGGCATTGCTGACGGATGATGTCTTGGAGGAACCAACTCGTGATCTCGTCTTGAAAGAGGATGCTCGTCCTTGAGACATGATTCAACAGTTAGGCGACCGCTGTGATATCCCGTTGTCGGCTCTGCATGGATAATGGCGGGCGCCGTATGGTCCGATTATTTGGTCCGACCGTTAGGAGGTTGCTGCAATATCCGTATACAATAACCATATGCTTGGATAATGGCGGGCTCTGTAACGTCAGATCTTCTGAGCTTGTTCTCAGCAGTTGTTTCATTATACTGTCCTCATACACGTTAGCAGGGTGTGCAATGAGACATGTAGCTAAACCCCCTGTCTTCTTTAAAAAAAGAGGCTGTAAAATTGTAACCTTCTTTTATTGATTGCAGATGTGACAGGAAAGGGTGAAACTATAGGATGCCATAACAGGAGCATTTCAGAATATATAACTGCACAGAGCATAAAATACAGATAGTCTGCAATACACAGTAACATGAGGTAATACATAGGTTCCATGAGGTAATACATAGGTACCATGAGGTAATACATAGCTGATGATTACCTATTTAATACAACAAATGTTATAAACACAGGATTATAACACCTAGATAGTGCTTACCAACTATGCTTAGAGCAGGCTGTTTAAGAAGCATGAAGAACACAAATGGTGAAGTTTCTCCTAAGACACGTGGAGGAATAATGGCTGCTGTTCCCCTCACAGTGTCATAAACAAGACTGTGATGTAACAGGAACAATCCCACAATACATTGCAAATTAAACTAGAATCTATGCATTAAACGGCCAGCAGGTGGTGCTGTTACCTTACAGTATGAAATATATGAAGGATTAATACACACAAAAATACAATGTCTGTAATAATCGAAGACATAAAAAATGACTAGACCTTCTAGACAGCAATTATATGGCTGGACAGAACACTGGGCTTAGAAGGGAAAGAGAGTCATATGGCTTTTGAAATTTAGATTTTGTTTTGAATATTTTTTGGGTACCATTTGCAGAGCACCAAATGTGCCAGAACAGTAGAAAAGCCTAAAAGTGGCCTTGTTTTGAAATCTAGACCCCTCACTTAATTAATTTACAGTGATTATTTTGGTTGCAAAGGTGTTTTCCATAAAGTAGCATGCAGTGTATGTATTAGGCCGGAGTCACACTACCGTAGAATATGGGCAAGTGCTATGCGAGAACACATCACATAGCACTCGGACCAGTGTTAATCTATGGGGCAGCTCACATCACCGTTTTTTCACTCAGGCGTATTCGACGTTCGTGTAAAATTGCAGTATGCTGTGATTGTACAAGTATATCATCCAAAACTCGCCAATGCAAGCCTATGGGTGCGAGAAAAACTCGGACACCACATGGACAATCCGTGCAGCTTGCAACAAATACGCACACATTTTCCTGATGACAGGAAATTGCACCAGCCGAAAAGGAAGCTTTAGCATGCAAATTTTCCTGCAACCTATAAAAATGCAAGGAACATGCCTTCACGGATACCAGCAACATGGCCAGACATATAAATGTGGAAATGCTGATTGTTCTGGTGTAGAAGAGGCCTGAAATATGGGACCAACGTGATGTCAGCTATGTGGACCACATTAGAAAGGATGCAGCTTTGTTACGCATATGCTGCCAGATGTTCCCCAATTATGAGTAAAGGCCCCGTTACATTTAGTGATGCACCAGTGATCCCGACCACGATATGACCCAGTCAGGATCGCTGGTGCATTGCTAAATGGTCGCTAGTGAGTTGCCAAACAGGTCGTTACTTACCTGTCAGACGCGGCGAGGGTGACGTCTTCCGCCTGTGTCCATGGCTCGCTCGTCGGCACCAGCAGGAAGCCAACGACGAGAAATGGACCAGGCCGATCTCGCACGATCAGTGATATCCAGAGGGGGGGCCGGTCGGAGGTGAGTGTCACATGTAGCGAGATCGCTAGCGATATCGCTGCTGCGTCACAAAATCGGAGACGCTTTAGCGATATCGCTAGCGGTGACGCTTTAGTGATATCGCTAGCGATATTGCTATGTGTAACAGGCCCTTTAAGCCAACGTGAGATCTAGCAGGAAATTTGTAAGTAAAGTAAATACTTAATAGTAATTAAGTAAAAAGGCCAAAATAAAAATAAGATAACATTATGCTACATGATGTTCTTGGGAATATCTGGCATGTTTTTCCCTTTACACTTGGCAAGTTGAATGCAACTTTACACTGTAACCTATCTTTCAAAACGGAAACAAGGTGATCATGCTTATATTAATTTATTGTGTCACTTTGCAGTGTCTGATGTCACAAGATGTTGGTGCAGCTGCCATGATCAGTACTACCATGAGCACCAGCAGAGGGCCAGGAATGGTGCAGCAGCCATTAAAAAGCGGAAATATAAATATTATGACTGAATTTCCCAGATCCCATTCTGGATCTACGTTTGTAAGTATAAGCTTGACAGAAATTTTCATTCTTGGCCTTTAAGTACATCAATTATTTTTTCTTTCCTTTCTCATCCACCTCTCAGGGGCCCAATCAGGTAGGAATCCAAAATCAACAAACAACTCATGCTGTGCTTCCAGCATCACCTCAATCTTCATACCAGAATTTGTAACAAACTGTATTTTGAGTTACATAGAAAGTTGTCGCGCGCCCTAACCCGGCACATTTACCGAACTCCACGGAAAGCACTGGGACAGCAGGATGCTCTTTCATCCCCAGTCATCCACATAGTAAGTGACCACAAATGTAACATTGTCAGCTAGGTTTAACTAGCACCTTTTCTGTATCACATACGCATATGTGTACAGTAGGGCCATAAACTGTGAGTGCGACAACATTACATGTGACTACACCTTTTCCTTATCTAGACACACACAGAGCCTGCCAAGTGGTCAGCAGCCCCAGCAGCAACTTTTACCCTATTGTGAGTGCCAGTGTGTACGAAGTATAGAATGTGTAATGTTGTTTTCAAGTTTCATGTTGCCCTGGATTATTATCCTAAGTTGCCATATGATTTGAATATGGTTTTGTTTTTTGCAAAATACACTTTAACTAAATAAACCTGTTATTTCATAATGTGCTTTCTGTTTTGAAAAATATATAGTTGATGCTTCTGATATCCAGGGTGTTTTTTGTTGAAAAAATTTACATCATACCGTTTACTCGCTAACAGATGTTTAATTAAATTAAAACAACAAAGGCTATTATAACATGCCATGGAGTATATCCCTCTGGTGATAGAAAATAATTTGTTAACATGTCCCACACTTTAAGGCCAGAGGGCTGACAATGTGGATTGTGAACATGCGTTGTAGCCATGCCATTATTTCCATAGACTCCATCATCAGCATCATTTGATGGACAGTCATGGATTCTCCTTAAATTGTGAAGGATGACACAGGCTTTAATGACAACATTTACATTTGCTTCACATAGTTGCATGACTGACATCAGGACCCTCCATTTTGCACAGAAGATTCTAAAGGTGCACTCCACCAATCTTCGTGCGCGGGATAGCCGATAATTAAAAATTCTCCATGGATATGGCCTCATGACATTACGGTTCAATTAAAATGCCTCATCAGCAACCATGACATAAGGAACCGCATCCAAACTTGAACCTGGTAGGAGATGTGTGGGTGGGATGTCCAAATCATAATTTTACAGCCGCTGACCCATTTTGGAAGAATTGAAGACTCTGGAGTCTCCAGTTCCTCCATAGGCCCCAATATTGACAATTATAATCCTGTATGTACTGTTGTGGCACCCCAGGAGTCCAGTTGCCACAGTGGCATTGCCTCACTCACAGGGGAGATGTCATGCCTGGAAGCAAGGAGGAGTCACCCTACCAGGTAGTACCAGCATCCAACACTTTTCCTGATTCCAGAACAGAAGGGGGAGCTCTAATACCTGGTTCAGGGGAGCTTCCCTATAAGTTCTGGCCTGGGAGGTGGGGTCATGCAGTCTGGAGTCAGAGAGAGAGCAGTGAGGGAGGAAGAGGGAAGTAGTAGAGAACCTGGGGAGTCAAGCTTTAACCAAGCTCACCCCAGAGCTGAGTGCTAGAAACCGGATGCCAGAGTCCGTGGCTGCGTGGGTACAGAAGTCCCAGCAGCTAAATCTGGAGGGCAGGGGACTGCAGGTCTCCTGTCCCCATCAAACACCAGATGGAACAGCGACACACCAGAGCCCGGAGCCGCCATGAAGGAGCAACACCTGTAGTAGGCTCAAGCTGCCTGCCATTGAAGCGCCCGCCAGGGCAGTGGGGATACTCGGTACCGGGCTGGTTCTTAAGGGGCTGAGTCACGGCAGCAATGACCCGTCCGTGGCTCTGAGCATCTAATAAAAGCAATGGAAAGGGGAAATAATAGTTTATAAGGGATAATTCATGACGCCACCTGTGGTATTCGGCAAATAAGGTGTTAGCCGACGCTGCAGATTGAGTCCGCTGGGGCCATTATTGATGCAGCAGAGTTGGTTCAGCTCTCCACAGGCAGAGCTGGGCCCCAGGGCAGTTGTAGTGATATGATTTAAGATGGTGGTAGTGGTGGTAGTGCAGTGCAGAGTGGATGACGCAGTAAATGATTGTGAGGACAAAACAGAGCGCAGTCTTCACATTTTACTCACAGTTCAATTGTTACAGTCCCCAGCTGGGGTGCTGTGTCCTCCAGGCTTGTGGTCCAGACAGCTTTCAGGTTACTTGGGGTGTACATTGCCAGGGCTCCCTTTGATGTTCCTTTAATTGCCGCCTCACTACGCTGACTACCACCTCTCCTGCCCTGCGTCTTCACACACAGTGTCCCTGGATCCTATATGTCTGCCTTTTCGGTGACAGAATGTGGAGTCTGCTGCAGGACTTAAAGATACTGTCACCTCCAGTTGCCAAGCTGAGTCCTTAGTTTCTCCACTAGTCTTGGGGCCTGTCCCCTAACTGTGACCTGGTCCCTTCAATGACCACGTTGGTGGATGCGGGCCCCACGGATGGATTGCTCACTATCTGTGCCCCTAAGACCTCTTCTTTCTCTCCTCTTGGAGCTTGCCTTCCTTCTCTATCTTCACTCCTTTTCTCTCACTCTCTTTAGTCTGGAGACAAGCTGCACATCAATTTCCAGAAGCGACTTCTCTCTTCCTCCTGACTGACTTCTGTCCTCTCACACCACTCTCTCACTGACTGACTGACTCTTTCCAGAACAATCTCTTTGCCTCAGCATTAACTCCTCCCACCAACTGTCACTCCCTTAAGCTCTCCCCCTTCTCTACTTTCCCCACCCACACCCTCTAACTCCCCCCTGACAAGATGGGGAATAGAGTTGGGTGCTGGTGTGTGAGTCCGGGCAGTGCCCCTTCCTTATTTGAGAGCAGAGTACCACACCTCTAGATGACATGCAGTACCCTTTCGTGACTGAGACCACAGGGTCGCCACACCATACGGGCAAGGAAAGAACAGAGGCCGGAGAATAGCTTTAGGCAGCAAGGACCTCAGAGGGCAGCACAATAGGAAGGCCTCCAAACCCATCTTGCTTAGTGAACCCTAAATTGCTTTCAGGCTGCTCGGATCTCCATTACCTTCTGTTATCAGTGCTCTGGTCTGCACCTTGAACCATCAAGTAAAGGTAAAGGAAAACACAACCCCTGAGTCTTGAGTCATTCCTCACTTCCTCAGTCCTGCACCCCAACTTCCACGATCCCTTATTAGAACAATACTGGTAGCCCTGGGGCTCCGCTCCACCTATGGGGAGCAGAGCCATCTCAGCTGCGTCACCATCTGCCCCAGTTTACTCCTTAAGCAGCGTCAACTATCCATTACTGAACACCACAGGTGGCGTCATGTTAAATTCTCTATCACGTTCACTAATCAATGTCATTCTATGTGTAAGTGTGCAGGTGTAGCCCATTCACTATCTCCATCCATCCATCACTCCCTCAAGATGGCTGGACCATCATTGTAAATACACCATTGTAAATACACACCTGTACTTTGTATCTCCCCCACCTCATTGTAGATTGTAAGCTCTCGCGGGCAGGGTCATCTTATTTTGCTTTAATTATTGTATTGTTAACGTTGTTACCTATGACTTGTGTTTTGAGACTGTTAAACTGTAAAGTGCTGCGGAATATGTTGGCGCTGTATAAATAAAGATTATTATTATTATTATTATTATAAACTTTCCCCTCAGCATTTTATTGCACACCTAGGGCCATGGACCGGGTTCCTGCTGCCATGACAACCGCCTATAGAACTGTCCAACCCAGACCGAGTACCCCACGGCCCTGGTGGGCGTCGCAATCTCGACCAGAGACAATAGCAATACAGAAAAAAATTGTTTATAATTGTAATATTGGGACCCTGAGTTTGGCGACTTGTGCACATGGATGTGCTTCCCATCCAGGGATCCTATGCAGTTGGCATGTTTGCTAACAGCCATGTGCTATCCGCAGTCAGTCTTCTTTTTTGGGCTCAGGCATTACAGAATTATGAAGGCGGGCCCATATTTCTGCAAAAGTAGAATGTACAATGCTTGAGATGGTGGATTTCCCAATCAGAAACTCCACATGAAGTGCTGCATATCAGAGACCGGTGGATAGAAATCTAAAGTTAATAAGAAACAAACAAAAATGTAGAAATTGACATCTCCACTAGAGTTGAGCGACTTTGGTCGGATTGGGTTTCGTGAAACCCGACTGAAACATAATTTGAGTCGGATGAAACTTGTCAGACTAGGGCAAAAAAAAGTCAGAGTTTCGACCGAAACCCAACCCAAAGCAAGTCAATGGGGAATAAAAGTCGGCATTGAGTGGATGAATGTCATCGGCTCAATGCCGACTTTTATTTCCCATTGACTTGCATTGGGGTCGGGTTTCAGATGAAACTCCGACTTTTTTTTGCCCTAGTCGGACCAGTTTCATCCGACTCAAATTTTGCTTCATTCGGGTTTCACGAAACCCGATCCGACCAAAGTCGCTCAACTCTAATCTCCACTCATAATCTTAACAGTTTAGGTCATCATAAAAGTAAGCTACATACCAAACTAAGCCCTGGCTCAAGGAGAGACAACATTATTACATGCTAAGGAACAGATCATTTTGACAAACATCAGGAAATGAAAATGACAAAATGTGATCAAGCAATTAAAGTTAAGATCGGGAAACATACAGACAATATTTAGAAAAAAAAGGAAGGCCGGAGCGGGTGTGAAAATGCAAAAGACGTTTAAGATCCCACAAATATAGGATGAATACATAAAGTAATGTAAGTAAAAGATGCTCATCTGCCTAAATACATTTGCACATCTTTGTGTCCTTAAAGGTTATGCCAGGTCGCACAGACTCCAAAAGAAGGTCAAATGTAGCAAGGCTCATCCGACAGTACTGATAGAACTTGTCAGGATGGCTGTGTAGAGAACCATACAGTCGGTGGAAATGTTCTTTAGTCAGCCGTCTCCTCAAAAGCGGATGTGCCCACATTCGTCTCGGCCACCTTAGATCAACAATCACTGGGTAAGGCTCCCCTAAACGTTGAGACAAGACTCAATGGAAAAGAACATGCTCAATTGTATTGAACGTTAGCCTGACACATATGTTTGACACAAACCAGAAAAAACAATACACCAGTAGGGCCTCTATTTGAAAAATTGAAGGAGGGAGCAAATACAGTGGGAAAAAAAGTATTTAGTCAGCCACCAATTGTGCAAGTTCTCCCACTTAAAAAGATGAGAAAAGCCTGAAATTGACATCAAAGGTGGACAACAACTATGAGAGTCAAAATGAGAAAGCAAATGTAGAAAAACACCTTGTCTGATTTGTCAAGATTTATTTTTCAAATTATGGTGGAAAATAAATGTTTGGTCATTAACAAAAGTTCATCTTAATATTTCGTTATATATCCTTTGTTGGCAATGACAGAGGTCAAACGTTTTCTGTAAGTCTTTACAAGGTTGGCACACACTATTGGTGGTATGTTAGCCCATTCCTCCATGGCAGTGATGTTTTGGGCCTGTCACTGGGCAACAGGGGTTGAAATCTGGAGACTGGCTAGGCCACTCCAGGACCTTCATATGCTTCTTATGAAGCCACTCCTTCATTGCCCTGGTGGTGTGCTTGGGATCATTATCAAGCTGAAAGACCCATCCACGTTTCATCCTCAATGCCCTTGCTGATGGAAGGAGGTTTGCACTCAAAATCTCACGATATATGGCCCCATTCATTCTTTCGTGTACATGGATCAGCTGTCCTGGTCCCTTTGCAGAGAAACAGCCCCTAAACATGATGTTGTCACCCCCATGCTTCACAGTAGGCATGGTGTTCTTTGGATGCAACTCAGCATTATGTCTCCTCCAAACACGACGATTTTTGTTTCTGCCAAACAGTTCTACTTTGGTTTCACTAGTCCATATGACATTCTCCCAATACTCTCCTGGATAATCCAAATGCTCTATAGCAAGCTTCAAAGGGGCCCAGACATGTACTGGCTTAAGCATGGGGACATGTCTGACACTGTAGGATCTGAGTCCCTGGTGCAGTAGTGTGTTATTGATGATAGCCTTTGTTACTGTGGTCCCTGCTTTATGCAGGTCATTCACTAGGTCCCCCTATGTGGTTTGGGGATTTTTGCTCACCTTTCTTGTGATCATTTTGACCCTATGGGGTGAGAGCTTAGTATCATAGAATCGTAGAGTTGGAAGGGACCTCCTGGGCCACCTGGTCCAACCCCCTGCTCAAAGCAGGATTCGCTAAATAATCCCAGTCAGATGTCTGTCCAGCCTCTGTTTGAAGACTTCTATTGAAGTAGAACTCACCACTTCTCGTGGCAGCCTGTTCCACTCATTGATCACTCTAACTGTCAAAAAGTTTTTTCTAATATCTAATCTGTGTCTCCTCCCATTCAGTTTCAGGATCTTGCGTGGATCCTCAAATCGTGGGAGATTATAAGTGGTCTTGTATGTCTTCCATTTTCTTATTACTGCTCCCACAGATGATTTCATCATACCAAGCTGCTTGCCTATTGCAGATTTAGTCTCCCCAGCCTGATGCAGAGCTACAATTTTGTTTCTGGTGTCCTTTCACAGCTCTTTGGTCTTCACCATAGTGGAGTTTGGAGTGTGACTGTTTGAAGTTGTGGATAGGTGTATTTTATAATGATAAGTTCAAACATGTTCCATTACTGCAGTTAATGAGTGGAGGACAGAGGAGCCTCTTAAAGAAAAAGTTACAGGTCTGTGAGAGCCAGAAATCTTGCATGTTTTCTTAGGTTACCAAATACTTATTTTCCACCATAATTTGAAAAATAAATCTTGCCAAATCAGACAAGGTGATTTTCTGGATTTGTTTTCTCATTTTGACGCTCATAGTTGTGGTCTTCCTGTGATGTCAATTACAAGCCTGTCTCATCTTTTTAAGTGGGAGAACATTTTTCACCACTGTACATAGGCTCCTTGATTATGTTTTTATTAATTTCTGCCCATTGTACTATTTAATTCAATGGGTGAAGTCAGTGAGAAATGTAAAGACATATGCATAGCATACGGATATCATACGGATGTCATACTGATAAATGAATGGGAGAAAATCGCATCGTCACATTGCAAATCCATTACACATGAATTACCATATGGAGAACACTCGTGCAACTCTCAGCATGTAGAGTTGGACTGATTTTTCATACGTTTAGTGTGATTCAGGGTTTAGAGTGTGAAAATTGCAAAAATGTCAAGATTTGTTCCAAACAGTAGCGACACACACCCTATACATTTTTAATTGGGCTCTTTCTGCTACAGTATAGCTTTACTGGGGCACACTAATGGTGGGGTTCAGATGAGAGGGAGCCATTTGGATTTGAGAGAGCGGATTTCACAGAATTAAATTTAGGAGGAAGAAGCCTTGTTGCTTTTCCAGAGCTTTTGTCCTACTACTATTTTTCCATTAATTGATGATGTATCTGAATTAAAGTTTATATTGGAACCATCTGCACAACATCTGCAAGAGTTTGTATGTTCTCCCTGTGTCTGCTGGGTTTCCTCCCACATTCCAAACACATACTGATAGGAAATTTAGATTGTGAGCCCCATTGCGGACAGCGATGATAATGTGTGCAAGCTGTAAAGTGTGGCACCCCAGGAGTCCGGTTGCCACAGTGTCATTGTCTCCCTCACAGGGGGGTGATTACATGCCTGGAAGCAAGGAGGGGTCCCTTAGCCAGGTAATGCCAACATCTAACACTTTTCCTACTCCAGACCAGAAGGGAGAGCTCCAAACCCAGTTTCAGGGGAGATTTCCTATAAGTTCTGGGCTGAAAGTGGAGTTAGTTGCACTCTGTGGGAGTCTGTACAAGGGGCAGGAGCTGTGAGGAGCTTGTCCCAAGAGCAGGGTAAATAAAGAGGAAAGGAGAAGTTTAGGGAAACCTGGGGATTGGAGCTGTGACCACCCCAGGGCAGAATGCTTGAAACCGGACGCTGGAGTCCGTGGCTGCACAGGTACAACAGTTCCAGCAGCCAAATCCAGAGGGCAGGAGACTGCAAGCCTCCTGGCCCCATCATCCGCCTGAAGGCACAGCAGCATATCAGAGCGCAGGTAAGGCCACTGAACAGTAAGGAACAGAGGACCTAAGCATAGCTTTAAGCAGCAAAGACCTCATAAGACAGTGCAGAAAGGAGGCCTTCAATCCATCTAGCTTAGTGGATCCTAAGTTGCTTCCAGGCTGCCTGGATCTTCATTACCATCTGTACTCAGTGCCCTGGTCTGCACCTCAAACTGCGAGCTAAAGTGTGAAGACTGCACCCCGCTGCATACTCCTATTTATTTGCTGCGTCACCTCAGCCCTGCACTACAACCATCATCACCATCATTTTAAAATATTACTGCCATGAGGCTTAGCTCTACCTGTGGAGAGCTGTAACAACTCTGCTGCTTTATCATCAGCCCCAGCGGTCTCTTCAAGCAGCATCATCTAACATCTAATTGCCAAATACCACAGGTGGCATCACAAACTATCTTTCATAAACTTTATCATCCCCTTATCATCATTTTCATTGGATGCCCAGGGCCACGGACCGGGTCACTGCTGCCGTGACACATCCCCTTAAGAACCGGCCAGGTACCGCGTACCCCCTGGCCCTGGCGGGCACTCCTTAAAGCACTGCAGAATATGTATGTAGGCGCTATATAAAAATAAAGATTATTATTATTATTATTATTATTAATTTAGGCCATATTCACATGTACAGTATTTGATCAGTATTTTATATCAGTATTTGTAAGTCAAAACCAGGAGTGGGTGAAAAATGCAGAAGTGGTGCACTGGTTTCTATTGCACTTTTACTCTAATTGTTCCACTCCTGGTTTTGGCTTACAAATGCTGATGCAAATCCTCACAAAATTCTGAACATGACCTTAAGGTTGGGTTCACATATATTCTGTGCACTGTGCTGAGCACTTACGTTAAGGTTTTTGTTTCAATCCACCAAATATAAGATTCTTATGAAACTGCTGACCAAGCCATTCACTATATTGGAGCAGCTTGGAATCTAGCCTCTGTTCTGGCACTCTACTGTTTATTTAGGCATGTACACAATTGTGGTTCACCACAATTTTGTGGACAAAAAAGATGTCTAAAAAGATGGACACTGCCAAAACAGAGGTCAGAGATAGAAATGACTTAATTTGCTTTATGGTTCCCTCAGGGTTTTATCTGAATATCATTTTTTGAGGATTTTGAAACCTAGGCGCAGTATAGAGCACAAGATAAATGTGAACCTAGTCATATACTGTTTGTTGGGAAGCATTATGTACCAATAAACATCAGTTTAAGAATATATTTTGTTACACCATTCAGAGTTCAGTATGAGTTAAGAAAACTTAATTTTTTTGCAATAGTATCTTTACAGCAATATCAAATTATCAAATGGATATAGTTTTTTTATGTTTTGCTACTTTTACATACCTAAAAGCAATTTTCTGAGAGCTATATATTGCCAATAAAGCTACATGAAGACTTGTTATTTTACAGGTTGAATTAAAAAAAAAATAATTGATGCCATTTTTGGTACATAATATTTTATGACTTCTTTTTATTTAGATTTTTTGGACACAGAAAGTTCAAACCCCAAGCTGTTCACTTTGCTGTAAAAGTGATGACAGAATTGTTCCTTTGGTAAGTTTTTGTTATGTTTTGTATTTTCTTTTACTCACTAAAGCTAATATTATACAATTATACATGCGCCATTTTCCCGAAGTCCACTGTATAGTAAATGATGGAAGTGCTGGGGCTCCGGGCTTTCACAAAATGTCGGCGGAGTCCCCGCATCACCGAATACCTACAGCATTGCAATGTTCCACTCTTGCCTCCTCCATCAGCGACCCAGGAACCCTGCTCACCGCGTAAGATATATTCACATTATAAGACGCAGTCCCATTTTCCCAAAAAATTTTTGGGGAAAAAAGTGTGTCTTATAATCCAAAAAATATGATATGTGTATGTTTTTTTGTTTTTATACAAAATCTGCATTTTTTGCTATTTTTGTGCTTTATTGTATTATTTCATTTTTAAAAATTTTATTGAATTTTTTGTTACATTTTTACTTAGTGTCATTATGGAACTTGAACATTTTTTACTTTGACAGTTGCAATATTTCTGGTCTGACAGACTAATGTGAGGTGACATAAAACAACAACTCTCATAATTGCGATCTCCCTCTTTTAACCATCTAGATGCCGCTGTCACAATTGATAGTGGCATCTATTGGGTTAAAAGGTCACGATCAGTGCTGAAACTTCTGTTCACTGTAATATACAGCTTATGCCTACTGCATTTTTACCTGTTGGGGAAGCACTATTCATTCATTTTTCAGAACCTTAAAAAAGCAATGCTAACACTTAATGCCTCTTAATGTCTGCCGTAAAAAACGTATTAGTGGTCATTAAGGAGGATCATCTTTTTCCTACTTTTAGAATCTACTCCTGGTTCTTTGTGAATACAGGTTAATAAAGATGGTTCTGCCATGATTTATTTACTAGTCAATACATATTTTCCCAAGACACAGAGATGCAATAAAGAATGCTATGATCGTCATGTATTATGTGATATTCAGAGAAATCCTGCTTCTAATCTGGTGTAATGACTTTTTTCTAGCTTTAGGTTCATACTGACATTCCCAGGACAAGTAATGTGTAGGGAATATTGCCTTAGTGATGCGATGTATGTATAATTAATTATGCTGTCTTGCCCTTCATGAACAAGTGTGCTAATGATGTTAGGCAGGAATGGAAGTATTTTATCTTAATCCACGCGCGTTTCCGTTGCTTTGAAGTGGTAGGAGTTTAGTAAAAGCATTATACGTTCATTGTTGAAATAATGCAATGAGTCTTCATTTATAGCACATTAATCTTCACTGAGAAGATAGCTGGGCTGACTGGAAGGTATCCATGATATTAAACAGTTCATGGGACTGTGAAGTGCTGAGCGTGATCATGCAGAGCAACAGGCCACAGGAATGCAAACCATTCACAAAGCCAAAAGTGGAGCTAGCAGGTGGCCTCCCTATTCATCTGATGTCAACACGCTGCTCAGATCAAGACCTTTTAACATCTCTGTAGGCCTACCAGTGCTTTTAATTAAATGTAATGCAGTCACTGAATGTCCTTAAATATGAGAAAACCACACTGTTAAAAGCACACATATCTTCTGCACACCAAGGATTGCCATGGCTATATAAATAAATATAATGGTTTAAATTAGATTGTAACGTTGTATACATTTCAAATGGTTTCCATACGCTACTCAATTCTATACTGTGAGACTCTTTGAAATCTTTATGGCTGGCTATATTTTGTAGGAAAAACTGTTCTTGTGCTTATAAAGAGCTTATACATGAATAAGTATGCGAATATTAAACTGCTTCTGTGTAGAATATTTTTGAGATTTACTTTCATGCATCATACCTGCATATCACACATAAAAAGTTATTAATGTAATAAATTAATAGCATGTGTATTACATTATGCTTATAAAATTATGAACTCAAACAAAAGCATTTATTGACACGACCCAATTTTTCCCGCAAACGTATAATAGCTAAAACCAGCCATGCACATATCTCACAAAATATTCTGCAATGTAAATATAATTTATTAATCAGATTATTTATAAGCACTATATATATATATATATATATATACACTAAGGTGTAGTGTATATATATATATATATACAATATATATATATAGTAGATATATACAGGTGCTTCTTGCAAAATTAGAGTATCATCAGAATGTTAATTTATTTCAGTTCTTCAATACAATAAGTGAAATTCATATATTTTATAGAGTCATTACACACAGAGTGATCTATTCCACGTGTTTACAGTGGGGAAAAAATATTTCATCAGCCACCAATTGTGCACGTTCTCCCACTTAAAAAGATGAGAGAGGCCTGTAATTGACATCATAGGTAGACCACAACTATGAGGCAATGTGCACACGTCCGGAATTCAAGCGGAAATTTACCTGGGAATTCTGCAATTCCATGCCACGGGAAAATACATTAGAATTCCGCATGCGGTGTGACCAACTTTTTAATATTGAGGCTGCCTATGCAGCATCAGTAGTAAAAAGAAATAAAGTTGAAAATATTAAAGGTCATCAAAGGTCATTGTCGCAAGGCATTGATGGGAACGGGACTTGCTGGGAGCATCACTGAGGCCTGGTGATGCTGCGTGGGACGCCGGAAGGTGAGAAAAACAAGATTTTTTATTTTTATTCTATTTTTTACAGGATATTTTACCCAAAGCCTGGAGGAGAATCTCTTCTCCTCCAGACCGTGAGTACCATCCGCACATTTTCCGCTTACTTTGCGCATGGTGGGCATAGCCACATGCGGAAAGTAAGCGGAACAATGCATTCCTATGTGTGCGCAATTCCCTTGATTCCACACAAATAATGAGCATGCTGCATTTTTTTCTGCTATGCGATTTTGCTGCGGAAAAATATGCATCATTAGCATATCATGTGCGGAAAGCCATTGAATACAATGGGTTGCTTATTTTATGCATTTTTGCAGCGTTTACGCCACGAAAAAATGCGGCAAAAACACATAAAATACGTGGGAATTCCGAACGTGTGCACATAGCCTAAGAGTCAAAATGAGAAAACAAATCCAGAAAATCACCTTGTCTGATTTGGCAAGATTTATTTTTCTGATTATGGTGGAAAATAAGTATTTGGTCACAAAAAAACATGCAAGATTTCTGGCTCTCACAGACCTGAAACTTCTTCTTTAAGTGGCTCCTCTGTCCTCCACTAATTACCTGTAGTAATGGCATCTTTTTGAACTTGTTATCAGTATAAAAGACATGTGTCCACAACCTCAAACAGTCACTCTCAAAAATCCACTATAGTGAAGACCAAAGAGCTGTTGAAGGACACCAGAAAAAAAATTGTAGCCCTGCACCAGGCTGGGAAGACTGAATCTGCAATAGGAAAGCAGCTTGGTGTGATGAAATCAACTGTGGGAGCAATAGTAAGAAAATGGAAGACATACAAGACCATTGATAATCTCCCTCGATCTGGGGCTCCACGCAAGATCTCACCCCATGGGGTATAAATGATCACAAGAACGGTGAGCAAAAATCCCAGAACCACATAGTGGGACCTAGTGAATGATCTGCATAGAGCTGGGACCACCGTAACAAAGGCTACCATTAGTAACACACTACGTCGCCAGGGACTCAGATCATGCAGTGCCAGACGTGTCCCCCTGCTTAAGCCAGTACATATCCGGGCCCGTCTGAACTTTGCTAGAGAGCATTTGGATTATCCAGAGGAGTATTGGGAGAATGTTTTGAAACCAAAGTAGAACTGTTTGGTAGAAACAAAACTCGTCGTGTTTAGAGGAGACAGAATGCTTGTTGCATCCAAAGAACACCATACCTATATTGAAGCATGGAGGTGTTAACATCATGCTTTGGGGCTGTTTCTCTTCAAAGGGACCAGGACGACTGATCCGTGTACATGAAAGAATCAAAGGGGCCATGTATCGTGAGATTTTGAGGGCAAATCTCCTTCCATCAGCAAGGGCATTGAAGATGAAACGGGGATGGGTCTTTCAGCATGATAATGACCCCAAGTACACTGCCAGGGAAATGAAGGAGTGGCTATGTAAGAAGCATATGAAGGTCCTGGAGTGGCCTAACCAGTCTCCAGATCTCAAACTCAAAGAAACCCTTTGGAGGGATTTGAAAATCCATGTTGCCCAGCAACCTGTATGGATGAGTCATTGATTCATTAAAAATTTTTCAATAAAATTATTTTGATAGTGTAGTATATGTACTTATTCAGTCATAAAGGCTTTGCAGAAAGTGCGAATTAAACAGAAACTAAAAGAAGGATCATCCACAGACCTCTGAAAGGCAACAACTGGTGGGCCTCATTAAAATACTAAATATTACAAACACTTTATGTGCTGCTTCCAACTAGTGGTGTGTACAACACCTCCAAAGCGTAGAGGGACAATATTTGAAAGTCTCAAAGGAATTAGGGAATATGTGCGTTTGGTCAACTAGGTATTGCTTAACCAGCTTTAGAAACTTTTCCCTCCTTGTCAAAAATACTCAGTCATCCGGCCCTGGGCGCTGGATAGGTGTCATGAAATTGTCCCACATCTTTAACAGAGTATCCCTGCCTCTGCTGCGTGTCTCACTGGTATTTCCTCCTTGGTTTAGCACGTAAGTTTGCCCCTTACCACTAGCATTGTCAAAAGGGAATTTTTTCAACATATTTTCCACAATGGTCTTCTGGTATAGCACCATTTTAGTAGACCTCGCCACCTCAGGAAGAAGAGATGAAAAGTTGGAGCTGGAGTCTAACAGGGTGAGCAACCAGTACTCTTTTTTTGGCCAAGATGAATTTAAAGCGAAGGTCACAACAAAGGAAGCGCTACCTAAAGTCAGCCAAATTTGCCAAACTCCATGCAGCCAACATTTTCCTGTCTCCACCATAAAGATTACTCTCTATATCATCCTCCTCCCTCTCTTCCTCATCATTCATATCCTCAGCCCATGCACACAGGAGAGATGGGATAAAGGTTGTGTGGCTGCTAGCCAATGTTGTGTTAGTCACCAGTTTCTGTTCCTCCTCTTTGTCCTCCTCAGCATCCACCAACTCAATCCATACTGAGCAGATGAGAAGAGGCTGAGCTGGCTACAATCTCACTACATTATCTCCTCCTCCATCCCTACCTGGTCCCCATGCAAAGCATCATGTTTAATTGTGAGCAGCAACTGTTTAACCCCTTTTCAACATTGGGTGTAATACTTCACCCATGTCAGACTCCCCCTGTTGGTGCGGGCTTCAAAGCTGAGCCTGCACCTTCCTGGCATTTGACAGCTAAGCGCTACAGCTGACATGTGCCCTCAACAGGTAGAATCACGAGCCACACGCTGCTGTTTGCTAGTTAAATGCCGCTGTCAATCTCTGACAACAGCATTTAACTCACATTTACCAGAAGCGTGTTGCTAATCCTGCCCATCGATGACACCGTCACATGATCGCAGGTCGACGGTGGGTTGGCATGACAACCAGAGGTCTGCAGCAGACTTCTATGGTTGTCATTGCCAGATTGCCATACAGTGTTTAAATTAATATGGCTTGGAGATCGCAGTCATACAGATCAAGAGTTGTGGACAGCTATCCATGCCAAGTTTGAGCAGTGGCTGTTTCCACTCAACCTGGAGTCACGGAAGGCCATGTGCGATAACAGTGCAAACTGTTATGAACGGGTAGCCGAGGAGGAAATAAAAAACAATGCAAGCTAAGTCTCAGAAAACCAAAGAGGTTGTTAACTATGCAGACTGCAGAACCCTGATCCTAACACGCAACTAGCAGCAGTCGTGGAGCGTTCCTACGGTGGTCCTAGACTCCTCATCACAACCGGAGAACTAGATAAGCCTAAAGCAGGAAAAGAGGAAAACTAACTGCCCCAGAGCAGACCCCAAAGGAGAGACAGCCCCCCACATGTATTGATGGTGAAAAAAGATGAAAACACAAACAAAGGCAGGAAAATAGGCTGAGCAAACGATAGGGCCCGACTAACTAGAAAGGACAGGAAAGGAAAGACACTGTCTGCAGTCTGCAAAAATCCACTACAAAATGTCCAACACAACTGATAGCAAAATTAACCCTGAAGTCACTAGACTTCTCCCACTATATCAGCACTCTGAAATATTCTGAGACAGAGCAAAAAGAGGCCAATCTAATAAGGGACAAAAAAAGGTAATTTGGCAAATAAGAGTGGAAATTCAGCACAGCCCAGCCAGGCTGGCTGACCACACTAAAAACTGAAAAGACCACCAAGAGCAAGTGTGAACATTAGCAAAAAACAAATTTATCTTTGAGAAGACTGGAACAGAGCTGAGTCCTAGACCTGAGAAGCAGACTGAATCACCAGCCCCTGGATAGGGCGTCGGCTGTCTTATATCCAGTCTGATACTCCAGAAATCCAATCATTATCTTCCTCACCAGGTGGCTGATCACTACCACTCAAACCAACCTCACTACCTCCTGTCACCACCATAGGGAGAACGGAAGGGGAACTCTCAACTGATGGAGTAGAAAATGAGCTCATAACAGTACCCCCCCTTGAGGAGGGGTCACCGAACCCTCATCCATGCCACTAGGCCGATCAGGATGGGCCCCGTGAAAAGCATGAACCAATTCATTGGCATGAATATCAGAGGCAGAGACCCAAGAATTATCCTCCTGGCCATAACCCTTCCATTTGACCAAATACTGGAGTCTCCACCTAACCAAATGAGAATCCAATATTTTCTCTACCTCATATTCCATATTGCCTTTAACCAACACAGGGTCAGGAGGAGCCGCCACAGGAACTACTGGCTCAACAAACCTCTTCAACAGTGATTTGTGAAATACGTTATGGATTTTGAACGTAACTGGAAGAGCCAATCGAAAAGAAACAGGATTAAGAATCTCCAAAAACCTATAAGGTCCAATAAATCTTGGCTTAAATTTTGGAGATGCAACCTTCATAGGAATATTCTTGGACGACAACCAAACCATATCACCCACTTTAAACCGGAGACCAATGGTCCTATGCCGGTTGGAAAAACACTGGGCCTTTTCCTGAGAGAGAGACAATTTATCCACCACTTGGTCTCATATCTGCTGCATTCTCACAACCACAGTGTCCACACCTGGGCAGGACGAAGATTCTACTTGCCCTGAAGAAAATCGAGGATGAAACCAAAAATTACAGAAAAAGGGTGACATCAAGGTGGCAGAACTAGCTCTCTTGTTCAGCGCAAATTCGGCCAAGGGCAAAAATGAGACCCAATCATCTTGATCAGCAGATATAAAACATTTTAAATAAGACTCCAAGGTCTGGTTTGTTCTCTCAGTCTGCCCATTGGTCTGGGGATGAAACGCAGAGGAGAAGGATAACTAAATTCCCAGATTGGAACAAAAGGCTTTCCAAAATCTGGAAACAAACTGGACCCCTCTATCGGACACAATGTTCTCAGGAATCCCGTGTAGCCGAACCACCTGTTGTAAAAACAAGGGTACCAACTCAGTGGAAGATGGCAATTTTGGGAGTGGTACAAGATGGATCATCTTCGAAAATCTATCACAAATTACCCAGATAACAGTCATTCTCTGAGAGACAGGAAGATCAGAAATAAAATCCATTGAGAAATGGGTCCATGGCCTCTTGGGCACCGGCAGGGGCATCAGCAACCCACTAGAACGAGAACAGGGTTTAGACCGAGAACAAGTCCCACAGGACTGTACAAAGTTCCTGACATCACGAGATAAGGCAGGCCACCAAAACGACCGACTCACCAAATCTCTGGTACCAAAAATACCTGGATGACCAGCCAATGCGGAGCATTGGACTTCAGACATCACTCTCTTTCTCCACTGATCCGGAACAAACAATCTTCCCATAGGGCAACGCTCAGGTTTACCCTCCTGAAATTCCTCCAGGTCTCAAATCGGGCAAAATGGCAGAAAGAACTACCCCCTCACCTAGGATAGTAGTAGGCTCGGTCACATTAAGAGAATCAGCAAAGAAACTCCTAGAAAGGGCGTCTGCCTTAACATTCTTAGTGCCCGGAAGAAAAGAGACCACAAAATTAAAACACGTGAAAAACAAGGCCCATCTAGCCTGTCTAGGATTCAAGCGTTTAGCCGACTCCAGATAAGTCAGATTCTTGTGATCGGTGAGGACCACAAATTGATGTCTAGCTCCCTCCAACCAATGTCTCCACTCCTCAAATGCCCATTTCATGGCCAACAATTCCCAATTCCCTACGTCATAGTTGCGTTCAGAGGCGGAGAACTTTCGAGAAAAGAAGGCACAGGGATTCATCTTAGAAGTCACAGGGTCTTTTTGGAACAAAACAGATCCTGCACCAATCTCAGAAGCGTTTACCTCCACTTGAAATGGAAGTGAGACATCAGGTTGCCGTAAAACTGGAGCTGAAGTAAACCTCCGCTTAAGCTCCTGAAATGCTGAGACAGCCTCAGGAGACCAATTCAGCACATCAGCTCCCTTCTTGGTCAGATCAGTCAGTGGTTTGACAATACTAGAAAAATTACCTATAAATTTACGATAGAAATTAGCAAAACCCAAAAACTTCTGAAGAGCCTTCAAAGAAGTAGGCTGAACCCAATCATAAATGGCCTGTACCTTGGCTGGGTCCATTTCAATAGTCGATGGAGACAAGATAAATCCCAAAAATGAAATCCTCTGTACACCAAAGAGACATTTCGGTCCCTTAACAAAGAGGGAATTCTCCCTCAAAATCCGAAACACAGTCCGGACATGTTCCACATGAGAATCCCAATCACTAGAAAAGATCAAAATATCATCCAGATAGATGATCAAAAACTTATCCACAAAGTCTCGGAAAATATCATCCAGGACTGGAAGACAGAAGGGGCATTGGAGAGCCCAAAAGGCATCACCAGGTACTCAAAATGTTCCTCCAGAGTATTAAACGCCGTCTTCCATTCATCCCCATGCTTGATGCGAATAAGATTATACGCCCCCTGAGTTCAAGCTTAGTAAACCAGCAGGCACTCTTAACTCTGGAGAATAAATCAGACATCAGAGGTAAGGGATACTGATATTTAACCGTCATCTTGTTAAGGGAACGATAATCAATACACGGTCTTAATAAACCATCTTTCTTGGCCACAAAAAAAATCCCAGCACATAAAGGTGACGAGGATGGTCTAATATGACCCTTCTCCAATGACTCCTTAATATAGGATCGCATAGCATCATGTTCGGGTACAGATAAGTTGAAAAGCCGACCCTTGGGAAATTTACACCCAGGCATCAACTCAATTGCACAGTCATAACTCCTATGAAGGGGCAATAACGCAGACTTACTCTCACTAAATACATCAGAGAATTCAGCCACATAATCAGGAATATCATGAGACTGAGGAGAGGTGTAGAAAACAGGAGCGTCCCTAAGAACACACTGACAACCCCAACTCACCACAGACACAGATTTCCAATCCAAAACTGGGTTATGAGTTTGCAACCAGGGGAACCCCAGAACAATAGTGTCATGCAAATTATGCAGCACCAAAAATTTACAATTTTCCTGGTGGTCAGGGGCAACTCGCATTATCACCTGGGTCCAAAACTGAGGTTTATTCTCCGCCAACGGAGAGGCATCAATACCCCTCAAAGGAATAGGCGTCTGCAGAGGTGTCATGGACAAACCACAACGTTTAGCAAAGTCCAAATCCATCAAATTCAGAGCTGCTCCTGAATCCACAAAAGCCTTAGGGGAAAATGTGGACAAGGAGCAGATCAGAGTAATTGCCAAAAGGAACTTAGGTTGTATACTGCCCACAGCAAAAGTGTGTGCAAAACGTTTCTCTCGTTTAGGGCAGACAGAAATAGTATGAGAGGCGTCTCCTCAGAAAAAACACAGCTTATTACGCCTTCTAAACTCCTGACGTTGCGCCCTAGACAAAACCCCATCACATTGCATAGGTTCAGACATTTGTTCAAAAGGTGGCAGCTCCTCCTGTGCATTTTTACGTTCACGTAAACACCGATCAACTTGAATGGCTAATGACATAGAGCCATCCAGACCAGAGGGAACAGGAAATCCCACCATAACATTTTTTACGTTCTCTTACAAACCTTTCCGAAAGAGAGCTGCCAATGCACTATCATTCCATGTAGTAAGGACCGCCCACTTTCGGAATTTTTGACAGTACAACTCTGAAGGATCCTGACCCTGGTTTAATGCTAACAGGTTTCTCTCAGCTTGATCAACGGCATTAGGTTCATCATACAACAACCCCAAGGCCTGAAAAAATGCATCCACGTTAGTCAGAATAGGATTTTCAGGTGTCAGAGAAAAAGCCCAATCCTTGGGATCACAGCGCAGCAAGGAGATGACAATTTTAACCTGCTGCGCAGAGCTTCCCGATGAGTTAGGCTTCAAGGCAAGAAATAATTTACAATTATTCTTAAAATTCAAAAATTTAGACCGATCCCCAGAAGACACATCAGGAGTAGGGATTTTGGGTTCAACAGTATGTGACTGAGCGAGATAGGTGGAAATTCCCTGCACTTCAGCAGCGAGCTGCTCCACACAATCAGACAATTGCTTAATCTCCATTAAGGAAGAATTCCTCCTATGGCCCCAGAGAAAAAGGAAAAAATGCATATAAAAAAAAAAATTCTGACACTTTTTTTTTTCCTGCCTTTGAGTACCCTAGAATCTGCGGTAAGGCTGGTGATTCTGATATGAAAGGGTAGCCGAGGAGGAAATAAAAAACATCACAAGCTAAGAATCAGAAAAACAAAGAGGTTGGTAACTATGCAGACTGCAGACCCCTGATCCTAACACGCAACCAGCAGCAGTCGTGGATCGTTCCTCCGGTGGTCCTAGACGCCTTGTCACAACTGGAGAACTAAATAAGCCTAAAGCAGGAAAAGAGGAAAACTAACTGCCCCAGAGCAGACCCTAAAGGAGAGACAGCCCCCCACATGTACTGACGGTGAAAAAAGATGAAAACACAAACAAAAGCAGGAAAATAGGCTGAGCAAACAATGGGGCCAAACTAACTAGAAAGGACAGGAAAGGAAAGACACTGTCTGCAGTCTGCCAAAAAACCCTACAAAATGTCCAACGCAACTGATAGCAAAATTAACCCTGAAGTCACTAGACTTCTCCCACTATATCAGCACTCTGAAATATTCTGAGACAGAGCAAAAAGAGACCAATCTAATAAGGGACAAAAAAAAGGCAATTTGGCAAATAAGAGTGGAAATTCAGCACAGCCCAGTCGGGCTGGCTGACCACACAAAAAACTGAAAGACCAACAAGAGCAAGTGTGAACATTAGCAAAAAACAAACTTATCCTGAGAAGACTGGAACAGAGCTGAGTCCTAGACCTGAGAAGCAGACTGAATCATCAGCACCAGGATAGGGCATCGGCTGTCTTATATCCAGTCTGATACTCCAGAGATCCAATCGTTATCTTCCTCACCAGGTGGCAGATCACTACCACTTAAACCAACCTCACTACCTCCTGTCACCACCAGAGGGAGAATGAAAGGGGAACTCTCAACTGGTGGAGTAGAAAATGAGCTCATAACAGGCAGAGTTCGTTTTGAACAACACTGTGGCCGACTACACCGGCCAGACCCCATTCCTCATAAAATTACGGCCAGCATCCGCGCATTCCTGTGCCCTTGCCCACGTCATCCACCAATTCCAGGGTGGCAGACTGGGCGGTGGAGGCACATGACATTTGGGATTGCACTCAGGATGCTATCCAGGCCTCCAAGGAGAGAATGAGGGCCTCTGCCGACACGCACCGGTGCCCTGCTCCAACCTTCGCTCCTGGCGATTTGATGTGGCTCTCCGCCCGTAACATCAGGCTGTGGGTCGAGTCCACAAAATTCGCACCTCGCTACATTGGCCACTTCAAGGTTCTTGAGCAGATCAACCCTGTTGTCAACCATCTGGCCCTTCCACCACATTTGGCTATCTCTGACACCTTCCACGTGTCCCTCCTTAAACCTGCCCTCATGTCCCGGTTCTCCGAGTCATCTGCCGGGACATCAGACCTGTCCTTGGACGAGTTTGAGGTTAATGCCATCGTGGGATGCAGGGTGGTGCGTGGTAAAAACTTTTATTTGGTGGACTGGAAGGGTCATGGTCCAGAGGCTTGGACCTGGGAGCCAGAGGAGAACATACGAGCTCCACCTCTCATTGCGGCATTTGAGCATAGCGAAGCTCAGAGAGGAGAGGGCCCTAGGAGGGGGTAATGTTAGGTGTCAGGTTCCTGTCGCTGCACAGCGGGAATCCCGAGCCTTGCTTCCGGCAGTCTCCCATTCCTCTTCAGCCACAGAGGAGGCTGCTCAGCAAACTCGTCGGTCCCGGCGCTCTGCCCAGACTAGCTCTGTGGGCTCGCATGCTAGTCAGCAGCGAGCTACTCCAGGGACTAAGTCCTCCATTCGGTCCACTGAGCATGCCTGTGGGATGATCTCCCTTTGGAGATCGGAGGTCAAGTGCTCAGGTCCTTCTCCAGCTTGGATTGGACCATCAGGAAGGTCCCGGAAGGACGCTACTATAAAAGGCTCGCATGGCCGCTCGGCCATGCGCTAGTATAGACAATATTTTGTAGTTGTGTGTGTGACGATGGATGAATGCGATCTGGTGACTGACTCATTAAGACTCCCTCCCTCTGATTGTGCATGTGTATAGGGTATTGGAGATAAGTCAGTGCCTAGAGGTAGCATTGCCTTTGTGCCACGGTGCTTCCACTCCTCGGCACCACACTTAGCACCTAACTGTGCCATCCACCACAAGGCACTACTATACTGCGTCAAGCAACGACCGCCAATGCGGCGCCGTGCGCAAACATTGCACTTTCCAGCCATAAGGTTGGGCTGTTTAGTGGCGTTCGCCAGTGCGGCGATTTCTGCATCTAGTGTGCTTTTTCTTTAAGTTGTGTATGTCCAGGCACCACAGTAGCGGTGCCAAATGCTAGTGGGTCTTGAGGGACTCTAACCTTCAGTCGGGTTTTACAGTTTCAGTATCTATATACAAATCTCCTATACAGAGACAGTTTTACTTAATCTCTCCTTTGTACAGCTTTTTCCTGTAATTCAAGTAGTTTGGGACTAGCAACAACACTCCTTTGCAAATTCTGGGATGTTGTGAACTGTCTATGGTCTATTCAATATATAGAGATAGTGTTGAGCATTCCGATACTGCAAATATCGGAATTCCGATACCGAGTACCGATATTTTTTCAATATCGGATATCGGAATCGGAAGTTCCCATAATGCAATGAGCCACTGTTGTGACTCTGATTGGCTGCCGAAATGACGTCATCATGATGCGCGGTCTGTGCGCATCATGATGCGCCGTCAGTTCGGGCCTTCCGGGGGGGTCTGTGCTGACTGCCCGGGGGTCTGTACCAGCCTGCCCGGGGGTCTGTACCAGCCTGCCGGGGGTCTGTGCCGACTGCCCGGGGGTCTGTGCCGACTGCCCGGGGGTCTGTGCGGACTGCCGGGGGTCTGTACCGGCCTGCCGGGGGTCTGTGCCGGCCTGCCGTTGGTCTGTGCAGACTGCCGGGGGTCTGTAGCGGCCTGCCAGGGGTCTGTGCCGGCCTGCCGGTGGTCTGTGCCGACTGTCCGGGGGTCTGTGCAGGCTGCGGGGGTCTGTGCAGGCATTGTCCAATGGGACTACAAGTCCCATCGGGTGATGCCTGCTACCATGACGGTGATTGACACATTAGCCAATGATGGGACAGTAGTAGTCCCATCATCCGGCTAATGTGTTGAATGTAAAAAAAAAAAAACATACTACATCCATACTACATGCTACATCCATACTACAGACATGCTACATACATACTACATATATACTACATGCATGCAAAATGCATACTACATATATACCACATATATACTACATGCATGCAACATACATATATACTACATATATACTACATGCAAAATCCATACTACATATATACTACATGCATGCAACATACATACATACTACATATATACCACATATATACTACATGCATGCAACATGCATACTACATATATACCACATGCATGCAACATGCATACTACATATATACCACATATATACTACATGCATACTACATATATACTACATATATACTACATGCATGCAACATACATATATACAACATATATACTACATGCAACATACATACTACATATATACTACATGCATGCAACATACATACATACTACATATATACTACATGCAACATACATACTACATATATACTACATGCATGCAACATACATGCATACTACATATATACTACATGCATGCAACATACATATATACAACATATATACTACATGCATGCAACATGCATACCACATATATACTACATGCATGCAACATACATACAACATATATACTACATGCATGCAACATGCATACTACATATATACCACATATATACTACATGCATGCAACATACATACAGTATATACTACATATATACTACATGCAACATGCATACTACATATATACTACATGCATGCAACATACATACTACATATATACCACATGCATGCAACATGCATACTACATAAATACCACATATATACTACATGCATGCAACATACATACAACATATATGCTACATGCATGCAACATGCATACTACATATATACAACATACATACTACATGCATGCAACATACATATATACAACATATATACTACATGCAACATACCTACTACATATATACTACATGCATGCAACATACATACATACTACATACATACTACATATATAATACATGCATACTACATATATACCACATGCATGCACCATACATATATACAACATATATACTACATGCATGCAACATGCATACTACACATATACCACATATACTACATGCATGCAACATACATATATACTACATATTTACCACATGCAACATACATACTATATATATACTACATATATACCACATATATACTACATGCATACTACATATATACCACATGCATGCAACATACATATACAACATATATACTACATGCATGCAACATACATATATACAACATATATACTACATGCATGCAACATGCATACTACATATATACCACATATATACTACATGCATGCAACATACATGCTACATTTATACCACATATATACTACATGCATACTACATGTATACCACATGCATGCAACATACATATATACAACATATATACTACATGCATGCAACATTCATATATACAACATATATACTACATGCATGCAACATGCATACTACATATAAACCACATATTTACTGCATGCATGCAACATACATATATACTACATGCATGCAACATACATATATACCACATGCATGCAACATGCATACTACATGTATACTGCATGCATGCAACATACATATATACTACATGCATGCAACATACATACATACATACCACATGCATGCAACATGCATACTACATATATACTACATGCATGCAACATACATATATACTACATACAATACATTCATACAATACATACATATAGACATACAGTACATATAACATGCGTGGGAAATTTCTCACACAGCAATGCCATAAAGTGAGACTAGGGACTTTTTTTTTACAGTGGCGGAGGAATACAGTGCGGAAGGATACCTACCTCCCGTCAATGGATTCCTGGAGCCCGTAGAGAACGGTAGCATCAGCTGATGCTGCTGTTCTCCATGCAAGATCGTCGTGGGACACTCGTGGACTTCTGCAGATCAGGGGTAAGTATATTGGTGGTTTGTCATTTTAATATTTATTCCACAGATGACAATGGCTTCGGGGATCAAAGTGACAAGTGTGGTGAGTATGTACTCTATGTTATATGTACTGTATGTCTATATGTATGTATTGTATGAATGTATTGTATGTACAGTCGTGGCCAAAAGTTTTGAGAATGACACAAATATTAATTTTTACAAAGTCTACTGCTTCATTTTTTCTAATGGCAATTTGCATATACTCCAGAATGTTATAAAGAGTGATCAGCTTAACAGCAATTACTTGCAAAGTCAATATTTGCCTAGAAAATGAACTTTATCCCCCAAAACACATTTCAACATCATTGCAGCCCTGCCTTAAAAGGACCAGCTAACATCGTTTCAGTGATTGCTCCATTAATACAGGTGTGGGTGTTGATGAGGACAGGGCTGGAGATCAATCTGTCATGATTAAGTAAGAATGACACCACTGGACACTTTAAAAGGAGGCTGGTGCTTGGCATCATTGTTTCTCTTCTGTAAACCATGGTTATCTCTAAAGAAACCAGTGCAGTCATCATTGCACTGCACAAAAATGGCCTAACAGGGAAGAGTATCGCAGCTAGAAAGATTGCACCTCAGTCAACTATCTATCGCATCATCAAGAACTTCAAGGAGAGAGGTTCCCTTGTTGCCAAAAAGGCTCCAGGGCGCCCAAGAAAGACCAGCAAGCGCCAGGACTGTCTCTTAAAAGTGTTTCAGCTGCGGGATCGGGCTACCAGCAGTGCAGAGCTTGCTCAGGAATGGCAGCAGGCAGGTGTGAGTGCATCTGCACGCACTGTGAGGCGGAGACTCTTGGAGCAAGGCCTGGTCTCAAGGAGGGCAGCAAAGAAGCCACTTCTCTCCAGGAAAAACATCATGGACAGACTGATATTCTGCAAGAGGTACAGGGAGTAGACTGCTGAGGACTGGTGTAAAGTCATTTTCTCTGATGAATCCCCTTTTCGATTGTTTGGGACATCTGGAAAACAGCTTATTCGGAGAAGACCAGGTAAGCGCTACCACCAGTCTTGTCTCATGCCAACTGTCAAGCATCCTGAAACCATTCATGTGTGGGGTTGCTTCTCAGCCAAGGGAATGGGCTCTCTCTCAGTCTTGCCTAAAAACACAGCCATGAATAAAGAATGGTACCAGAATGTCCTCCAAGAGCAACTTCTCCCAACCGTCCAAGAGCAGTTTGGCGATCAACAATGCCTTTTTCAACATGATGGAGCACCTTGCCATAAAGCAAAGGTGATAACTAAATGGCTCAGGGAACAAAACATAGAGATTTTGGGACCATGGCCTGGAAACTCCCCAGATCTTAATCCCATTGAGAACTTGTGGTCAATCATCAAGAGACGGGTGGACAAACAAAAACCTTCAAATTCAGACAAAATAAAAGCATTGATTTTGCAAGAATGGACTGCTATCAGTCAGGATTTGATCCAGAAGTTGATTGAGAGCATGCCAGGGAGAATTGCTGAGGTCCTGAAGAAGAAGGGTCAACACTGCAAATATTGACTTGCTGCATTAACTCATTCTAACTGTCAATATAACCTTTTGCTACTCATAATATGATTGCAATTATATTTCTGTATGTGTTAAAAACATCTGACAAACACACATAAAAACCCAGAGGCCAGCAGATCATGTGAAAATATAATATTTGTGTCATTCTCAAAACTTTTGGCCATGACTGTAGTATATATGTATGTTGCATGCATGTAGTATATATGTAGTATGCATATTGCATGCATGTGGTATATATGTATGTTGCATGCATGTAGTATATAGGTATGTTGCATGCATGTAGTATATATGTATGTTGCATGCATGCAGTAAATATGTGGTTTATATGTAGTATGCATGTTGCATGCTTGTAGTATATATGTTGTATATATGTATGTTGTATATATGTATGGTGTGCCAGGGCTGTCTGTTGATTTTGCAAGCTTTGGTATGTGTAAGTGGGGCAGCAGATTCCAAAGCTACAGCTATTGTGGTGTTATATAGAGCAGCAGCGTCATCCACATTGTGTAAGGAACTTATATCTGTGAGAGGGAGGAGGGATTCCGAGAATGAGTGTAGGTCAAGGTGTTTAAGAATTCTGCGAGGGTGTGAAAGTTTGTGGGGTGGGGATTGTAGACATGGAGTGGAGAGGGAAGAGAATGTGAGAAGGTTGTGGTCAGAGAGAGGAAGAGGTGAGTTAGAGAGGTTAGATAGGGAGCAAAGGCAGGTGAAGATGAGGTCCAGTGTGTGGCCATCTTTGTGGGTGGCTGTAGAAGACCATTGAGTGAGGCCAAAAGAGTTTAGTGGCAGCTGAGAGGGAAGTGTCAATGGGGATGTTGAAGTTGCCCATGATGATAGTAGGGATGTCCGCAGAAAGGAAATGAAGTAGCCAGGTGGTGAAGTGGTCAAAGAAGGTGGTGGCTGGCCCTGGGGGGCGGTAGATGGCAGCCAGTTGGAGGTTGGAGGGGGAGTAGATGCGCACAGAGTGCACCTCAAAGAAAGGGAGGGTAACAGAGGGTGGCAGTGGGATTGGGGTGAAGGAGCAGGTATCTGACAGGAGAAAACCCACTCCTCCACCATGTTTGCTGCTGGGGCTGGGGGTGTGAGAAAGGTGGTAGCCACCATATGAAAGTGCAGCAAGAGAGAGGCTGTGTCAGAAAGGGGTGAGCTAGGTTACGGTGATGGCGAGGAAGGAAAATTTGGTAGTAACAAAAAGATCATGGATGTAGGAAAGCTTGTTGCAGACAGAGCGAGCGTTCCACAGGGCTCCTGTTAGTGGGACTGGGGAAGCGGGGGCTGGGTGAATGGGTATAAGGTTGGAGTGGTTACGGAAGGTTGTGATACAGCGTGGATGGGAGGTAGAAATGACTGTGGGAATGTGGTGAGGAGGACCAGGATTTGGAGAGATATCACCAGCAGTGAGAAGGAGCAGAGAAAGTGTTAGCAGGTGGGGGCAGGAGAGGGCATGAGGGGGCTGTCTGTGTTTGGAGACAGAGGATTGTATGTTAAGGACCAGTTTTGAGGAGGAGGTGAGGTGGATGGGGAGGATTGAAGAAGAGATGAACAGTTCCTTACTAGGAGTAGGGATTAGGGGAATTAGCAGAAAGTGAAGGATTATAGGAGTGAAAGTGAAAACAAACAGAAACATTGTTTACAGTGACTGCGTACAGTTACCTTCAGTTCCCTTCTGGTTCAATTGTATGTATGTTGCATGCATGTAGTATATATGTGGTACATATGTAGTATGCATGTTGCATGCATGTGGTATATATGTAGTATGTATGCATGTAGTATACATGTGGCATGCATGTTGCATGTAGTATATATGTAGTATATATGTATGTTGCATGCATGTAGTATATATGTGGTATATATGTAGTATGCATGTTGCATGCATGCAGTATATATGTTGTATGTATGTTGCATGCATGTAGTATATATGTGGTATATATGTAGTATACATGTTGCATGCATGTAGCATATATGTTGTATATATGTATGTTGCATGCATGTGGTATATATGTAGTATGCATGTAGTATATATGTAGTATGTATGTAGTATGTATGTTGCATGCATGTAGTATATATGTAGTATGTATGTTGCATGTAGTATATATGTATGTTGCATGCATGTAGTATATATGTGGTATATATGTAGTATGCATGTAGTATATATGTATGTTGCATGCATGTAGTGTATATGTTGTATATATGTATGTTGCATGCATGTGGTATATATGTAGCATGCATGTAGTATATATGTGGTATATATGTAGTATGCATGTTGCATGAATGTGGCATATATGTAGTATGCATGTTGCATGCATGTGGCATATATGTAGCATGCATGTTGCATGTAGTATATATGTAGTATATATGTATGTTGCATGCATGTAGTATACATGTGGTATATATGTAGTATGCATGTTGCATGCATGTAGTATATATGTTGTATATATGTATGTTGCATGCATGTGGTATATATGTAGTATATACGTAGTATGCATGTTGCATGTAGTATATATGTAGTATATATGTATGTTGCATGCATGTAGTATATATGTGGTATATATGTAGTATGCATGTTGCATGTAGTATATATGTAGTATATATGAATGTTGAATGCATGTAGTATATATGTGGTATATATGTAGTATGCATGTTGCATGTAGTATATATGTAGTATATATGTATGTTGCATGCATGTAGTATATATGTGGTATATATGTAGTATGCATGTAGTATATATGTGGTATATATGTGGTATGCATGTTGCATGCATGTAGTATATATGTAGTATGCATGTTGCATGTAGTATATATGTAGTATATATGTATGTTGCATGCATGTAGTATATATGTAGTATGTATGTTGCATGTAGTATATATGTTGTATATATGCATGTTGCATGCATGTAGTATATATGTTGTATGTATGTATTGTGATAAAACACTCCGGGATCGCCTTTGCTGGGGTCAAAGGTCACGTGCATTCAGCATGAAACTCAGGCGCAGAGCTGGGATTCGTGTATAACTGACCCTGGGTCAGGTTTATTAACGGTGAAAGCAATGCAAAAGGAAATAAAACATAAAACAAATCCTTGCCTGTCCGGCACTAACTAAACAATGGACAACCTAACTACCAACTGGCGGGCTTCTCCCGTCCAGCCAAACCACAGTTGCAGTGGGCACTGCTTCCACTCACGTGTGTCTCTCACACAGACAGGCTCTCTGTGTTCCCAGGCTGAGACCCTCACACAACCACCTTGCATCCTTTTATATCCACCTCCCATTATCCATTAGTAAGCAGGTGCGATACTGACCAGACTAGGCCACATAGGAAAGGAATCTGGGCAAGATATACCTGCCCTCATCCACTATTCCCACATGATTCTCACATATCCCCCCCTTCTGCTCAGACCACTCCGGTCAAGCAATGACACCCGCCAAACAGTGCACTCGGGACAGGGCATCTGCATTTCCCATCTGTACCCCTGGGCGGTGCTCCACCGTAAAAGTGTAGGCCTGCAGGGCAAGGAACCACCGGGTCACCCGGCTATTCCGTTCCTTGTTCAAGTGCATCCACTTGAGAGGGGCATGGTCAGTGATCAGCCTGAACTTTCGGCCCACCAGGTAATATTTGAGGGCCTCTAGAGCCCACTTAATGGCGAGGCACTCTTTTTCTACGACTGCATACCTTTGCTCGTGTTTATTCAGCTTCCTGCTGAGATAGAGGACTGGGTGTTCCACTCCGTCCCTCACTTGTGAGAGTACAGCCCCGATACTGGTATCAGAGGCATCCGTTTGTACCACAAACTCACTGCGGAAGTCCGGAGTCACCAGTACGGGCTGAGAGCAAAGTGCCCGTTTTAGGCTATGGAAGGCTTCTTCAGCCGCTAAGCTCCATTTAATCATGACGGAGTCTTTCCCTTTTGTAAGATCCATCAGGGGGGTAGCGATGGCTGCAAAATTGGGTATGAACCGGCGATAATAACCGGCGATCCCCAGGAAGGCTTGCACCTGCTTTTTGTTGACAGGTTGTGGCCAGTCCTGAACCGCCTGAATCTTATCGACCTGGGGTTTAACAACACCCCTCCCAATTACATACCCCAAATACCGGGCTTCTTCTAGCCCGATGTGACATTTCTTGGGGTTCGCGGTTAGACCTGCTTCCCACAGGTCGTCAATCACAGCTTGTACTTTCTGGAGATGAGTCTCCCAGTCCAAGCTGTAAAATGACAATGTCATCCAAATAGGCCGAAGCATACCGCCTATGTGGCCTCAAGACTCGATCCATCAGTCTCTGGAAGGTCGCCGGTGCCCCGTGCAGTCCAAACGGCATATACACATACTGAAATAAACCTTCCGGCGTAGCAAATGCCGTCTTTTTTCTGGCAGCCTCCACCAGAGGGATCTGCCAATACCCCTTTGTTAGGTCTAGGGTCGTAATATACCGGGCTTTTCCTAACCGATCTATTAACTCGTCGACCCGGGGCATGGGGTAGGCATCAAATTTTGAGACCGCATTCAGTTTCCTGAAGTCATTGCAGAACCGGATGGTGCCGTCCGGTTTAGGAATTAGCATAATCGGGCTGGACCACGCACTGTGCGATTCCTCAATGACTCCTAACTCTAACATTGCCTTCACTTCTCGGGAAACGGCTTCACGGCGCGCTTCTGGGATTCGGTAGGGCTTTACGTGAACTGTGACACCAGGTTCCGTTACGATGTCATGTTTCATTAGCATAGTCTGCCCGGGTTTTTCTGAGAAAAACTTTTGGTTGTGAAGTAGAAACTGCCTGACTTCCGTCTTTTGCCGCTCCGAGAGAGTCTCTGCAACCCGTACCTCCGGTACGGTATGCGAGCAGACAGGACGGGCCAGCTCCGCTGACAAGGCAGACCGATCCTTCCAGGGCTTTATCAGATTTACATGATAAATCTGTTCAGGTTTCCGTTTACCTGCCTGGTATACTTTGTAGTTTACTTCACCAACTCTTTCCTTGATCTCAAAGGGGCCCTGCCACTTTGCCAGGAACTTACTGTCCACCGTGGGGACCAGGATCAACACCCTATCTCCGGGTGCAAACGTACGGATCATGGCGCCCCTATCATAGATTCTTTTTTGGGCTCCTTGAGCCAGTATCATGTGTTCTTTGACGATAGGCATAACAGCCGCAATACGGTCCTGCATTTGTGTGACGTGATCTATCACTGTTTTAAATGGAGTGACCTGACCCTCCCAGGTTTCTTTTGCAACGTCTAACAGTCCGCGAGGACGTCGGGCGTACAATAACTCGAAAGGCGAGAATCCCGTGGAAGACTGGGGTACTTCCCTGATGGCAAAAGCAAATACGGAAGTAAATAGTCCCAGTTCTTCCCATCCTTGTCTATCACCTTTCTCAGCATCTGCTTCAGAGTTTTATTGAACCGTTCAACCAACCCGTCTGTTTGAGGGTGATACACGGATGTGCGTAACGGTTCGATTTGTAACAATCGGCAGAGCTCCTTCATTATCCTGGACATAAAGGGGGTCCCCTGATCGGTGAGTATCTGTTTTGGTATACCGACCCGACTAAACACATGCACCAGCTCCTTGGCAATCGTCTTGGTGGCCGTGTTACGCAAAGGGATGGCCTCCGGGTAATGAGTGGCATAATCCAAGATGACCAGGATATGTTGGTGTCCACGTGCAGACCGTGGAAGGGACCCAACTAAATCCATCCCAATCCTCTCAAACGGGACTTCAATAATAGGTAGGGGTACCAAAGGGCTACAGAACCGGGGCTTAGGTGCAGAGGCTTAGCAGTCAGGACAAGACTCGCAATATACACGAATATCATGATGCATGCCTGGCCAAACAAAACAGTGTAATATCCTTTCGGTGGTTTTCTGGACTCCCAGGTGACCTCCCATTACATGTCCGTGGGCCAGATCCAGCACCTGCCGCCGGTAGGGTTTTGGCACGACTAATAGTTGCACCGTATCTTCCCCCTTTTTCTCTATCTGATAGAGTAAATCATTCTCCAGAACCATGTAAGGATATGCCAGCCTAGAGCCAGGTTCTACGGGTACCCCATTTATCACTTTTACATTTGTCCTGCCTGAGAAAGGGTAGGATCCTTTATTTGCTCGCTTTGGAAGTCATCTTTCTGAACTTCTAAATCCGGCAAACGGGGAGGTGGACGGCTGTCAGCCTCCTCCTCTTCCCCGGTCTCCTCATTATCACCCGCCATGACTGAAAACGGGAACTGCAGGTCATTTCCCGCAGACTCTTCCCCCGAGTCTTCCGGGGAGACCTCTTCCAGGGGTTCGGGACCCACACGCTCCCTGGGAGAAGATTCATGTACACTATTACCCGAGGGCATCAACTGATTCTCCCACAATTGCCAGAAGTGGGGAAAATCCCGGCCCAGGATAACATCATGCAATAACGCCGGGACGAGTCCCACTTTATGTTGCACAGACCCATAGGAAGTAGTAATGCATATGACCGTGGTGAGGTACGAACAGGTGTCTCCATGCACACACGTTACAGAAAATTTGTCTGATGGTCCAGTCGGGGCTGACACCAGACTGGCCTTCACCAGAGTCACCACACTTCCCGAGTCTAACAATGCCACCACATTTTTGCCATCAACAGTTAAATCACACAAGTGTTTTTCCACATCCTTTTGACTGGCATTCACACTCACTACCCGTGCAACCATAGACATGCGGTTTTTAGAGTCTGTGACGTCGCACTGCATGGGTTCAGTAGTGACCGGACAGTTCGCAGCAATATGTCCCATCTCTTGGCAGCGGAAACACCTAACGGGCCCCTTGCTTAGACCATAGTTCGTTACTCTCGGCCTCGCAGTGCGGGCAGTCCCGTTTTCCTCCCCCACTGTCTTAGGGATTTTTCCATCTCCCCTACTCCCTGGAACAGTCTTACCGGTTCCACGTGGAGATGATGAAGAACGAGGTGGGGTAGCGTCGTCTCGGAGTCCTTCCGCCACGGAGTAACGTTCAACCAGATCCACCAGTTGATCTGCCGTCGTAGGATTTCCATGGCTTACCCACTTCCTCAGGGCTGGCGGTAGAGCTCTCAGGTACTTGTCCATGAAAACTCTCTGGATTATCTCTGGTGCTGTCAACACCTCGGGTTGTAGCCACTTCTTCTTCACGTGGATCAGGTCGAACATCTGGGACCGCGGTGGTTTATCCGGCTGATAAGTCCATAGATGCACTCTCTGGACAGCGGTCGTCACTCCCAGCCGGGCCAAGATCTCGGCTTTCAGTTGGTCAAAGTCCTGCGCGGCTTCAGGCTCTAAGTCATAATAAGCCTTTTGGGCCTCACCGGAAAGAAACGGGGCAATCAGGCCGGCTCATCGTGCATTCGGCCATTTTACTCTCACCGCCGTCCGTTCAAACGTGGTCAGGTATGCCTCGACGTCATCTTCGGTCGTCATTTTCTGCCAGTACCGACTCACGTGAATCACTCTCAACTCGGCTTCCAGGTTAAGCTCAGGTAAGCTTGCCAAGCGCTGCGCCACCTGCTGGAGAAGCGAACGATCAGTAACTGTCATGTCCACCAACTCCTTCAGCTGGGCCATCATCACCCGATTAGCTTCTTGCTGGACGGCGGTGGACTGTACCAGCGCTTTCACCACGTCCTCCATGCTCATGCTTGCAACGTGATGCCCGCGTTCTCCACCACAATGTGATAAAACACTCCGGGATCGCCTTTGCTGGGGTCAAAGGTCACGTGCATTCAGCATGAAACTCAGGCGCAGAGCTGGGATTCGTGTATAACTGACCCTGGGTCAGGTTTATTAACGGTGAAAGCAATACAAAAGAAAATAAAACATAAAACAAATCCTTGCCTGTCCGGCACTAACTAAACAATGGACAACCTAACTACCAACTGGCGGGCTTCTCCCGTCCAGCCAAACCACAGTTGCAGTGGGCACTGCTTCCACTCACGTGTGTCTCTCACACAGACAGGCTCTCTGTGTTCCCAGGCTGAGACTCTCACACAACCACCTTGCATCCTTTTATATCCACCTCCCATTATCCATTAGTAAGCAGGTGCGATACTGACCAGACTAGGCCACATAGGAAAGGAATCTGGGCGAGATATACCTGCCCTCATCCACTATTCCCACATGATTCTCACAGTATGTATGCTGCATGCATGTAGTATATATGTAGTATGCATGTTGCATGTAGTATATATGTAGTATGTATGTAGCATGTATGTGGTATATATGTAGCATGCATGTTGCATGCATGTGGTATATATGTAGTATGCATGTTGCATGCATGTGGTATATATGTAGTATGTATGTTGCATGCATGTAGTATATATGTAGTATGTATGTATGTTGCATGCATGTAGTATATATGTATTATGTATGTAGCATGTATGTAGTATGTATGTTGCATGCATGTAGTATGTACAGTCATGGCCAAAAGTATTGACACCCCTACAATTCTGTCAGATAATATTCAGTTTCTTCCTGAAAATGATTGCAAACACAAATTCCTTGGTATTGTATTTATTTATTTATTTATTTATTGGTATTAATTTGTCTTAAATGAAAAAACACAAAAGAGAATGAAGCAAAAAGCAAAACATTGATCATTTCACACAAAACTCCAAAAATGGGCTGAACTAAAGTATTGGCACCCTCAGCCTAATACTTGGTTGCACAACCTTTAGCCAAAATAACTGCGACCATCCGCTTCCGGTAACCATCAATGAGTTTCTTACAATGCTCTGCTGGAATTTTAGACCATTCTTCTTTGGCAAACTACTCCAGGTCCCTGATATTTGAAGGGTGCCTTCTCCAAACTGCCATTTTTAGATCTATCCACAGGTGTTCTATGGGATTCAGGTCTGGACTCATTGCTGGCCACCTTAGAAGTCTCCAGTGCTTTCTCTCAAACCATTTTCTAGTGCTTTTTGAAGTGTGTTTTGGGTTATTGTCCTGCTGGAAGACCCATGACCTCTGAGGGAGACCCAGCTTTCTCACACTGGGCCCTAAATTATGCTGCAAAATTTGTTGGTAGTCTTCTGACTTCATAATGCCATGCACACGGTCAAGCAGTCCAGTGCCAGAGGCAGCAAAGCAACCCCAAAACATCAGGGAACCTCCGCCATGTTTGACTGTAGGGACCGTGTACTTTTCTTTGAATGCCTCTTTTTCTCCTGTAAACTCTATGTTGATGCTTTTGCCCTAAAAGCTCTACTTTTGTCTCATCTGACCAGAGAACATTCTTCCAAAATGTTTTAGGCTTTTTCAGGTAAGTTTTGGAAACTCCAGCCTGGCTTTTTTATGTCTCGGGGTAAGAAGTGGAGTCTTCCTGGGTCTCCTACCATACAGTCCCTTTTCATTCAGATGCCGACGGATAGTACGGGTTGACACCGTTGTACCCTCGGACTGCAGGGCAGCTTGAACTTGCTTGGATGTTAGTAAAGGTTTTTTATCCAACATCCGCACAATCTTGCGTTGAAATCTCTTGTCAATTTTTCTTTTCCGGCCACATCTAGGGAGGTTAGCCACAGTGCCATGGGCTTCAACCTTCTTGATGACACTGCGCACGGTAGACACAGGAACATTCAGGTCTTTGGAGATGGACTTGTAGCCTTGAGATTGCTCATGCTTCCTCACAATTTGGTTTCTCAAGTCCTCAGACAGTTCTTTGGTCTTCTTTCTTTTCTCCGTGCTCAATGTGGTACACACAAGGACACAGGACAGAGGTTGAGTCAACTTTAATCCATGTCAACTGGCTGCAGGTGTGATTTAGTTATTGACAACACCTGTTAGGTGCCACAGGTAAGTTATAGGTGCTGTTAATTACACAAATTAGAGAAGCATCACATGATTTTTCGAACAGTGCCAATACTTTTGTCCACCCTCTTTGTTATGTTTGGTGTGGAATTGTATCCAATTTGGCTTTAGGACAATTATTTTTGTGTTTATTCATTTAAGACAAATTAAATGAAGATAATAATACCAAAGAATTTGTGTTTGCAATCATTTTCAGGAAGAAACTGAGTATTATCTGACAGAATTGCAGGGGTGTCAATACTTTTGGCCATGACTGTATGTAGTATGTATTTTTTTTTGTACATTGAACACATTAGCCAGATGATGGGACTACTACTGTCCCATCATTGGCTAATGTGTCAATCACCGTCATGGTAGCAGGCATCGCCCGATGGGACTTGTAGTCCCATCGGACCATCCTGCACAGACCCCCGCAGCCTGCACAGACCCCCGGACAGTCGGCACAGCCCCCCGGCAGGCCGGTACAGAGCCCCGGCAGGCCGCACAGACCCCCGGGCAGTCGGCACAGACCCCTGGCAGGCACAGACCCCCGCAGCCTGCACAGACCCCCGGACAGTCGGTACAGACCACCGGCAGGCCGGCACAGCCCCCCGGCAGGCCGGTACAGAGACCCGGCAGTCCGCACAGACCCCCGAGCTGTTGGCACAGACCCCCGGCAGGACGGTACACACCCCGGAGAGGCTGTACAAGGACAGAAAAGGGTTTTTCTTATTCCGATACCGGAAGTCCCATACACTTGAATGGGACTTCCAGTATCGGAATCGGCGATGCCCGATACTTTTTTCGTATCGGGCCAATACCATCCGATCCGATATTTTAGGGTATCGGATGGTATCGCTCAACACTATGCAGAGACCAATATGGTAATTATATATCCACATCTACCATTATTGCTCATAGTACTCATAGACAAGTTATAATAGTAACAACCTATAAAAACATAAATGGCATATCATGCAGTCTGAGATTCTTTGCTTTACATATTTATTACTCATATAGCGTATACTTCATTGATTTTTTCTAATCTCAGAATATGCATGTATATCATATATCATGGAGACGTCTCACCCATAACCATTTCAATGATGAGTTCCTCCACTCACATAACGCTCCCTTCTCCCTACGCGTTTCACTGTTCTCCAGATCATCAGGGGAGTTTCTGGGTAAGGCACAATCCCTCCATATTCAAGAAATGCCATCACCAACGCTGCTCACTTGTTTGGTTTTATATCATGCGCTCCTTTCAAAGTTCCCTGCCTTTGGGCAGGTGGGCGGATAATTACAAATTACCACTTCCTGTTCTTCGGTTTCTATGGGGAGGTATACAGCACTTGCGCGCTTCCTACACACCACTCACCATGTCACATTCATTCCGTTCTACTGCGCAGGTGCGCCCAGCATTTCCTGTCATCAGGCTGTCATGCAAGAACATCCATATACTAAGGGAGCATACCGCGCATGTGCGCTCCCTATGCAACGTTCAACTAGTCAGATAGGTTGCATAGTAACGCAGAGACGTCCACATGCCAAAGGGGCACACCGCGCCTCCCATGTAACGCCTCCTATACAGAGTTCACTCCATTCTACTGCGCAAGTGCGCCCAGTATCTCCCATCATCGGGCCGTCAAGCAAGAGCACCTATACACCGGGGGAGTATCGCGCATGCGCGCTTTCTATGGAACATTCAAAAACCACATTTAGTTAGATGGATTACGTAGTCACGCCTCTCAAACTGTCACACAGAGACATCCATATATTAAAGGGGCGTACCGCGCCTGCGTGCTTCCTATGTAACGTTCAGCAGCCTATATTCAATCAAGCCAATTATGTAGTCTTGGCTTTTTTATGGTTGTGGTGTGACAATATATAGCGCATGCAAACTATATAATCTAATTTAATGATAACCATTACATACGCACCCACTTTGTATATCTGTGGGGTCTAAAAGAGAAATACAATAAGTTATGCAAAGCATATTATCACATAACAGCATGTTTTCTTTCATGCAGTATACTCCTCATCATCTTGAATCTCCTAGTGGCCACAGATCCCATATCTAATTTCCATACTCTTATGTAGGGTTGGCAGTCATCTTTAAAAGATCATGGATATCCACCCAGATACTGTTCACTTAGTTTTCAATCTATTGAAGTATAACAGGGGTTTTAAACTTTGTCATATCTTCCTTCTTTATTACATCCAATATAGGTCACCTAGGACAATGTACAGTACTTGACATGATTTTGAAACATTCAGCTTGATTCAAAAAGGAACTTCTTGCTTTTTCCCTTTTCATTATTCCGCCTTCTTTATTTTGAATATAAGAAGAAGAAAAAAAATTTTTTTTTTCCAAAAATGTTGGAGAGAGGGGGGGCTTATAGATAAGCTGCAAAGTATAGTTGGTCATTTAGGCCTGTTGGTTGGAGTGTCTTCAGCAAAAAGATCCACTTACATTCCCTCTGGAGGATCAATTTATCCCAATCCCCTCCTCTACAGGGATAAGGGACTTTTTCAGTCCCCATAAATTGAATTTTCTTATAATCTCCTTGGTTTGTCATATTAATGTGGTTTGCTATTGCTGTATCTCTTAGATTCACCACATCACCAATGTGTTCACGAATCCTTTTCCTGAACTCCCTCCTTGTTTTCCCCACATACTCCATCCCACATGTACATGTTGCCTTATAGATAACCCTAGGAGTGCGGAAATTAATGAATTGTTTTATAGTGTATGTTTTGTTATTATTTGTGCTCTTAAAGGTCTTCCCTTGTGTCACTGACTGACATGCTATGCAACTCCCTCATTTATAACATCCTTTGATCTCCCTCGCTAGCCATGTACGTGCCTTACCCAGAAACTCCCCTGATGATCTGGAGAACAGTGAAACGCGTAGGGAGAAGGGAGCGTTATGTGTATGGAGGAACTCATCACTGAAATGGTTATGGGTGAGACCTCTCCATGATATATGATATACATGCAAATTCTGAGATTAGAAAAAATCAATGAAGTATACGCTATATGAGTAGAGTTGAGCGAAACGGGTCGAAAAAATTCAAAAGTCGCCGACTTTTGGCAAAGTCGGGTTTCATGAAACGAAACCCGACCCTAGGATGAGGTCGGCCACGAGGTCGGCGACTTACGCGCCAAAGTCGCGTTTCAAAAGTTTGTTTTGCGCTCTTTTTCAGCCAATCAGGATCCACGGACACTGTGGGCAACGTGATGACATAGGCACGGGTCACCACCATCTTTCAGAAGGGCATGCAAGTGATTGGCTTGCTTTGGTGGGCGTCACAGGGGGTATAAAAGGGCGTGCACGCCGACCGCCATCTTACTTCTGCCGATCTTAGTATAGGGAGAGGTTGCTGCTGATTCTGTAGGGAGAGCGTTAGGCAGGGAAGAAGACAAAAAAACTGCTTCTGCTGCTAGCGATTTGGCCTGCACAACACACCAGTCACTGTGTGTGCAGTGCAAGGGGAGGCTATATAGTGGTGTATCAGTGGTGTTGGTTGTTGGGCTGCCTTCTAAGGCTTCCTGACAGGCTGGCATTGCTGTTTACCCACTGCTCCGCAAACTGCTTTTTTAAAAGCAATCCAATCTCCCTTATCCTATAGTCACTTTTGTCACAGCTGTGCCATCGAGCCTGTCACATAGCGCTCAGATATTCATTGGGCCTCACACAATCCAAAAGTGTCCAGTGTCCAAAAGTGTGTGCAGAGATTCAAAATCTCCCTTATCCTCTAGTCACTTTTGTCACAGCTGTGCCATCGAGCCTGTCACATAGCGCTCAGATATCAGTGGGCCTCACACAATCCAAAAGTGTCCACTGTCCACAAGTGTGTGCAGAAATTCAAAATCTCCCTTATCCTCTAGTCACTTTTGTCACAGCAGTGCCATCGAGCCCTTCACATAGCGCTCAGATATCAGTGGGCCTCACACAATCCAAAAGTGTCCAGTGTCCAAAAGTGTGTGCAGATATTCAAAATCTCCCTTATCCTCTAGTCACTTTTGTCACAGCAGTGCCATCGAGCCTGTCACATAGCGCTCAGATATCAGTGGGCCTCACACAATCCAAAAGTGTCCAGTGTCCAAAAGTGTGTGCAGATATTCAAAATCTCCCTTATCCTCTAGTCACTTTTGTCACAGCAGTGCCATCGAGCCTGTCACATAGCGCTCAGATATCAGTGGGCCTCACACAATCCAAAAGTGTCCACTGTCCACAAGTGTGTGCAGAAATTCAAAATCTCCCTTATCCTCTAGTCACTTTTGTCACAGCAGTGCCATCGAGCCTGTCACATAGCGCTCAGATATCAGTGGGCCTCACACAATCCAAAAGTGTCCAGTGTCCAAAAGTGTGTGCAGATATTCAAAATCTCCCTTATCCTCTAGTCACTTTTGTCACAGCAGTGCCATCGAGCCTGTCACATAGCGCTCAGATATCAGTGGGCCTCACACAATCCAAAAGTGTCCAGTGTCCAAAAGTGTGTGCAGATATTCAAAATCTCCCTTATCCTCTAGTCACTTTTGTCACAGCAGTGCCATCGAGCCTGTCACATAGCGCTCAGATATCAGTGGGCCTCACACAATCCAAAAGTGTCCACTGTCCACAAGTGTGTGCAGAAATTCAAAATCTCCCTTATCCTCTAGTCACTTTTGTCACAGCAGTGCCATCGAGCCTGTCACATAGCGCTCAGATATCAGTGGGCCTCACACAATCCAAAAGTGTCCAGTGTCCAAAAGTGTGTGCAGATATTCAAAATCTCCCTTATCCTCTAGTCACTTTTGTCACAGCAGTGCCATCGAGCCTGTCACATAGCGCTCAGATATCAGTGGGCCTCACACAATCCAAAAGTGTCCAGTGTCCAAAAGTGTGTGCAGATATTCAAAATCTCCCTTATCCTCTAGTCACTTTTGTCACAGCAGTGCCATCAAGCCTGTCACATAGCGCTCAGATATCAGTGGGCCTCACACAATCCAAAAGTGTCCACTGTCCACAAGTGTGTGCAGAAATTCAAAATCTCCCTTATCCTCTAGTCACTTTTGTCACAGCTGTGCCATCGAGCCTGTCACATAGCGCTCAGATATCAGTGGGCCTCACACAATCCAAAAGTGTCCACTGTCCACAAGTGTGTGCAGATATTCAAAATCTCCCTTATCCTCTAGTCACTTTTGTCACAGCAGTGCCATCGAGCCTGTCACATAGCGCTCAGATATCAGTGGGCCTCACACAATCCAAAAGTGTCCAGTGTCCAAAAGTGTGTGCAGATATTCAAAATATCCCTTATCCTCTAGTCACGTTTGTCACAGCAGTGCCATCGAGCCTGTCACATAGCGCTCAGATATCAGTGGGCCTCACACAATCCAAAAGTGTCCACTGTCCACAAGTGTGTGCAGAAATTCAAAATCTCCCTTATCCTCTAGTCACTTTTGTCACAGCAGTGCCATCGAGCCTGTCACATAGCGCTCAGATATCAGTGGGCCTCACACAATCCAAAAGTGTCCAGTGTCCAAAAGTGTGTGCAGATATTCAAAATCTCCCTTATCCTCTAGTCACTTTTGTCACAGCAGTGCCATCGAGCCTGTCACATAGCGCTCAGATATCAGTGGGCCTCACACAATCCAAAAGTGTCCAGTGTCCAAAAGTGTGTGCAGATATTCAAAATCTCCCTTATCCTCTAGTCACTTTTGTCACAGCAGTGCCATCGAGCCTGTCACATAGCGCTCAGATATCAGTGGGCCTCACACAATCCAAAAGTGTCCACTGTCCACAAGTGTGTGCAGAAATTCAAAATCTCCCCTGTCCTATAGACACCTTGTACCTTGTTTTACATTACTATATAGTTTGTTGCATTTTGTCTACATTTCTACCAAAAATGAGGAAGGCTGGTGGAAGAGGCCGAGGAATAGGGCGGGGGTTGGCAGCTGGTAATGATGGTGTTGGTGGTGGATCTGATGGTAGTGGCAAGAGCAAAATAGGACCGAATGCAGGAGGTGCTGACCCTGCGTCATCGTCTGGCTACATAAGGCCTCGAACGCTTAGTTTTCTAGGAGTTGGCAAACCGCTTTTAAAGCCAGAGCATCAGGAAAAAGTTTTGTCTTACATTGCTGACTCAGCCTCCAGCTCTATCGCCTCCTCTTCTTCAGTTGTAAAAAGTAAAAGCACTGAGTCGTCATTGGAGGCTCATGTTCATGAACCACACCTTTCCTTGTGTCCTTCACCCCAACCAAGATTGAAGGATGACGCAGGCCATACTACTGATTACTCCATGGAGCTGTTTTCACATACCATGCCTGGATTATCAAGTCAAATGGTGAATTACCCAGGCCAAGATGAATCTGACATGGAGTGCACTGATGCACAGCCACTGATGGATGATTCTGCTGGTACATTCACTCAGAGCACTACATTGTCCTCGCAGTGTACAGAGCCAGATTCTGACCCTGATGAGACTCAGGTGCCCCTTCCCGCACACTATACCACCATACACGGTGACACAGAGGAAGGTGCACATGACATAGAAGAGGAGGTGATGGATGACCCAGTTTTTGACCCAGATTGGCATCCATTGGGGGAAGAGGGTGCTGCTTCCAATAGCTCAGATGAGGAGCATCCACAGCAGACATCGACATCGCAACAGCTGTTATCTGGCAGGCCCGGAGCACTCCAAAGACAGGTTCCAAACATCAAAAGAGTTGCTGGACAGCTTGTCCAGAGGGTGAAAAGATCACAGCGTGCTAGGCCGCAAAATGTCTGCCAAAGTAGGAAGAGTGCAGTGTGGCACTTTTTTGAACAAAATCCTCATGATCAGGCCAAGGTTATCTGTAAGAAGTGCGCAAAGACCTTTAGCCGAGGGAAAAATCTGAAAAATTTGAATACCAGTTGCATGCTTAGACATTTAACTAGCATGCACTTGCAAGCGTGGACACAACACCAAACCTCAAGTGCCACATGTGCAACTGATCACAACGAAGGTAGTCAGCAACGCTACATTGTTTCTCCCACTGTAAGCCCACCGGTTAGCACAGCAGCAAATGTTGAGGTGTCGTTGCAAGACCACAGCAGTCAGGGAATCCCACTGTTATATCAACGAAAGACTGATTCTAGGCCATCAGAAAGAACACCAACTCCATCACCATCATCAACCCTCTCTCAGTCCGCCCTGTCCACCGCTACTTCCACCATATGCAGCTCTCAAGTCCAGCTCACCCTCCCAGACACTATGAGTAGGTCAAGAAAGTACTCAGTCTCTCATCCGCGTACACTGGGTTTGAACGCCCACATTGCCAAACTAATCTCGTTTGAGATGATGCCCTTTCGGTTGGTGGAAAGCACAGCTTTCCGCGAACTCATGGCCTATGCAGTACCACGCTATGACCTACCCAGTCGCCACTTCTTCTCTCGCAAAGCCATCCCAGCCCTCCACCATCATGTGAAAGACCGCATTGTCCGTGCACTCAAGCAGTCAGTGAGCGGAAAGGTGCACCTCACAACTGATGCATGGTCCAGTCGGCATGGCCAGGGCCGTTACGTGTCCATCACTGCGCACTGGGTTATTGTGGTGGATGCAGGGTCCACAGGGGACAGCGGTGGTGGGACAGTGCTGCCTAGCCCACGGTATAGGAAACAGTTGGCTGTAGGCGTTCGACCCTCCTCCTCCTCCACCTCCTCCAGAAGCGAAAGCTCGTCCACAGAGCGCAGTCGTACGAGCACTCCATCTGCAGCTGCCACTGTTGCACACAATGTGTCCCCCTATCGAGCAGCTAGTGGAAAGCGTCAGCAGGCTGTGTTGCAGATGATGTGTTTGGGCGACAGACACACCGCCGAGGTGCTGGCCGAGTACTTGAAGCGACAAACTGAGTCATGGCTGGGCAGTGTACATCTTGAGGCAGGCAAGGTAGTTAGTGATAACGGCCGTAATTTTGTGGCAGCCATAGCCCTTTCAAAACTCAGCCACATACCTTGCTTGGCTCACACCTTGAACCTGGTGGTGCAGTGCTTCCTCAAAAATTATCCGGAGTTAACAGCCCTGCTCCAGAAGGTGCGAAGACTGTGCGCGCACATCCGCCGGTCGCCTGTACACTCCGTTCGTATGCAGAAGCTGCAGCGATTGCTCCACCTTCCCAACCACCGCCTCATTATCGACATTGCAACAAGGTGGAACTCCACCCTGCACATGGTGGAGTGGCTGTGCAAGCAGAGGCAGGCCATAATGCATTTGTGGGAGGATACACGGCCAGGCACTTTGAGAGCAGACATGGAGTTGACAGGTGTGCAGTGGTCGAAGCTGAAAGACCTTTGTAAAGTCCTTCAGTGTTTTGAGGAATGCACACGGCTGGTAAGCGCAGACGACGCCATCCTAAGCATGAGCATCCCACTTATGCGTCTGCTCATGCAAACTTTGACGCACCTTAAGGAGCAGGCGTCTGCAGCCAATGTTGATGAGGAGGAAGAGGAGGAGGGAATCCTTGATGACATTCAGCCATTGTCTGCTCAGGGACCTCTCCTGGACGAGGTGGAGGAAGAAGAGGAGGAGGAGGAGGATGATGGGGATGATTACTTAGGGGAGGAGGATGCATCTCGTGGGGCAAGTGAAAATGTTGGCGTGGCAAGGTCTGGTACAGGGTTTGTGCGTGACTGGAGGGATGTGGATTTGCCAGAAAGTGCTCCTCCACCCAGCACTCGCAGTGCATCATTGACACCGGGAACATTGGCCCACATGTCAGATTATGCCTTGCGGATCCTAAAAAGGGACCCCCGCATTGCCAAAATGATGAACGATGACGACTACTGGTTGGCCAGCATCCTGGATCCACGCTATAAAGGCAAATTACAAAACATCATGCCACAGGAGAACCTTGACCTAATATTGGCTAATAAACAAGCAACTCTGGTAAATCGGTTGCTTGAGGCATTCCCAGTACACAGCAGCGGTGATGGTTCTCACACGAGCCGTACGGGCCGGGGGCAGCTTGGCAGAGGTGTTCGTGGTGCACACAGCGGAAGTGGCGTTGGAGACAGGGGTTTCATGACAATGTTGTGGACTGATTTTTCAAATACCGCTCACACAACTGGTAATACTGCATCGATGGAAAGTGACAGGAGACAGTAGTTGTCAACTATGGTAACAAACTACTTTTCCTCCCATATCGATGTTCTCCCACACAGGTCATTCCCCTTTGACTATTGGGCCGCTAAACTGGACACCTGGCCTGAATTGGCCCAATATGCCTTACAGGAGCTCGCTTGCCCAGCTGCAAGTGTGCTATCGGAAAGAGTCTTCAGTGCAGCTGGATCAATCCTGACAGAAAAAAGGACCCGTCTGTCAACCCAAAATGTGGATGATCTAACCTTCATTAAAATGAACCACGCATGGGTTTCCAAGGATTTTGTCCCACCTTCCCCTGATGACACATAGGGTGACAGAAAAATGGCTTGCTTTGGTCCACCTCTTCCTGGTACTTCACCTATTTCGCCTTTTGCATCAGCTGAATGTCCAACATCAACATATGCCACTTTCTAAAACTCCCTAACTGTGCTGCCTCCCCCCCATGGCCGGGGTCACCACCTACCGCACGACACCGTGCGAGTGCCGTTGCCCTGGTTTGGTGGGTTGACCGACTCTTGGGCGCGGGCACTGGCACAGGGTCCCTCATAGTGCAATCAAGTGTCTCTGATGGTGGTGGTGCACACCCGCCGTCAGACACACCGCTGTACTATGAGGGGCCCAGTGCCAGTACCGACGCCCACGAGTGGGCCCCCCTTGCTTGGGCAGGGCCCCAGCATTTGCAATCTTTACCTCTCCCTGCTCCTCCGCTGTGTAATCTGGGCCGTCAAATCCATACTGTGCCTGACACCGTCTGAGCCTGCCTCCTGAGACATATATTTTGAATGTGTACGCTATCCATACAAGTTATCCAGGGATACGGTACCCTTTCTAACCTTTGTGCAATCATGTGCAATCCATACTGGGCCTAACACCGTCTGAGCCTGCCTCATGCTGTATAGACATATATTTTGAATGTGTACGCTATCCATACATGTTATCCAGGGATACGGTACCCTTTCTAACCTTTGTGCAATCACGTGCAATCCATACTGGGCCTAACACCGTCTGAGCCTGCCTCCTGAGACATATATTTTGAATGTGTATGCTATCCATACATGTTATCCAGGGATACGGTACCCTTTCTAACCTTTGTGCAATCACGTGCAATCCATACTGGGCCTAACACCGTCTGAGCCTGCCTCATGCTGTATAGACATATATTTTGAATGTGTACGCTATCCATACATGTTATCCGGGGATACGGTACCCTTTCTAACCTTTGTGCAATCACGTGTAATCCATACTGGGCCTAACACCGTCTGAGCCTGCCTCATGCTGTATAGACATATATTTTGAATGTGTACGCTATCCATACATGTTATCCAGGGATACGGTACCCTTTCTAACCTTTGTGCAATCACGTGCAATCCATACTGGGCCTAACACGGTCTGAGCCTGCCTCATGCTGTATAGACATATATTTTGAATGTGTACGCTATCCATACATGTTATCCGGGGATACGGTACCCTTTCTAACCTTTGTGCAATCACGTGCAATCCATACTGCGCCTAACACCATCTGAGCCTGCCTCATGCTGTATAGACATATATTTTGAATGTGTACGCTATCCATACATGTTATCCGGGGATACGGTACCCTTTCTAACCGTTGTGCAATCACGTGCATACTGGGCCTAACACCGTCTGAGCCTGCCTCCTGAGACATATATTTTGAATGTGTACGCTATCCATACATGTTATCCAGGGATACGGTACCCTTTCTAACCTTTTGCAATCACGTGCAATCCATACTGGGCCTAACACCGTCTGAGCCTGCCTCATGCTGTATAGACATATATTTTGAATGTGTACGCTATCCATACATGTTATCCAGGGATACGGTACCCTTTCTAACCTTTGTGCAATCACGTGCAATCCATACTGGGCCTAACACCGTCTGAGCCTGCCTCATGCTGTATAGACATATATTTTGAATGTGTACGCTATCCATACATGTTATCCAGGGATACGGTACCCTTTCTAACCTTTGTGCAATCACGTGCAATCCATACTGGGCCTAACACCGTCTGAGCCTGCCTCATGCTGTATAGACATATATTTTGAATGTGTACGCTATCCATACATTTTATCCGGGGATACGGTACCCTTTCTAACCTTTGTGCAATCACGTGCAATCCATACTGGGCCTAACACCGTCTGAGCCTGCCTCCTGAGACATATATTTTGAATGTGTACGCTATCCATACATGTTATCCAGGGATACGGTACCCTTTCTAACCTTTGTGCAATCACGTGCAATCCATACTGGGCCTAACACCGTCTGAGCCTGCCTCATGCTGTATAGACATATATTTTGAATGTGTACGCTATCCATACATGTTATCCAGGGATACGGTACCCTTTCTAACCTTTGTGCAATCACGTGCAATCCATACTGGGCCTAACACCGTCTGAGCCTGCCTCATGCTGTATAGACATATATTTTGAATGTGTACGCTATCCATACATGTTATCCAGGGATACGGTACCCTTTCTAACCTTTGTGCAATCACGTGCAATCCATACTGGGCCTAACACCGTCTGAGCCTGCCTCATGCTGTATAGACATATATTTTGAATGTGTACGCTATCCATACATGTTATCCGGGGATACGGTACCCTTTCTAACCTTTGTGCAATCACGTGCAATCCATACTGGGCCTAACACCGTCTGAGCCTGCCTCCTGAGACATATATTTTGAATGTGTACGCTATCCATACATGTTATCTGGGGATACGGTACCCTTTCTAACCTTTGTGCAATCACGTGCAATCCATACTGGGCCTAACACCGTCTGAGCCTGCCTCATGCTGTATAGACATATATTTTGAATGTGTACGCTATCCATACATGTTATCCAGGGATACGGTACCCTTTCTAACCTTTGTGCAATCACGTGCAATCCATACTGGGCCTAACACCGTCTGAGCCTGCCTCATGCTGTATAGACATATATTTTGAATGTGTACGCTATCCATACATGTTATCCAGGGATACGGTACCCTTTCTAACCTTTGTGCAATCATGTGCAATCCATACTGGGCCTAACACCGTCTGAGCCTGCCTCATGCTGTATAGACATATATTTTGAATGTGTACGCTATCCATACATGTTATCCGGGGATACGGTACCCTTTCTAACCTTTGTGCAATCACGTGCAATCCATACTGGGCCTAACACCGTCTGAGCCTGCCTCCTGAGACATATATTTTGAATGTGTACGCTATCCATACATGTTATCTGGGGATACGGTACCCTTTCTCACCTTTGTGCAATCACGTGTAATCCATACTGGGCGTGAGAACAGCTGGCGAGCTGTTAAGCAAGCTACAGCACCTGTCCAGACAAGTACAGGGATTCCCTAGCAAGGAGACTTATTTGATTGTTTTCAATGTTGGGACAGCAATTTTTGGGGAGCACTATACTCTGGAGAATGATAGATGGGGCCCACCATACACTGGAACATTCCAAAGGTGGACATCAGACACTGGAGCAGCATTTACAGGGCCCATTATACACTACAGCATTAGAAATGGGGCCCATTATGTTTGGAGCATTATTTGGGCCCAAGACAGTGGAGCTTCATCCATGGGGACCAACATATACTGTAGCATTATGTGGAGCTCATCATATACTGTTTCAAACATTATATGGGACCAATGATTCTGTATGGAGAAATAGATGGGCCTCGTCATGAGATGTAAAAAGTGAGGTATTTTTCATTGTACTATACCGCTATTTCTCTGCCGTATCGGAGCATGATGAGTTGTGGTATGTGTAAAAGGGGCGCTCTTTCGCCCAGGGCACATGAAAACCTGGAGCCAGCCCTCCCCCCCCCACAGTTTGTAGCCAAATAACCCCCATTTTTCAGTGCGTAACTTGTATTATGAAGTTAATTAAGGTTGACAAGCTTAAGAAAGAAGAATTGATGCTTTTGGCATTCAAATGGGCACTGTAGGTGTGTTTCCTGTCCTCCTCTCACTGCCGACTTTTATTCCCCATTGACTTACATTGGGTTTCGTGTTTCGGGACGACCCCGACTTTTCCCTATAATCGGACGATCTTGCTCGACCCGACTTTTGGAAAAGTCGGGTTTCACGAAACGAAACGCGACCCTAAAAAACCAAAAGTCGCTCAACTCTATATATGAGTAATGAATATGTACAGCAAAGAATCTCAGACTGCATTATATGCCACTTATGTTTTTATAGGTTGTTACTATTATAACTTGTCTATGAGTACTATGAGCAATAATGGTAGATGTGGATATATAATTACCATATTGGTCTCTGTATATTGAATAGACCATAGACAGTTCACAACATCCCAGAATTTGTAAAGGAGAGTTGTTGCTAGTCCCAAACTACTTGAATTACGGAAAAAAGCTGTACAAAGGAGAGATTTAGTAAAACTGTCTCTGTATAGGAGATTTATATATAGATACTGAGACTGTAAAACCCGATTGAAGTTTGGCCATACTATTTACCGCGTCTTCAAGAGCGGTTTCTGTGTCTTGTTTGTGTTTTTGTACATGTGCAATTTTATCAGGGACTAAAGTCCTTTTTTATATATTTTTTGAAATAAAGTAGATTAGTTTTACATTTCTAGTTTATACATGACTGGCCCGCTGCAATACTTATACATTTTGAGCTAGTTAATCACTTGCTGGAACTTGATTGATTATAAGCTATGGCAGGTTTCTTGACCACTGGTATTGACACTAATGCATGGATTTCAGAGGCTAGAGAAGTTTGTTCAGACAAAATATTTACTCAAAAGAGGTATACTCCATCATACAGTGCGGCATTTAAAGAATTGGATAAAATCTATAGGGATCAGATGGCCTAGTGATGGGAGGTCCAAAGTCTGGATAAGTATATACGTTCTGGCATTGTACCTCGCCATCTGAGAACTACCCTCACCCCTGGCTTTAGATACAAGAGTGGCCCCTACTCACTAAGTGGGAGAAGGAGGCATCTGAGAGTTCTATCAGATTTATGAGACTCCTCTTGGAGGAAGCAAAAAGTAATCTCAGTAAACTCACTGAATCTTTAAAAGAGCAGATTGAAATTACTAAAAAGTATTCAAGTGAGTCTGATTTCTCTGTGAAAGAAGCCAATCTGCAAAGTAGCCTTGAAAAATTTCAATACCACCTAAAAGAGAGGAAACATAAGCTGTACAATAGAGATCTTCAAGAAGTTAAAGACACTGAATGAGTGTGAACGAGCTGAGTGTGACCTGAGCGTAAGTGCGAACTGTGGTAAGTGTGTGACTTGAGATTCAGTGAAGAGGTATTTGGAAAAACTATAACAAATACCTGTGTGAGTTGCTGAATTGTAGGTTGCTGAGTGCTTTCTACCTGTTTTGGGGGGCTTGGGGGCTTGCTTAACCTATTTTTTCTCTCTACATGGTTAATCTCTTATTTTACTATCTGTGTTTTTAAGGGTTAACTATATTGCATTTAAATTTTGAGGTGTAACTATATTCACAAGGGGTTAATTAAGGGTGGGAGTTCATACAGTAATTAAGGGTTTATAAGGGGAGCTGGTTGGGGCTCAACTCCTTTTGGAAGTGCATTGAGCAGCAAGGTGGTGTGCTGGTAAAAGGGGAAAAAAAAAAAACTCTTTTAAATCTTCTGCCTGAGCGAGTGTGAACGAGCTGAGTGTGACCTGAGCGTAAGTGCGAACTGTGGTAAGTGTGTGACTTGAGATTCAGTGACTTTGGATTCAGGGAGTTTCCAAGGGAGGTGTTACTGAATTGCTGTTATATTTTATTAATACTTTTTATTTATTTTTGCTTATCTTATTGTCTGGTGCAATCCCCATTAGGATGTGCTCCACTATTGCCAATGCCATCCAGTGCACGTCTTGCCGCATGTATGAAATCCTTGAACAGCCGGTCGAGGGTGCATACTGCTGTGCGAGATGTGAGCACATTGTGCATTTGGAAGCCCAGGTACTGGATCTAAATGTGCAGCTGGCAACACTGAGATCCATAGACAATATGGAAAGGAGTCTTCTGCTCACTGAGCAGATGCTCAATGAGATAGATGAAGGGGGGATGCTAGGTTGGAGCTGCAGGACAATGAAGCAGCTAGCTGGGTGACAGTTAGAAGGCGGGGTAGAGGGAAGAGCACCAGGGAGGCTAGTCCTGATCTGGCACACCCCAATAAGTTTGCTAAGTTGGCAGATGAGGGGAGTGTTAGTGCAGGAGTAGCACTGCTGCAGCAAGGCATGTCCTCTGAAAGCTGGAGGAGTGTCTGCTTCAGTAAGGGGGGAAATAGGAGAGCAGGGCAGGCCAGACAGGTTCTGGTAGTGGGAGACTCAATTATTAGGGGAACAGATAGGGCAATCTGTCACAAAGACAGGGATTGTCGAACAGTGTGCTGCCTACCTGGCGCTCGAGTCCGACACATCGCTGATCGGGTTGACAGATTACTGGGAGGGGCTGGTGAGGATCCAGAGGTCATGGTGCACATTGGCACAAATGACAAAGTTAGAGGTAGGTGGAAGGTCCTTAAAGATGATTTCAGGGAATTAGGCTGTAAGCTTAAAGTAAGGACCTCCAAGGTGGTATTTTCGGAAATACTTCCTGTACCACGTGTCACGCCAGAGAGGCAACGGGAGATTAGGGAGGTTAATAAGTGGCTCAGGAATTGGTGTAGGAAGGAGGGGTTTGGGTTCCTGCAGAACTGGGCCGACTTCTCAGTTGACTACAGGTTCTACACTAGGGACGGGCTGCACCTCAATGGGGAGGGTGCAACTGTGCTGGGGGAGAAAAAGGCTAGAAGGTTGGAGGAGTTTTTAAACTAGGGACGGGGGGAGGGTATTCCTTTTACAGGATGGGAAGACAGTGCAGATAGAGACCTGGGCACAAATAATGACATTGGGGGTGGGGGTGGCATGGGGACTGGGGTTAGAACAGTTAATAATTTAAGAAAGAATAGAGGTACAGAGAGATACATAAAGTGCATGTATACTAATGCCAGAAGCCTCGCCAACAAAGTGGAGGAATTGGAGTTAATGTTGTTGGAACATAATTATGACATGGTGGGGATATCTGAGGCATGGCTGGACGAGAGCCATGACTGGGTGGTTAATTTACAGGGCTATAGTCTGTTCAGAAATGACCGTACAAATAAGCGAGGGGGAGGCGTGTGTTTATATGTAAAATCATCCTTAAAACCCACCCTTCGTGATAATATATATGAATCTAATGAAAATGTAGAGTCCCTGTGGGTAGAGATAAGGGGAGGGGGGGAAATAATAAATTACTGAAAGGGGTTTGTTATAAGTCTCCAAAAAAAAATGGAAGCAACAGAGAATATCCTCATAAAGCAAATAGATGAAGCTGCGACTTAAGGAGAAGTCATTATTATGGGGGACTTCAACTACCCTGAAATTCATTGGGGAACCGAAACCTGCAGTTCCAGCAAAGGTAATAGGTTTTTGACACCTATGAGAGACAATTACCTTTCACAACTGGTTCAGGACCCAACAAGAGGGGGGGCACTGCTAGACCTAATATTAACCAACAGGCCAGACCACATATCAAATGTAAGGGTTGAGGGTCACTTGGGTAATAGTGATCACAAATTAATAAGTTTTCATGTATCCTTTAATAAGATGTGTAGTAGAGGGGTTACAAGGACACTAAACTTCAGGAAGGCAAATTTCCAACGGATGAGAGATGATCTTGGTGCAATTAACTGGGATGATATCCTGAGACATAAAAATACACAAAGAAAATGGGAGACGTTTATTAGCATCCTGAATAGGACTTGTGCACAATATATACCGTATGGGAATAAACATGCTAGAAATAGGAGGAAACCACTATGGCTAAATAGAGATGTAAGGGGTGCAATAAGAGATAAAAATAAAGCATTTAGAGAATTAAAGCAAGTAGGTAGTGATGAGGCATTAACTAAATACAGAAAATTAAATAAATTCTGTAAAAAGCAAATCAAAACAGCAAAGATTGAGACAGAGAGACTCATTGCCAGAGAAAGTAAAAATAATCCCAAAATATTCTTTAACTACATAAATAGTAAGAAACTAAAAAATGATAGTGTTGGCCCCCTTAAAAATAGTCTGGGTGAAATGGTGGATGAGGATGAGGAAAAAGCCAATATGCTAAATGACTTTTTTTCAACAGTATTTACACAAGAAAATCCCATGACAGATAACATGATCAGGGATAAAAAAATTATCCATTAAATGTCACCTGCTTAACCCAGCAGGAAGTACGGCGGCGTCTAAAAATCACTAAAATTGACAAATCCCCGGGCCCGGATGGGATACACCCCCGAGTACTGCAGGAATTAAGCACAGTCATAGATAGACCATTATTTTTAATCTTTAAAAATTCCATAATAACATGGTCTGTACCACAGGACTGGCGTATAGCAAATGTGGTGCCAATATTCAAAAAGGGGACAAAATCTGAACTTGGAAATTATAGGCCAGTAAGTTTAACCTCAACTGTGGGTAAAATCCTGGAGGGTTTTCTAAGAGATACTATACTGGAGTATCTGGAGAAGAATAACCTTATGACCCAATATCAACATGGGTTTACAAGGGACCGTTCCTGTCAGACTAATCTGATAAGCTTTAATGAAGAGGTAAGTTCCAGGCTGGACCAAGGGAATGCAGTGGACGTTGTGTACATGGACTTTTCAAAAGCTTTTGATACGGTGCCACACAAAAGGTTGATACATAAAATGAGAACAATGGGGATAGGGGAAAATATGTGTAGGTGGGTTAAGAGCTGGCTCAGGGATAGGAAACAAAGGGTGGTTATTAATGGAGCACACTCGGACTGGGTCACAGTTAGCAGTGGGGTACCACAGTGGTCAGTTTTGTGCCCGCTTCTTTTTAACATATTTATTAATGACCTTGTAGGGGGCATAGAGAGCAGAATTTCAATATTTGCAGATTACACTAAACTCTGCAAGGTAATCAATACAGAGGAGGACAATTTTATATTACAGGAGGACTTATGAAAACTAGAAGCTTAGGATGATAAATGGCAAATGAGCTTTAATGGGGATAAATGTAAGGTCATGCACTTGGGTAGAACGAACAAGATGTATAATTATGTGCTTAATTGTAAAACACTGGGCAAAACAGTCACTGAAAAAGACCTGGGTGTATGGGTGGACGACAAACTCACATTTAGTGGTCAGTGTCAGGCAGCTGTTGCAAAGGCAAATAAAATAATGGGATGCATTAAAAGAGGCATAGATGCTCATGAGGAGAACATAATTTTACCTCTATATAAGTCACTAGTGCGACCACACTTGGAATACTGTGTACAGTTCTGGTCTCCGGTGTATAAGAAAGACATAGCTGAACTGGAGAGGGTGCAGAGAAGAGCGACCAAGGTCATTAGGGAACTAGGGGATCTGCAATACCAAGACAGGTTATTACACTTGGGTTTATTTAGTTTGGAGAATCGAAGGCTTAGAGGTGATCTTATTACAATGTATAAATATATGCGGGGACAATACCAAGACCTTTCTAATGATCTTTTTACTCTTTGACCTTTGACGGGGACAAGGGGGCATCCTCTACGTCTGGAGGAAAGAAGGTTTAAGCATACTCACAGACGCGGATTCTTTACTGTAAGAGCAGTGAGACTATGGAACTCTCTGCCATATGATGTTGTAATGAGTGATTCCCTACTAAAATTTAAGAAGGGACTGGATGCCTTTCTTGAAAAGTATAATATTACAGGGTATGTACACTAGTTTCCTTAATATTGCGTTGATCCAGGGAGCTAGTCTAATTGCCGTATGTGGAGTCGGGAAAGAATTTTTTTCCCCAATGTGAAGCTTACTGTTTGCCACATGGAGTTTTTTGCCTTCCTCTGGATCAACATGTTAGGGCAAGTTAGGATAACATATGGGTTGAACTAGATGGACTTAAAGTATCCCTTCAACCTTAATAACTATGTTACTATGTTACTATGTAATGAAGCATATTCAGTTTACAGGTGGTCAGGAATAATAGACCAGATGAAACTGATATATCCTCGTCGGAGGCATAATTTTCCGATACACAGAATAGATCAAGGCATTTTAGAGGTAGAGGCAGAGGCAGAGGAGGACAAGGAGGGATTTACAATAGAGGCTCTAATAAGAGTTCACCACAAAAAGATTTTTTAAATCTAAGTTACCCTCTAAGGAACCGCTTGAATCCACACAGCTGACAAGAGGGCCAGAGGTGATCAATCTGTCCCAATGACCCCTGACTGAAACTGAGATGTGTGTATTAAGTAAAGGTCTCTCGTTTGTGCCAACATCAGATTTGGACATCTTTGAAACTGTTAAAGATCTACACCTGTTTGCCCACAAATTAAAATGGAAAAAGCATTTTGCCAAACAAGATCAGAGGTCCTCCTTAGAGTTGGGTATCTCTGAAGACCTATTGCAGGATGTGCGGTTTCTGTTCCATCTGGGGGATATTGATCCAAATCTAAGGGGAGAAGGCCCGTTTTCTGATTTAAAGAAAAAAAGTACAGCCATGCCCCCTCCCTCTGGTGATGTCAATTCAATTGACATCTTTGTGAATCTTGTCACAAATGATCTGATGAAATCTGGAGATCTCCTGAATTCAAAGTCTTATAATCTGAGTAAAGAGGAGATGATAAGTCTCAAGAGATTGGAGAATGACAACAGTATTACTATTAAAAGCTCTGACAAAGGGGGTAATACTGTTGTCATGGACACAACGAATTATAAGAGTTTGTGCCTTTCCATATTAGAAGACCAAATGAACTATGAGACTTTGCTATCAAACCCAATAGCGAGTCTGTCTGATTCCCTCAAATTGTTAGTCAATGAAGGCTTTGATGTCGGAGTTATTGACAAAAAGGAGAAGGATTTTTTGATTCCATTACATCCCACTATGGCGACATTCTACTGCCTCCCAAAAATCCACAAAGGTCTGAACCCTTTAAAGGGCAGACCTATAGTGGCAGGTATTGACAGCGTGACTCAGAATCTGGGCATATATATTGATCAGATATTAAGACCATTTGTGACAAACTTGAGTTCATACATACGGGATACGGGTGATCTTTTATGCAGATTGGATGGTATATGCCTTGAGGAAGACATGATTTTTGGAAGAATAGACGTGGAGGCTCTATACTCCTCGATACCCCACGAAAAAGGACTGATGGCCGTTGAATACTATTTAAAAACTTGTGGACGTTTTTACACGAGACATAGTGTCTTTGTTCTAAAGGCTTTGAAATTCTGCCTGACGAATAACGTCTTCCTATTTGGAAATAAATACTTCCACCAGCTCAGGGGGCACTGCAATGGGTTGCCCTTGTGCGCCCACTTATGCAAATCTGCTCCTGGGCTGGTGGGAAGAAAAAGTTGTATTTAATGACATGAACTCTCGACATGATAGCATAGCCTTATGACTGCGCTGTATAGATGATATATTTGTGATTTGGAAGGGCACAGAGCTGGATTTCATCTCTTTTGTGGACGGTCTTGACCTTAATGATCTGGGCCTACGGTTTGCCCATAAGGTACATAAGTCAGAGTTGATGTTTTTAGATGTTTTCATTCAAAAAGGAATAAATGGAGAAATAGAAACCAGTAACTATAGGAAGCCGAAAGCCACTAATTCATTGTTGAGATGGGAGAGCAGCCGTCCCCTCCCTAAGAAGAAGGGGATACCAAAAGGGCAGTGTCTAGGGATATGCCGTAACTGCTCAAATCCTTTGAAATTCAAAGAACAAGCTGATGATATGAGAGGGAAATTTCGAGAGAGGGGATATCCAGACTATGTATTGAAGGCTGCCTATGAGGAATCCCTCAAAAAAGATTGCAAAGTACTATTAAAGAAGGTAGAAAAGAATGAAGAAAAAGAGGTCACACAGTTTATCACTAAATTTTCAAACGGGTCGGCGAAATTTAAAGAAATCCTAGAACGGCATTGGTCAGTCCTTAGAATGGATGTGGATATCGAAAAAATTCAAGGTCCTAGACCTCAAGTGACATATAAAAAGAACAGATCCTTGAAAGATAGACTAGTGCACAGGCATTTCAGAGAGGCCCCGGCACGTACATGGCTAGAGAGGGAGATCAAAGGATGCTACAAATGCGGGAGTTGCATAGCATGTCAGTCAGTGACACAAGGGAAGAAGTTTAAGAGCACAAATAATAACAAAACATACACTATAAAACAAATCATTAATTGCCGCACTACTGGGGTTATCTATAAGGCAACATGTGCATGTGAGATGGAGTATGTGGGGAAAACAAGGAGGGAGTTCAGGAAAAGGATTCGTGAACACATTAGTGATGTGTTGAACCGAAGAGATACAGCAATAGCGAACCACATTAATATGACACACCAAGGAGATTATAAGAAAATTCAATTTACGGGGATTGAAAAAGTCCCTTATCCCTGTAGAGGAGGTGATTGGGATAAATTGATCCTCCAGAGGGAATGTAAGTGGATCTTTTAGTTGAAGACACTCCAACCAACAGGCCTAAATGACCAACTATCTTTTGCAGCTTATCTATAAGCCCCCCCCCCCCCCTCTCCAACATTTTTGGGAAAAAAAAATTTTTTTTTTCTTCTTTACCATGTGATTTGAGTGTTCACCCAGAGGTTATTCTCTTTGTCCTCCATGTAAAGCCAGATCCCTGTATAGGGGTTAAAGGGTCGTGGGGTTACTCAGGAGGTTACCTGAAAGGCGTAGCACTCTTTTTCACTGAAAAATGATACACACTATATCCCCCATGATGTATTAAGAAGCTGAATAACTATTTTCAAAATAAAGAAGGCGGAATAATGAAAAGGGAAAAAGCAAGAAGTTCCTTTTTGAATCAAGGTGAATGTGTCAAAATCATGTCAAGTACTGTACATTGTCCTAGGTGACCTGGATGTAATAAAGAAGGAAGATATGACAAAGTTAAAAACTCCTGTTATACTTCAATAGATTGAAACTAAGTGAATAGTATCTGGGTGGATATCCATGATCTTTTAAAGATGACTGCCAACCCTATATAAGAGTATAGAAATTAGATATGGGATCCGTGGCCACTAGGAGATTCAAGATGATGAGGAGTATACTGCATGAAAGAAAACATGCTGTTATGTGATAATATGCTTTGCATAACTTATTGTATTTCTCTTTTAGACCCACAGATATACAAAGTGGGTGCGTATGTAATGGTTATCATTAAATTAGATTATATAGTTTGCATGCGCTATATATTGTCACACCACAACCATAAAAAAGCCGAGACTACATAATTGGCTTGATTGAATATAGGCTGCTAAATGTTATATAGGAAGCACGCAGGTGCAATACGCCCCTTTAATATATGGATGTCTCTGTGTAACAGTTTGAGAGGCGTGACTATGTAATACATCTAACTAAATGTGGTTTTTGAATGTTCCATAGAAAACGCGCATGCGCGATACCCCCGGGTGTATAGGTGTTCTCGCGTGATAGCCCAATGATGGGAGATACTGGGCGCACTTGCGCAGTAGAATGGAGTGAACTATGTATAGGAGTCGTTACATGGGAGGTGCGCAGGTGCAGTGCGCCCCTTTGGCATGTGAACACCTCTGCGTTACTATGCAACCTATCTGACTAGTTGAATGTTGCATAGGGAGCGCACATGCGTGGTATCCTCCCTTAGTATATGGATGTTCTTGCATGACAGCCTGATGACAGGAAATGCTGGGCGCACCTGCGCAGTAGAACGGAATGAATGTGACATGGTGAGTGGTGTGTAGGAAGCGCGCAAGCGCTGTATACCTCCCCATAGAAGCCGAAGAACAGGAAGTGGTCATTGGTAATTATCCACCCACCTGCCCAAAGGCAGGGAACTTTGAAAGGATGATATAAAAGCAAACAAGTGAGCAGCCTTGGTGATGGCATTTCTTGAATATGGAGGCATTGAGCCTTACCCAGAAACTCCCCTGATGATCTGGAGAACAGTGAAATGCGTAGGGAGAAGGGAGCGTTATGTGTATGGAGGAACTCATCACTGAAATGGTTATGGGTGAGACCTCTCCATGATATATGATATACATGCAAATTCTGAGATTAGAAAAAATCAATGAAGTATACGCTATATGAGTAATGAATATGTAAAGCAAAGAATCTCAGACTGCATTATATGCCACTTATGTTTTTATAGGTTGTTACTATTATAACTTGTCTATGAGTACTATGAGCAATAATGGTAGATGTGGATATATAATTACCATATTGGTCTCTGTATATTGAATAGACCATATATAGTTCACAACATCCCAGAATTTGTAAAGAGTGTTGTTGCTAGTCCCAAACTACTTGAATTACAGGAAAAAGCTGTACAAAGCAGAGATTAAGTAAAACTGTCTCTGTATAGGAGATTTGTATATAGATACAGAGACTGTAAAACCCGATTGAAGTTTGGACATACTATTTACCGCGTCTTCAAGAGCGCTTTCTGTGTCTTGTTGTTGTTTGTGTTTTTGTACATGTGAAATTTTATCAGGGACTAAAGTCCTTTTTTATATATTTTTTTAAATAAAGTAGATTAGTTTTATATTTCTAGTTTATACATGACTGGCCCACTGCAATACCTATATATTTTGAGCTAGTTGATCACTTGCTGGAACTTGATTGATTATAGGGACTCTAACCACATGTCTTTGGGGCAGGGTCCTGTGACCACAACACTAGCGCTCACTCAGTGGTATTGTGGTCCTGTGAAGCAACAGGGTCCACTTCCTATTAACCGGGTGAAGTCAACCCGTGTGTACTAGTTATACTGCCAGTTATTGTCCGCCATTACCTAGCAGCAGCATACCACCTCTGCATGGTGGACCCTGGGCTGCGAATGCACCTTACTCTTATTTTATTATTTGGTGCGTTCCACCAGCCGTAACACAAATAGTGGTTTACCCCCACATATGGGGTATCAGCGTACTCAGGACAAATTGCACTATAACTTTTGGGATCCAGTTTCCCTTGGGAAAATAAAAATTGGGGTTGAAAAGATAATTTTTGTGGAAAAAAATATGATTTTTTAATTGTACGGCTGTACGTTATAAACTTCTGTGAAGGCCTTGGGGGTTCAAAGTTCCCACCACATATCTAGGTAAGTTCCTTGGGGGGTCTAGTTTCCAAAGTGGTGTCCTTTGTGGTTTGTTTCCACTGTTTAGCCACATCAGAGACTCTCCAAATGCAATATGACATCAAGCCAATACTGCGTTGAAAAAGTCAAACTACTCTTGTTACCCTTGGTAAAATATAAAAAATTGGACCTGAAGTAATTTTTTTGTGAAAAAAAGTTAAATGTTCATTTTTTCAAACATTCAAAAAATTCATGTGAAGCACCTGAAGGGTTATTAATCTTCTTGAATGTGGTTTTGAACACCTTGAGGGGTGCAATTTTAAGAATGGTGTCACTTTTGGGTATTTTCTATCATATAAACCCCTCAAAGTGACTTCAAATGTGTTGTGGTCCCTAAAATAAAATGGTGTTGTAAAAATGAGAAATCACTGGTCAACTTTTAACCCTTGTAACTTCCTAAAAAAAAATTTGAGTTCCAAAATTGTGCTGATGTAAAGTAAACATGTGGAAAATGTTACTTATTAAGTTTTTTGTGTGCCATATCTCTGTGATTTAAGGGCATAAAAATTCAAAGTTGGAAAATTGCGAAATTTTCAGTTTTTGCCAAATTTCCATTTTTTCACAAATATATGAATGAAATTTTACCACTAACATGAAGTACAATATGTCACAAGAAAACAATGTCAGAATCAAGGGACAGTGGTCAGAATTGCAAAAATTGGCCCGGTCATGAACGTGCAAACCACCCTTGGGGGTAAAGGGGTTAATGTATTTCAATAAAATTTGCCAAGTTGCTGTTTTTGTGTGGTTTTCAGAAATCATTTTTGAATTATGCATTTGAAATAATTTGCAAAATATCTGTTATTTCTATTCAAATATTTATTCCAATGTTACACCATATTTTTAAGTATATATGACATGGACAATATAGGATTATTGAATTGGAATCATCTTTAAAACTTACATAGTTGCTTAATATATTGGTTAGTAGATGTAAAAAGCAAAATATTTTGCCCAAAAGCTGTGGAAGATTCATTCTGAACATGTTTACAATGATAAGATTCAACAATATGCTAAATTTTACATTCCATAAAAATTTACCATTGAAAAGATTATTAACCTCTTCACAACCTTTAACGTACCCATACTTGATATTCGGATAGGGGTTCCCGACCTTAGACATATGGTTATGTAAGGATATGGGCCAGCTGCCGTGTTCCCCCTGAAGACATTAATGCTACTGTGGTGTGGAATGTGAAGGACGTTTTATTCCTGATAGAAAAATATTCAGAATTGAGAGTCCTAATGGCTAACTGAAAAGATGGTAACAAATTGCAATCTTTCGAGACTACTCAGGTCTCTTCATCTGGCATTGACTAATGGAAAATCTGAAGAATCACATATTTATGCAAAAGACAGCAAAAAGAAAAAATGCAATAGGTAAGACAAGTGACGTGAACCAGAAATATCATTACGGGAGAGTGATAGACAGTTATAGCCATAAATATTGGACCACTTTATAGATAAGGAGTGAAAGTTTTATTGTCCTCTGATTGGGGTGTGGTTCTGTGTTGTGATGACCCCACAAGGTCTTAGGAGAAAATTCCTTAATTGATGTAAAAAGACATAAATCCATGTGACACATTCATTCCAGCATTGAGTGTGTCAAAGGTCATCATGAGTTTGTACTAACGGACTCGTCTGCCTCTCTGAGATGTGAAGTTACCTTTCAATACCAGTAATTTCATGTCCATGGTGCTGTGATCAGGCATACAAATATGTTTTGCCACAGATAGATCCATTCTTTTTTCTCTTATTGTGTGACGATGAGAATTCATCCTTGTTCTAAGCTTTTGCTCTGTCCCCCCCATACAGACCCCAGTTGGACATTTAGTACAAATAATTAAGTACACCACATTAGATGTGATGCAGCTGAAAGTACCTGGGATCTTGTAGTCCTGATGTGAATTGAGGATCTTTATCTTGTCCGTGGTCATTATAAATGGAAAGGTTTTACATTTTTTCTGGTTGCAAGGAAAGGTTCCTGCAGCTGTTGGAGAGGACAGGGAGCTTCTGACAATGATGCTTCTTAGATTTGGGGGCTGCCTAAAACACAGTAGTGGGGGATCTGGAAAATGGATTGTAATCGGACATCTTTTTGTAGTAAAGGTTGTAATTTCTGTGCAGCTTCCCTTAGCACTTCCAGATTTATGTTGTAGGTGACTACTAGAAGCACCCGTTTATTTTCTTCTTTAGCTTTGTAATGTAACAGGTGATTCCTTGACATTTTGGTGGCTCTTGTAATTTGGTTTTGAATTGTTCTTGGATGGTAGCCCTGATTCAAAAAAGTCTCTTTGAGGGGACCAAGGTGTTCATCTCTATCCATGGGGTTGGAACATATACGATTGTATCTGATGGCTTGGCTTTAGATAATAGAGTTCTTTATGTGTTTTGGATGGAAACTGTCCCATTGAAGTTATGTTGCACAGTTGATTGGCTTCTGATACAGGGATGTCTCTATTTCATTGTTCTTTAGCTTAATGATGGTGTCCAAAATGTTCATCTCAGTGCTGGAGTAGTTGATTGTTAAGTTGATGGGATGAAATTGATTAAACTGTTTGTGGAACATCTTTAGCTGTTGCTCAGACTCCATCCAAATAATTAAAATATGATCAATGTAGCGGTAGTAGGCCAGAGGCTTCATGGGACATGAGGACAAAAAGTCGCTTTCAAGCTTGGCCATGAAAATATTTGCATATTGTGGAGCCATTTTACTTCCCATAGCTGTGCCAGTCTCCTGTAGATATATCTTGTTAAATTCAAAGTAATTGTGTGTGAGGATGAATTTTATAAGTTTCACCACTGCATCAGTCCCTGTGTTTTCCATGAAGAATTTGCAGGCATTTAATCCATCCTGGTGTGGGATATTAGAGTACAAAGATTCCACATCCATGGTGGCCAGGATGGTTCCTTCCAGTAGAGGACCTATTGCTTCTATTTTATTCAATAGGTCAGTGTGTCCTGAATGTAGCTGGATGTATCCTTTACCAGTGTTTTAAGAATATCCTCTACCCATCCAGATACCGGCTCAGTAAGGGTGCCCACACATGAAATAATTGGTCTTCCTGGATTTCCAGATTTGTGGATTTTGGGAAGCATGTATAATGTCCCTATTCTTGGACTCTCTGGTATTAGGTCATCGCCAGCTCTTATGGATTCGTCAGGCAGACAAGATACCTACTTGTTTAGTTCCTTGTAATAGTCCTGTGTAGTATCCAACTCCAATTTTTTGTAGTAGAGTGTGTTACTGATATGTTTCTGTGTACCATTGTAATTTCTCTGTGGGCTGCAGTAATAACTAACGGTCACAAGATGTCACTGTCTAGAATGCAGATAAAGTCTGCTTAGTAACACAACAGGCATAGAGTTAGTTGAGGGCTGTCAGCCTAGATGGGAGGTGGAACTGAGTGTTGGTGGCAAGTCAGGGAAGTGCCAAGTCAGTTAATGCGAAGGCAGGAGTGCATATTTAGCAGGGATGGTAGGCTGCTAAGGGAAAACTTGAGCTAAATATTCAGGACAGCAGATTTCCATAAATACCTTTCATGTGATTCTGTCTAATGGCCAAGGGCCAAGGACAACCTCGATATGGATGTCGCAGGCCAGGGGAACACTCAGCTTGCAAAGCTAGATAGAAGGATGGACTCTGACTACATGTGGCAGAAGGTATCACAATCCAGAAATGCTAATAGAGGTGAAAAAGATCCCCATGGGCTATGAAAGCCAGAAAAAGGGATATGCCATCTATCCCGAGAACCAGGGCTAAAGTTGTATCCAATACCTGTGGGAAAGATGGTAACCCGTTAGACCTTATCCTTTAAACCTGCTTGTTTGTACAGACTCCCATTCTCTCAGTAAAAGTTTTTTTTTATGAACCACGTGTCTCCTGAACAGTTTGCTGCCCTGGTTTCAGAAGAAGGATTCCTGGACTCAGAACAGGCCTGCTGGCCAAAAGTAAGTGGAGAGCACCACATACACAGCAGCACACCAGGACTGAGACACCCTTTGTTTGTAGGATGCCAGAATGTGTGAGGACCAGAGTTCGCCCATGACTTCCTTGCTTAGGCATCTTACAGGCACACAATGGCAATTGTGTAGGGCACAGTAGCTGTGACAAAGCGATCGCCGCTGGGAGCTTGGCTTACATTAAAGCTGAGACCTTGCAGTCAATTCCACAAGTGGTGACCGCAAAGCCCTGGGAAATTTTACACTCTAAATGCTGCAATTGTTATGGATCAAAACATTTACAGTAGAAGGCTGGGTGAGTTCCTCTCCCTTTCAATCAGTGCCCCCATGATATAATCACAAGGACCTGATTATTGCCATGGCAACCTGCAGTTGTCATGATGACTTCTGGGTCAGCCAGCTATGCAAGCCTGTTGGCACATGCCAGGAGTATAGTCTAAGAGGTTTCTGTCAGTGTAATACTACTTGTAGAGGAAATAAGTAAAGAAGTAAGAAAAAAGTTGTAAAAATAGTTTAAAATATCACAAGTTTAAGAACAAAAAACATTGAAAAAAGAATATACCAATAAATACACATATTTCTGTAAAAAAGAAATCAAAAAAGGAAATGAACACCGTAAAAAAAAGTGGCAAAAAACTATCCTTTTTAATAATAACGCCGAACACAAAATGGAATAAAACGCGATAAAAAAATTGAATGGAAATAAAAATAGCATATCTGAAAACACCATTCTGTCTCACAAAAACAAGCCACCATACAGATCCATTAGCAGAGAAATAAAAAAGTTATATATGAAAAACTATTTTTTTCTACAAATGTTTATATTGTGTAAAAGCAGCAAAACAAAAAAAGAAATCACATAAAATGTGGTATCGCTGTAATTATACTGTCCTGAAGAATAAAATAGCCTTATCACTTTTACCATACGGTGAGCAACATAAAAAAATGAAAAAAAATTCCTGAAGTGCTAGTTTTTGTTCATTCTGTCTCTCAAAAATAGGAATAGAAAACAATTGCAAAATGTTATATGCCCAAAAATGATACCAACTCGTACTCATCAACTTGTCCCAAAAATAAGCCCTAACATGACTCTGTTGGTAGATATATAGAAAAATTATAGCTGTTAAAATATGGTGAAAACTTGATTTTGCAATAAAAAGCATTTTTTAGTGTGTGACATTAGCCAAACATAAAAAAACATAAATCTGTTATCGCTATAATCACAATAACCTGAAGAATAAAGTTGCCTAATCATTTATAATGCATGAAGAATGTCCTAAAAAATTAATAGAACCTATTCTTGACCTGCTGCTGATTAGATGATTCTGCCTCTCAAAGATCACCGTAAGGATTGGTTTGCATTTATCTAGTGCTCTGCGCTTAATGCTTACACCAAGGTTTCCATGTTAATCTCTGAAACATGTGAATTAGATGGAACCTATGACAAAATATTCCATATGAAGAGAAAAATGGAAACACTGTGGACAATGTCTGTCCCATGATTCGCCGGTGTCTGTCTTTTTAACCCCTTAATGACCTGAGGTCTTTTTGGTTTTGGATTTTCATTATTTTCTCCTCTTCTTCCCAGAGCCATAACTTTTTTATTTTTTGGTCAAAATGGCCAAGTGAGGTCTTGTTTTTTGCGAGACCAGTTGTACTTTTGAATTACATTATTGGTTTTACCATGTAGTGTACTAGAAAATGGGAAAAAAAATTCAAAGTGTGGTGAAATTTTAAAAAAAAGTGCAATCCCATGCTTGTATGTTTTTTTCACCATGTTCACTAAATATTAAAACAGACCTGTCATTATGATTCTCGAGGTCATTACAAGTTCACAGACACCAAACATGTCTAGGTTCTTTTTTATATAAGTAGTGAAAAAAAAATCCAAACTTTGTTGAATTTTTTTTTGCCATTTTCCAATGCCTGTAGCGTCTCCATTTTTGTGATTTCTGGTTGGGTGAGGGCTTATTTTTTGCATGCCTAGCTGAATTTTTTAATAATACCATTGTGGTGCAGATATGATATTTTGATCGCCTGTTATTGCATTTTAATGCAATTCTGAATGCGGCTATACCATATACTGTATGTGTATGTTTTATTTCTTTTTATTGTTTTATTTTAAATGGGGCAAAAGGGGGTGATTTAAACTTTCATTTTTTTTATTTTTTTCATGATTTGGCATGTCAGGGGCTCTGTTTTCCACCACATATAGTGTACTGTTGTACTCAGGAGAAATTGCACAATATACACTGGGGCCCATTTTCTCCTGTTACTCTTGTGACAAGGAAAAATCTGTTGCTGAAGCAGCATTTTTGCGGTAACTTTTTATTTCATTTTCCCAGTTTAAGTTGCTCATCACATCTCTACATAAGTTCCTTGAGGGGGTGTCGTTTCCAAAATGAGATCCCTTGTGGAGTATTTCCTTTGTTTAGGCACATCAGGGGCTCTGCATTCCAAAAGTGAAATGGGGCTTCTTCTCTTCTAAGCCCTACCATGCTCCCAAACAGTAGTATTCCTCCACATACGGGATATTGGTGTACTCAAGACAAATTGCACAACAAATTGAATGATCTTTTTTTTCCTGTTACCCTTGTGAAAATGAAAAATTTGGGGCTCAAATAACATTTTTGATGGAAAACTGTATTTTTTTCACTTTTCCAGCTTAATGTTAATCTTAATTGTGTCGCTTCAAGATGCTCACCACAATGCTAGATAAGTTCCTTGAGGGGTGAAGTTTCCAAAATGGGGTCACTTGTAAAGGATTTCCACTGTTAGGCACATCAGGAACTCTGTAAATGGGCATGGCATCTACTATTCATTAAGGACAATTTTGAACTCCAGAAGTCAAATGGTGCAGGTACTCTTCCAAGCACTGCCATGCACCAGAATAGTAGTTTTTAACCACATATGGGGTATCATACTCAGCAGAAATTGCTAACGAAAACCACAAAACAGAAACCATTTTTCTTATTTCATATCACCCATTACCAAGTGGTGAGGGGGGGCTACAGTGGCACAGGACGCTCTTAAATAACCATAGCACACAAGTGAAAAACAAAGAAACACTACAGCTCAAAGCCTAATCATAAATACAAAAATTAGTAATAAAGTTAAAAAAAGTGTATAAATATAAAGGTGAAGGGCAGTAAAGTAACCCTATCCAGTCACAATAAACAATCCCAAAATTAGAGTGTACATCCCTTTAAGAGAGCGGTAACATTACTGAGGGTGGCAAACAAAGCTCTTACCCATTGTCTCAACTTTGTCACTTTTTTCGCACTGTCACTTTAAGTATGGACTAGTGTTATTGTTTACTATCAAGTTTCTATGTTGTCTTCAAAAATGTGCACACATTCAGTATATTGAACTCGGCACTTATTATTTTTATTCAAAAAAATCTTTTTCTCTTTTGGAATATTTATATATATTTTTGTTTGTGCCCACTTTTAAGATGGCGTTTTTGAGATATTGCGCATATCTGATGTATCACAGTGGTTGCCGTGGACAGATTTAATCCCCTTCAGTAGAGTTGAGCGACTTTGGTTAGATCGGGTTTCATGAAACAAAATTTGTTTCAGATGAAACTGGTCCGACTAGGGCAAAAAAAGTCGGAGTTTCATCCGAAACCCGACCCCAATGCAAGTCAATGGGGAATAAAAGTCGGCATTGAGTGGATGAATGTCATCCACTCAATGCCGACTTTTATTTCCCATTGACTTGCATTGGGGTCGGGTTTCGGACAAAACTCCGACTTTTTTTGCCCTAGTCGGACCAGTTTCATCTGAAACAAATTTAGTTTTATGAAACCCGATCCGACCAAAGTCGCTCAACTCTACCCTTCAGTCCCTCAGTAATATGGCTTCCCTTGTTTTTGCCATCTCTTAGGATGTTTACTTGTGAGCTAGTGCACATGTCTGGTGGGCATGACTAAGCGGTGCATTGCTGAAGGTCTCTGTCTTTCCTTTGCATGCCGGGTATGATGTCACAGGGGATTTCCCCCACCTGGCCGCACGGGGATTGAGTCCGGATGTGGTGCAGCTGTAAGGTCTTGGGTCTTCACTCATGTGCTGTATTACCACATACACTAATGGGTCCTGCTTTATAAGACCTCCAACATCGCACAGTGAGTTACAGCCCCCCGAGGAAGCCCAACATGCGTGTTGGGGCTGTGCGCACTGGTTGCCACAGTGGAGACAATGGGTAAGAGCTTTGGCACCCTCAGTAATGTAACCGCTCTCTTAAAGGGATATACACTCTAATTTTGGGATTGTTTATTGTGACTGGATGGGGTCACTCTACTGCCCTTCACCTTTATATTTATACACTTTTTTTACTTATTACTAATTTTTGCATTTATGATTAGGCTTTGAGCTGTGGTGTTTCCCCTCCAACAATCCTTTATTGTGTGTTTATTGCAATGGCACTTTTTTCTGATGTGTTTCCACTCTCTACCCTCCCATCCACTTAGATATACAGAAGACTGGAGAAGAGCAAATGTTGTTCCTATCTTCAAAAAGGGGAAGAAGGTGGACCCAGGCAACTATAGGCCGGTGAGTCTGACTTCTATACCAGGAAAGATCTTTGAACAAATTATTAAACAACATGTATGTCAATACCTGGATAAGAATGAGGTGATTAAACAGAGTCAGCATGGGTTTGTAACTAATAAGTCATGTCAAACTAACTAACTTTCCTTCTATGACGGTATCACTGATTGGGTGGATCAAGGAAATGCTGTAGATATAGTATATCTTGACTTCAGCAAAACATTTGACAAAGTCTCTCATGCAATCCTTATTGAAAAAATGACTAAGTATGGAATGGACAAGGCAACTGTTAGGTGGATTCATAACTGGCTTAGTGATCGGACCCAAAGAGTGGTCGTAAATGGCTGCACATCCAGTTGGAAGAATGTCTCAAGTGGGGTACCACAGGGCTCTGTCCTGGGCCCTGTATTGTTCAACATCTTTATCAACGATTTAGATGAAGGAATTGAGGGTAAACTGATTAAATTTGCTGATGACACAAAGCTAGGAAGGATAGCTAATACTAGAGAAGAGAGAGAGAGGATTCAAAAAGATTTAAATAAACTGGAGAAGTGGGCAGCAACTAACAGAATGGTTTTTAACAGGGAGAAATGCAAAGTACTACATCTGGGCAATAAAAATGAAAAAAGCATATATAGAATGGGAGGAATAGGGCTAAGTGACAGCACATGTGAAAAAGACTTGGGTATACTAATAGATCACAGACTGAATATGAGTCAACAGTGTGATGCAGCAGCAAAAAAGGCAAATGCAATTCTAGGATGTATTAACAGAAGCATACAGTCTAGATCACGTGAAGTCATTATTTCCCTCTACTCCTCTTTGGTCAGACCTCATCTGGAATATTGTGTCCAGTTTTGGGCACCACATTTTAAAAAAGACATCAACAAACTGGAGCAAGTTCAGAAAAGAGCGACCAGAATGGTGACCGGTCTGCAAACCCTGTCTTATGAGGAAAGGTTGCAGAATTTGGGAATGTTTAGTTTGCAAAAGAGAAGACTGAGAGGAGACTTAATAGCTGTCTACAAATATCTAAAGGGCTGTCACATTGTAGAAGGATCAACTTTATTCTCATTTGCACAAGGAAAGACTAGAAGCAATGGGATGAAACTGAATGGAAGGAGACACAGATTAGATATTAGAAAAAACTTTTTGACAGTTAGAGTGATCAATGAGTGGAACAGGCTGCCACGAGAAGTGGTGAGTTCTCCTTCAATGGAAGTCTTCAAACAGAGGCTGGACAGACATCTGACTGGGATGATTTAGCGAATCCTGCTTTGAGCAGGGGGTTGGACCAGATGGCCCAGGAGGTCCCTTCCAACTCTATGATTCTATGATTCTATGATTCTATGTGTGTCACACCTGTGATATCAACTTTTCAACATTGTCTTTAATTTATGGTTATTTATTTGTATGTCTCATTTGTTATCCTGAATAAACTATGATTTTAAATTTATTTGGGACTTTTGTGCTCTTTGTTTTTCTCTTGTGTGCTCAGCAGAAATTGCATAACAAATTTTATGGTCATTTTTGTCCTGTACCCAATGTGAAAATGAATAATGGCTAAAGCTACATTTTTATGGGAATATTGTGATTTTTTATTTTAACGGCTCAACATTATAAAATTCTGTGAAATCTGTGCAGGTCCAAGGTGCTCACCACACCACTAGATAAGTTCCTTGTGGGGTGTAGTTTACAAAAATGGGGTCACTTGTAGGGGTTTTATCTGTTTAGGCAAATCAGAGACTCTGCAAATGCGACAAGGCTTCCGCTATCTATTCCAGCCAATTTTGAAAGGTGCTCCTTTGCTTCCAAGCCCTGTCTTGTACCTTAACAGTAGCTTTCCATCACATATCAATGTACTCAGGAGAAACTTTGCAACATATTGTATGGTCCATTTTCTTCTGTTACCCTTTCAAAAATGAAAAAATGGAGCTAAATCAATATTTTGGTGGGAAAAATTACAATTTTTATTTTTCATTCCACATTTATCTAATTTTGGTGATGCCCCTAAAGGGCTAACAAACTTATTGAATGTAGTTTTCAGCACTTTGATGGGTGCTATTTTTGAAACGGTGCCACTTTTGGGTATTTTCTGTCACATATGGCCCTCAAAGTCACTTCAAAAAATGTGATCCCTAAAAAAATTAGCTTTGGAAAAAAAGTTTAAAAAATATTGCTGATGTGAAGCAGGCATGTGGTAAATATTATTATCTATTTTTGTGCTATAACTATGGTTTAGGGGCAAAAACTTGTAAAATTTTACCTTTGCAAAATTTTCAATTTTTTTGTCAAATATTGGACTTTTTCATAAATAAATGTAAATCATATTGACCTAAATTTACTACTAATATGAAGTTCGATCTTCACAAAAAACATCTCAGAATTACTGAAATATGTTGATGCATTCTAAAGTTATTCCTTCATAAAGTAACACTTTTCTGAATTGAAAAAAATGTCCTGGAAGGTGAAAACAGGCTGTAGGTGAAGCGGTTAACATTTCTATCAGTCTACTGTTTTAAAACTTGACCATTCATGTGCAATAAGATTATTAGTTCTGGAGTTTCAATGATAAACTATTGTTTTCCATATTATTGAACACAACATTGATAATAACCCATTTCTTATGCACATGGTAATACTATCTTTAAAACAAAAACCAAGGTAAAGAGTAATTATGGATACACAGAACAAAGAGTGTTTTTGCTTCCCTTAGCAATACACATATCAGAAAGCACATAAGTTTCAACAGGCTGAAAACAGACTATATTGTTTGAAGAGATCTAAGACCGAAAATACTATGAAATAAAGGACTGTAATTGAAACTCCTATCTAAAATCTGAGGTGGTGAAGGAAAAGACGGTGGGTGGATGATTAACAAGAATAGCTTGAAACTGTGCTTTGTTTAAGAGTAAAATTAGCTGGCTGAGAACTTTGACTTCAACATAAACTTTAAATGGAGAATTTGTTTACATATCGCCAATATAAAGAAGACTATCTAAATTGAAGCACCATGTAGACAGTGACTGTGAATTAATTTTTTATTGCTTGCATCCTAAAAATGTCCATTTGCTTTATAGTAAATGATTTCAAACTAATTAGTGAAATAAAGTTTTTCCAGGAAGTAAATACAAAGAAAAATTCAAAAGTGTGCGTATGCATAGTTTAATAATCATTTAAGATTCAATTCTCTTAAACAACACTTCCAAAGTTTCAATGCCCTTAAGAAACCACACCTGTCTATATAAGACCTCACAGCTCAAAGTGAATGTCAGACCAAATGAGAATCATGAGGTCAAAGGAACTGGCTAAGGAGCTCAGAGACAGAATTGTGGCAAGGCACAGATCTGGCGAAGTTTACCTATTTGGTATGTATTTATATTTGTTCATTACATATTATCTGACCATCTATAGAGGATGCCTGGTCAGTCAGAGTAGTGGTAGGTAGGGCTATAAAGGGGCAGTCGATGAGAAGTGGTGGCATTTCAGCTTAGGGTACAAATCTACAATATCAGGAAGGGAATTGTCAAGGGAAAAACTCCATATCTTCCCTCATTTCTGCTCATTTTTTAAATCACTCTTTTTCTGTTCAAATGTGTGTACATTTATGTCTTTTCGTATTGGGTATTTAAACTATATAAACAGAGAATTTTTTAAGTTTTTTTTGTTTTGGTTTTCATGTACAAGAGCCCCATAGGTTGATTGGTTTGGTTGTTGATTGAGGGGGCTATATGGGGGTATATATTGTATGTAGCGAGCTATGTGGTGGGTCATACTGTATATAGGGGGATGTCAGTGAAGTGCCTGCCAAGGCCATGGGGATACTCGGTACCAGGCCCCGTCAGTTCATAAAGGGATGTGTCTCGGCAGCAGTGACTCGGTCCATGGCCCTGGGCGTCCAAAGAAAAATGGGTATTAAAGGGGGAATAAAGTTTATAAAAGATTTGTGACACCACCTGTGGTACTCAGCAAGTAAGGTGTTAGCCGACGCTGCAGATTCAGTCCACTGAGGCAGTTGTTGATACAGCAAAGTTGGTTTTGCTCTCCACAGGCAGAGCTATTCCCCAGGGCAGATTATGGTGTAGAAGATAATGGTGGTTGTAGTGCAGGGCATATGGCACAGCAAACAAACTGAGGACACAACAGGGTGCAGTCTTTACACTTTTACTCACAGTTCTGTTGTAACAGTCCCCAGCTGGATTGCTGTGACCTCCAGGCTTGTGGTCCAGATAACTCTCAGGTATCTTTGGGTGTATGTTGCCAGGACTCCCTTTGATGTTCCTTTCCTGGCCATCTCACTATTCTGGCTACCACCTCTTCTGCCCTGCATCATCACACACAGTATCCCGAGCCAGCAGACTCAGATCTTGTCGGGCGACATTGGTCAGACCTCTGGATCCTATTTGTCTGCCTTTTTGGCGAGTGAGTGTGGGGTCAGCTGCAGCACTTAAAGATACTGCCACCTCCGGTTTCCTAGCTGATTCCTTAGTTTCTCCACTACTTATGAGGCCGGTCCCCTTACTGCAACCTGGTCCCTCCACCGACCACGCCGGTGGATGCGGGCCCCATGGATGGATTGCTCACTATCCATGCCCCAAAGACCTCTTCTTTTTCTCCTCCTGGAGCTTTCCTACCTTTCTTCTCTATCTTCACTCTGTCTCTCTCACTGTCTTTAGTCTGGAGACAAGCTGCCCTCAGCTTCAATCTCCACAAGCGACTCCTTCTCTCTCACTCCTGACTGACTCTTTCCAGAACAATCTCTTGACCTCAGCACTATCTCCTACCACCAACTGTCACTCCCTTAAGCTCTGCCCCTTCTCGACTTTCTCCACCCACACCTTCTACTTAACTCACCCTGGCCAGATGGGGACTAGTGTTTGGTGCTGGTGTGTGAGTCCTATCAGTGCCCCTACCTTACCTGAGAGCAGAGTACCACACCTCTGGATGAAGTGCAGTACCCTGTGGCAACACAGACCGCTGGGGCACCACATGAGTATTCTTAATTCTGTCCAATATTAAGTCATACAATAATTAATAATTATTTTGTATATTATATTAATATTGAGCAGAATTAATTTCAGCCTATTGGTTTGGCCTCCACAATAGTCATGGTCTGTCATGAGGCCCCTTGGGAAAATCAATCTCCCACTCTTGCTCTATTTTGTATCACACTATGATACGTATAGTGCTATACATCAGGGAAAAATTTGTGCATTTCTATCTCTGACCTTTTCCATGTCCCGGTTTTCCCCCTGGGCACCTGTGTTTTAATCACATGACCTATCAAATGATCTATCACATGAACTATCAGGGGGATCATGTGACATGTCATGTGATACATCAGGTACCTAAGTGGGGGGCCTACACCTTCAAAGCTGCCCAAAAAGCAAAAAGGGGCTGATTAAGGGTGTGTGCACATGCTGCGGATTCTGCTGCGGATTCACAGCGGTTTTGGCCCTGCGGAACCGCAGCAGTTTCTGCTACAGTGTACAGTACCATTATAACCTATGGAAATCAAAAAACGCTGTGCAGACAGTGCAGATTTTTCCGCGCGGATTTGCTGCGGTTTCTAAACCGCAGAAAGAACTGACATGTCAATTCTTTCTGCGGATTCCGCAGCAGTTTATCTTCTCCTCCATTGTAGAGATGATAAACCGCAGGGCAAAACCGCAGGCTAATCCGCAGATAAACCGCAGGTCTTTTGACCTGCGGATTTACCTGCGGATTTTGCAAAATCCGCACGGATCAATCCTCAGCAGAATCCGTAGCATGTGCACACACCCTTAATCAGCCCCTTTTCACACTTACAACACAACCCTGTTTTTTCTCTTTGTTCCTTACAGCAAAATTTTGCAATGTGAGTTGCAGCCAGTTAAGGGCTTTGTTAGCATGTCATAATCTTGCATTGAATTTGCTACATTAGAAACTGGAGTACCTAACCAAATTAGAGCATTGTAAGGATTGCAATAAATGAGGAATATGGTGGTTCAGGGTCCGCTCTGTCCAAAGTTCAAAGATATGATCACACACAAAGGAGAAGCATGAATGCAGTTTATTTTGTCAACATACAGTGCCTTGCGAAAGTATTCGGCCCCCTGGAACTTTTCAACCTTTTCTCACATATCATGCTTCAAATATAAAGATAACAAATGTAAATTTTTGGTGAAGAATCAACAACAAGTGGGACACAATTGTGAAGTTGAACGAAATTTATTGGTTATTTTAAATTTTTGTGGAAATTCAAAAACTGAAAAGTGGGGTGTGCAATATTATTCGGCCCCTTTGACTTAATACTTTGTTTCGCCAACTTTTGCTGCGATTACAGCTGCAAGTCGCTTGGAGTATGTCTCTATCAGTTTTGTACATCGAGAGACTGAAATTCTTGCCAATTGTTCCTTGGCAAACAGCTCGAGCTCAGTGAGGTTTGATGGAGATCGTTTGTGAACAGCAGTTTCAGCTCTTTCCACAGATTCTCGATTGGATTCAGGTCTGGACTTTGACTTGGCCATTCTAACACCTGGATTTGTTTATTTATGAACCATTCCATTGTAGATTTTGCTTTATGTTTGAGATCATTGTCTTGTTGGAAGACAAATCTCCATCCCAGTCTCAGGTCTTTTGCAGACTCCAACAGGTTTTCTTCAAGAATGGTCCTGTATTTGGCTCCATCCATTTCCCCATGAATTTTGACCATCTTCCCTGTCCCTGCTGAAGAAATGCATCCCCATACCATTATGCTGCCACCATGTTTGACAGTGGGGATGGTGTGTTCAGGGTGATGAGCTGTGTTGCTTTTACGCCAAACACATCGTTTGGCATTGTTGCCAAAAAGTTCGATTTTGGTTTCATCTGACCAGAGCACCTTCTTCCACATGTTTGGTGTGTCTCCCAAGTGGCTTGTTGCAAACTTTAAACAACACTTTTTATGGATATCTTTGAGAAATGACTTTCTTCTTGCCACTTCCATAAAGACCAGATTTGTGCAGTGTACGACTGATTGTTGTCCTATGGATAGACTGTCCCACCTCTGCTGTAGATCTCTGCAGTTCATCCAGAGTGATCATGGGCCTCTTGGCTGCACCTCTGATCAGTCTTCTCCATGTTTGAGATGAAACTTTAGAGGGATGGCCGGGTCTTGGTAGATTTGCAATGGTATGATACTCCTTCCATTTCAATATGATCGCTTGCACAGTGCTCCTTGGGATGTTTAAAATTTTGGAAATCATTTTGTATCCAAATCCAGCTTTAAACTTCTCCACAACAGCATCACGGACCTGCCTATTGTGTTCCTTGGTCTTCATGATGCTCTCTGTGCTTCCAACAGAACCCTGAGACTATCACAGAGCAGGTGCATTTATACGGAGACTTGATTACACACAAGTGGATTATATTTATCATCATTAGTTACTTAGGACAACATTGGATCATTAAGAGATCCACAATGAATTTCTGGAGTGAGTTTTCTGCACTAAAAGTAAAGGGGCCGAATAATATTGCACGCCCCACTTTTCAGTTTTTGAATTTCCACAAAAATTAAAATAACCAATAAATTTCATTCAACTTCACAATTGTGTCCCACTTGTTGTTGATTCTTCACCAAAAATTTAGATTTGGTATCTTTATGTTTGAAGCATGATATGTGGGAAAAGTTTGAAAAATTCCAGGGGGCCAAATACTTTCACAAGGCACTGTATTTCAAGGTTTTTAAGCATCTTCATCAGGACCAAACCACAATGATCCTCATTTATTGCAATGTATCTCGTTGGTGGTCCTACAGCAGCCTTTACATGAGTTGCGACTGTCACAACCCCATCAGGTGAGAGTACCTATAATATTTTATACCACTTTATTATTATATAAGACCCAACTTGTACTTTTGCGTCTCCAGTGTTACCATTTGATTCAATACAATATATACAAGACTATTTAAAGCAATATATTAGTACAGAAAGCAAATATGTAGAACCATGGCAATAGTTAAGTTCTGGGTCCCATGAAAGAAGTGGGGTTAACCAACACTTTTCAGTCATCTGGGCAAAACTATACGTGTAAATTTTAAGGCATAGAAGATAGTATGAAATAAACTGTAGTTATAATAGCAGATACACATCACATATGAACAAGTACAGCGGTGGTACATAGGCTACACAGGAGTTGCCTTTGTAAAAACTGAGCCATATGGATGAGTACCTAATTAAGAGTCAGTTGCCACAGAGATTCCAAATGTTAAATTTCGTAGGGCAACAGCTGATTGTAAAAATATATTTTGCAAGAATTCAATGCTTCTGCCACACTGTAGCTAAAAATTTCAGTTTGGTGTCAGATGACCTTACTCATGACCAACTTTTAGATTGTCCTGGAACTTCTCAAGGTCTAAGTTCATCATGATAGTTGAGAGATACTTATGATTCTTAAATAATGTTCACTTAGATGTGGTACCATGAATACAGTACTAAAGGGTTTCCATTTGTTATTTCTTTTTTAGATTATGCATTATATTTTGTATTAATATTTCTTCTGAAAATTTCCCTTCCTAATTGTAAGCATACATTGCCATTGTGACCTGTATCTTTATTACAAAACATATCAGTGCTGATTTCTGAGAAGAAATCCCTACCTCCTCAAACTTAAAGAAAACAATTATCCTGTCTCTTGAAAACACCATCCTTTATTAGTTGACTGTAGTAAGCTGCACAGCTGGAGACATGCTGTTCTCCCAGGGTGTGCTCTGTAAGGTCTTCCACGACAGTTTATATCATTCTTGTCATTCGTTTATCATTGTCCAAATGTTGTGCTTTCTAAATTTGAGTTAAACATTTTTAAACTTTGAAACAATAACAAATACAGACAGAACCAACCGAATGGCAAAACCAGACAACTCCCAGCTGTGAACTGGTAACAGATCTCTGTCTAATCAGGCACTGAACTGTAAATGTTCCCATATTGCAATAGGAGTTTTATAAACAAATTACAGTATCAAGATTTGCTCTCTAGGCTCTATAACTATATATTTTATACTGCATTTACAGTATGCTGATATGTAGAAACATAAACAGAGCCCATTTATATTCTCTAATTATAACAGCTACTTACAGTAATATCATCAAAATGGTCTACACATACATACACATTTACAAATTAGAGAGAAGCATTTCGATTCGTTATGAATAAAATTGTGTCAAATTTATGTAGAATTTTAGGTAATGAGCAGGTCTCGGCAAATTGTCAAGAATATGGCAACAATCATTTTACACAGTGCTGAAGATTTCATCAGCCATGGATAGCTCACATGACCTCAGGCTTGGACACAGCATCTTGCTCATAATTCTTTGCAGCTATCACATCCCATGGCCTAGCCCAACCAATCAAGAGGAACTATCAGAACCTGTATAAACGCCGAAGCTAGGGATACAGAAGCCATTTTTAGAGTTTTTTTCAGGATAGAGAAAGGACATCAGATCTCAAAGCACAGCAAAAGAGTAAGGAAGCAAAATCCCTAAAATAATGGACAAATATGTCAAAGAGTAATGTGTATTAGAACTGTAGCAATGAAGAACAGTGTAGTCATCTGCAAATAACACATAGATTCAATTATAGGGGGAGAGCGAGATAGGAGAGGTGCCAGCATCAATGCAAGACTCAGTGCAATTGATCAGTAATGTTGTGAATCTAGAATTTGTCCTGTTGAATTTGAATTACACATTTTTTGTTTAGTGTTAGTGCAGTAGAAAGCCGCAGAAAAAAGGCACAATATTTTTTACAAAGAAAAATCTGAAACAAATGTCAGTCATAAATGGTATGATGTGCTGAGGTTTTGAACTTCGTTTTTGTGAAGTAAAAATGTTTTTTTATGCAAAAATAATTCAAAATGCAAAAAGACATTTAAATTCAATTGTCTAACTCAAAAAATGTGCATGTTGCAAACAATTTTTTTGCAATGAAATTTCTAAATCCTTGCATGCCACAGGAATAAAGCACACTGTTGCAGGTTCTGGCTTTTCGGACGTGTATCTACCTATTATATCTTCTTAGTTTCTATATGGGAGAGAAGGCTGAATTTAAAAAAAAATAAATAAATGTACACATTTAAAGGAGTTAGCCACTACTTTGCAATTCCTTTTAATGTGAACTAACTGACATAGATAAGCACTTTGCTAAATACCTTGCTTTCTCAAATCTTCCTTTGATGTCATGTGAAAATCTTCCTGTGATTTTGGCTGTTGCTTATATTCTCTCACCCTAGAGAATTGGGTCAGTTATGTAGAATTGAGTCAGTTATGCAAATCACACTCTGATCAGATGAGGAGAAGATGGAGGAAGAAATTCCTTTATCTTCTCCATTCTCTAAATCCGTGGAAATTGAACTGCACTCTGATGTCATCCGCGAGCAGTCTGATGTTTTCCACATCATTCCACAGTCATATATGAGATCAAACATGGGCATTCTGCAATCTTTACCTCAGAAAAAAATCAGACATGTGCATTGCCCCATAGACCAACATTGGTCCGAGTGGATCACACTCGGACTGAAAATAAGGCTATGTGCAAGAACCCTAACAATCTAGAGTTAATGCAAAAGGCAACTATAAAAAAGTGGAGCAGTAAATTTCTAAAAACCAAACTTTGTGTCAAACACAAAACATTTGGCCACAACTGTTTTGTAATGTGCAGGCTCTGTAGCAGGAAAATAAAACATGGATGTTCGGGCACTAATTGACTATAAAGTATTACTGTCTGTCAGCACATGATGGTGCATCACCTGTTAGCATGACAAAAGCAAACTAGCCAGTAATGTGAGCAAGGCTCAAGGTCACAGTGTTGGAAAGACTACATGCAACATGATGAGATGAGGGGAAGGGAGCCCAAAACTATGGAAGGGAGGAGTGGAGACCACTAGGTAGATCAAATGTCACCCTGTCTGCCCTAAACGTCTCTATATAGGTTCTCCACCTATCACTGAGCATGAACCTATTCCCTGCTTGACCCTGGTGATAAGACCTATTTAGGGAATGATGAGGTGTCACTAGGTGATCCCCACTACCACTAAAGACAGCTGGGATAGACAAGCATGCACTTATCTTGAGCAGACTCAGCGATCTAACACAGACATCCTCCAACAACACCAAAGAGGAAGATAACCGAATGCTATAGCTCCAAGCCTCAACAGGAGGAAATTTAAATATCACCAACAACTCACAGAGGCAGGCTGGAAGTCTATAAATGCCAAGGTCCAGATGTGTCAATTAAAGCCTGAGAAAGGTTGCCACTGGGTCAAAAAGTCAGAGAGGATAAGAAGGTGTCTGCAAGGCCAAACGCAGGTACCTTCTGCAGCTTGATGCAGTGCGATTGTCGGCACGCTCTGACACACCCGTGACAGTACCCCCTTCTACAAATGGATTCTGGACATTCAGGACCAGGTTTCTAGGGATAAGAGGTATGAAATGAATGAACCAGCCTGGCGGCATTAACCTCTGATGCTGAGACCCACATCCTTTCCTCCGGACCATAAACCTTCCATTGCACCAAGTATTGTAAGGAATGACGATGGAGGCGAGAATCTACAATCCTCAAAATCTGAAACTTGTAATTTCCATCAACCATTACTGGGGCGGCGTTAGGGGTGAGGGCTCAAGAGGTTCCACAAATTTCTTGAGCAAAGACCTATGGATGAAATTGTGGATCTTAAGAGTCTGAAGTAGCTCAAGACGAAACACTGCAGGATTAATGATGGTGGTTATTTTATAGGGACCAATTAATCTAGGTGCCAACTTCCAGGAAGAAACCTTCAACCTGATATTCCTGGTAGACAACCACATAAAGTCATTCACATTCAGGTCCGGACCTGGCAAGTGTTTTCTGTCAGCCATACATTTGTATCTGTCCCCCATAATCTTCAAATTACTCCAAACCCACTGTACACTGTCAGCCCTCGCGGGCAGGGTCCTCTCTCCCCTTTTGTACTTGTGTGTGCCTTGTATTGCTCATGTTTATTGAGCTTGTCTTTATATGCCCCTTTTTCACATGTAAAGTGCCATGGAATAAATGGCGCTATAAAAATGAATAATAAGTAATCACCCCCACACTGAGGAGAGAAACAAAGCAAAACATTCCTCTTATGGAACTCTCAAAGCGCCTCCCCCGCATATGGTACCAAGCTGCAGATGGTATCCATATGCACTAAAGAACGGTGACCTGCTGGTAGATTCTTGACGGTGATTATTGATAGAAAATTCTGCCAGCGGTAAGTAGGATGCCCAATCCTCCAGATTTTCCTAGACAAAACACCTGAGGTGGGTCTCCAAATTCTGGTTAACGTACTTGGTCTCTCCATTTGACTGGGGATGGAAGGCAGAGGAAAAGGACAGCTGCACCCCCAGTCGAGAACAGAATGTTCTCCAGAACTTGAAAACAAATTGGGTCCCCTGATCTGACACCACATTGGAGGGAACCCTGTGAAGCTTCATGATCTTATTTATAAACACCTGAGCAAGAGTCTTGGCATTTGGAAGTGACAGTATTGAGATAAAATGAACCACTTTACTGAACCTATCTACAACCACTTAAACCACAGTCTTGCCTGCAGATATTGGTATGTCAGTAAAAAAATCCATGGACAAGTGTGTCCATGGTCTTCTAGGAATAGATAGTGGAATAAGGGTACCAGACGGACGCGTATGTGATACTTTAGAATGTGCACAGATACTACAAGCAGCCACTTGTTCAATCACAACCTGATGCAACCCCACCCACAAAAAATGATGAGAAAGGAGGTCCATGATTGCCTTACCACCTGGATGACCAGCAAGCACAGAGTTGTAAAGTTCCCCAATTACTTTGTGGCACAGATTTGGTGGCACAAATAACCTTCCTGGAGTGCAGGAGGCTGTGGCATCCCCCTGGGCCTCCAACACCTCACCCTCCATCTCAGGGTACAATGCCAAAATGACTACCCCTTTCTGCAAAATCGAGACAGGGTCCTCATGGTCACTACCACCAGGGAAGCTCTGGGACAAAGCATCAGCTTTGACATTTTTTGACCCCTGGATGGAAAGTGACCACAAAATTGAACCTATGAAAAACAGGGACCATTTAGCTTACCTAGGGTTGACGTTTAGCCAATTGAAGATACCACAAGTTCTTATGGTCAGTGATAACAGTAATAGGAAGGACAGCCTCCTCCAATCAATATTGCCATTCTTCAATGCCAATTTAACTGCCAAAAGTTACTATTACCCATGTCATAATTTCTATCAGCCGAAGAAAATTTTTTAGAAAAGAAGGTGCATGGACGCCATTTACGAGGGGGTGGACCCTGAGACAGCACAGTCCCAAACCCCACCTCCGGCGAATCAATCTCCACAACAAAGGGCTGGGAAACATCAGGTTAACTAAGCATAGGAGCCATGGCAATACAGCTCTTAAGGGAGGTAAAAGCCTGCAGGGCTTTGAAAAAATCCAACCCCTTCCTTGTCATGTCGGTAAGGAGTTTTACAATTACTGAATAATTCCGGATGAATTTCCGGTAACAGTTAGTAAAGCTCAAAAAATGTTGTAGGGCCTTCGAGTTCTCTGGATGGTCCCAATGAAGGACAGCACGGATCTTCTCCGGATCCATCTGAAGACCTGAAGAGGACAAATGTATCCCAAAAACTGCACCTTCTGGATGGCGAAAACACATATTTTTAATTTGGCATATAATTTATTTTTTAATATTTGCAGCACCTGTTTAGCATGCCCCCAATGTGTTTCCAAATCAGGAGAATAAACCAAAATATCAACTAGATAGACCACCACAAACTAGGACATAGCAAGGAATTATTTCAGAATGAACTGACCCCACCCTCAGTTTTACACTCTGTACAATTTGAGTGAGAGCTTTCTGTGCAAGTGGTGCTGAGTCGATGGTGAAGATGAGAATGGGCTTAGCTAAAACACAGCATACCAGCCTGTGAAATCTGGCAAATTCAGCATCAACCATGCTGACTCCAGTTCTATAGTCAACAAAAAAATCTCCTTGGTTTTGCTCTCCAGCACCACCTCTGTTGTCAGGACAAACCAGGAACTGCAGGTTGACGATAGATGCATCCCGTTCTTTTTCCACTCTAGACTACCAAGGGTTAAGCGAGTCACCTTTTGTTTAGGCATCAAAGCACAGGCAATAAAATATCCCTTATTTCCACACAAAAAGCACACACCCTTTTTTTGCGAACATCCTGGGAAATGAATGATGCAGCAGCACCCCCTAGCTGTATGGGTTACTCCACCCTCTCCCGTACGGGTTCACCGATAGATTTCTCCTCTGGCAAAGGGGCAATACCCCAAAAAAGAGACTCTGGAGAAGGTGGTCTTACCCACCTATCCTGAAGGCATCTGTCAACGCACATAGCCAATGACACAGCGGCCTCCAAGGACTCATGGGTTTCATATACCACCAAGGCATCTTTCAACCTTTCAGTGAGACCTTGAAGAAATTGGCTTCTGAGAGCCAGGTAATTCCACTATGTATCAGTTGCCCACCTGCGCTATATTTCTTCACTGTCTGATTCCCCTGCTGAAGGCGTCACAACCTAGATTTATCCAAGGTGACTCAGTCAGAGAGGTAAACCGAATCCTGCAGCAAAGAGAAAGCCCAGGACTGCATATTTCTCTGTAGTAGAGACATCACAATACTGACTCTTGCTCTTCATTTCCAGAGGAGTGAGGACAAAGTTAAAATTAAAGTTGGCAAGCTTCCTTAAACACAAAAAGCTTGTCCTATCCTCCAGAAAACCTGTCCGGGAGGGCAAACTTGGGTTCAAGTTCGACCGGCCAATCTGCAGAGACCCCAACATCAGCGACCTACAGCTGCTGTCGCTGCTTTTGAACCTCATATTGGAGGTCATTCACCCTTGCAACCAGATTCATACCAAGGGAGAAAAGTTAAAAAAAACACACCCAAATAAACATGCACAAAAAAACCATGTGTCAGTTTTTTTTCCCTTAAATATACACAATCGGTGATAATGCACTGTGTAGAAAAGACTAAGTGCAACACGAAGGGAAGGGGGAGTGGAGATCCCTAGGCAGATGTCACCTTGCCTGCCCTAAATGTTCCTATATAGGGTCTGCACCTATTGTCAAGAAGGCATCTAATCCCTGCCTGACACTGTCAATAATCCCTACTTAGGGAATGATAGGGTATCACTAGTTGATCCCCACTACCACTAAAGACAGCTGGGATGGATGAACAAGGGGAACACTTATCTTGAGTACATTCAGAGATGTAACACAGATGTCCTCCAGCAACACCAAAGACGAATATAGCTGACTGCTATAGTTACAAGTATATCTACAAAAATGTCCAAATAAAATAGGTAATGGCACTGCAAAATGACATATAACCAAATACTGACTTATGTTATAAACAGCCACCAATGAGAACCATATAACAAATTCATCATCAAAATTTTATTATAATATTAAAAAAATATAAAAAAGACACAAAAGACAATGTGACAAAGTGTCCAGTAGAGGGTACCCTAACCTATTCCCTAAATAATAGTATGTATCACCTTAAAGGGTATAGCATTAAATATCCTAAATCTGCATTCGTGGATACAGCAGAATTGCTAGCAAAGAGTGAGAATAACCATTCTTATGGAACATATAGAAAGTAATGCAATATAATGTTATAACCTCATGGCCATATACTGCTATAGATAACGTGAATAGAGAAGGCAAGGAGAGAGGAATCCTTGCCTACTCTATTCATATTTTCTGTAATGGATATAGAGGTAACGTTATGTTGTCATTGTGACCTGGCTGCATATTATACTCTAAAGTTCTGAGCGGTCTTTCATTACTCACATTATCAAAGTTACTTTATTTGCATTCAAGTCCTGACTTACATATATGTATATAGTTTGTACTTTGTCTACCTCTACCACCATATAGAATCAAAAGAAAGAATCAAAGAATCAAAGAATCGTAGAGTTGGAAGGGACCTCCTGGGCCATCTGGTCCAACCCAATGCTCAACGCAGGATTCGCTAAATCATCCCAGTCAGATGTCTGTCCATAGAATCAAAGAATCATAGAGTAATCAAAGAATCGTAGCGTATCTACAGTTGTGCTCAAAAGTTTACATACCCCAGCAGAATTTTTGCTTTCTTGGCTTTTTTTCAGAGAATATAAATGATAACACCAAAACTTTTTCTCCACTCATGGTTAGTGGTTGGGTGAAGCCATTTATTATCAAACTGCTGTGTTTTCTCTTTTTAAATAATAATGACAACCCAAAACATCCAAGTGACCCTGATCAAAAGTTCATATACCCCACTTCTTAATATTATGTATTGCACCCTGTAACATCAATGACAGTTTGAAGTCTTTTGTGGTAGTTGAGGATGAGGTTCTTTATTTTCTCAGATGGTAAAGCTGCGCACTCTTCTTTGCAAAAAGCCTCCAGCTCCTGTAAATTCCTGGACTGTCTAGCATGAATTGTGTGCTTGAGATCTCCCCACAGTGGCTCAATGACATTGAGGTCAGGAGACAGAGATGGCCACTCCAGAACCTTCACTTTGGCCTGCTGTAGCCAATAACAGGTCGACTTGGCCTTGCGTTTTAGATTTTTGTCATGTTGGAAAGTCCAAGTTCTTTCCATGCGCAACTTTCGGGCTGATGATTGCAAATGTGCCTCCAGTATGGCTGGATATCCTTAAGGACAAAAATGTCCAGGAAAGATGGGAAATCTTGAAAAATTAAATTCTCAAAGCACAATCATTAACAATTCAGAAAAGAGAGAAGAATAGGAAGCGTTTAAGGAAACCAGGATGGATGAACACAGAACTTAAGCACATGCTAAAAAGGAAGAAAGAAATGTTTATAAAATGGAAAGAGGGAGACATATCTAAAGAAGAATATAATGCTGTCTGCAGAACCTGCAGGGCACAAATCAGATTATCTAAAGCTGACAATGAATTGAGACTTGCAAGAGATGTCAAAAGCAATAATAAAGGATTTTGGGGATATGTCAAAAGTAAAAGTCAAAGATGCTATAGGATTTTTACAGGATGAAAATGATGAAATGGTAAGACAGGATGTTGAGAAGGCCGAACTTTCAAATTCCTATTTTGCATCTGTTTTCTCCCAGAAAGGAAATGTAACATCAACGGTTTCTCACTGTCCTATTAAGGGAATAGAAGAATCCAGGATATCTATAAACAGAAAGTTAGAGAGGAAACAATTAGCTAACCTAAATTAATTCAAGTCTCCAGGTCCAGATGAATTACACCCCAGAGTTCTGAAGGAGATAGCAGAAGAAATTTTTGAACCCCTCTCCATAATCTTTGAAAATTCTTGGAGAACAGGAGAAGTCCCAGAAGACTGGAGAAGAGCAAATGTTGTTCGTATCTTCAAAAAGGGGAAGAAGGTGGACCCAGGGAACTATAGGCCGGTGAGTTTGACTTCTACTCCAAGAAAGATCTTTGAAAAAAATTATTAAACAACATGTATGTAAGTACCTGGACAAGAATGACGTGATTAAACAGAGTCAGCATGGGTTTGTAACTAATAAGTCATGTCAGACTAACTTAATTTCCTTCTATGACAGAATCACTGATTGGATGGATCAGGGAAATGCTGTAGATATAGTATTTCTTGACTTCATCAAAGCATTTGACAAAGTATCTCACACAATCTTTATTGAAAAAATGGCTTAGTAAGGAATGGACAAGGCAACTGTTAGGTGGATTCATAACTGGCTTAGTGATCGGACCCAAAGAGTGGTCGTAAATGGCTGCACATCCAGTTGGAAGAATGTCTCAAGTGGGGTACCACAGGGCTTTGTCCTGGGCCCTGTATTGTTCAACATCTTTAACAACAATTTAGATGAAGGAATTGAGGGTAAACTGATTAAATTTGCTGATGACACAAAGCTAGAAGGGATAGCTAATACTAGAGAAGAGAGAGAGAGGATTCAAAAAGATATAAATAAACTGGAGCAGTGGGCAGCAACTAACAGAATGGTTTTTAACAGGGAAAGATGCAAAGTACTGCACCTTGGCAATAAAAATGAAAAAAGCATGTACAAAATGGGAGGAATAGGGCTAAGCAACAGCACATGTGAAAAAGACTTGGGTATACTAATTGATCACAGACTGAATATGAGTCAACAGTGTGATGCAGCAGCAAAAAAGGCAAATGCAATTCTAGGATGTATAAACAGTAGCATATAGTCTAGATCACATGAAGTAATTATTGCCCTCTACTCCTCTTTGGTCAGACATCATCTGGAATACTGTGTCCAGTTTTGGGCACCACATTTTAAAAAAGACATCAACAAACTGGAGCAAGTTCAGAAAAGAGCGACCAGAATGGTGACCGGTCTGCAAACCCTGTCTTATGAGGAAAAGTTGCAGGATTTGTGAATGTTTAGCTTGCAGAAGTGAAGACTTAGAGGAGACTTAATAGCTGTCTACAAATATCTCAAGGGCCGTCACATTGTAGAAGGATCATCTTTATTCTCATTTGCACAAGAAAAGACTAGAAGCAATGGGATGAAACTGAATGGGAGGAGACACAGATTAGATATTAGAAAAAACTTTTTGACAGTTAGAGTGATCAGTGAGTGGAGCAGGCTGCCACGAGAGGTGGTGAGTTCTCCTTCAATAGAAGTCTTCAAACAGAGGCTGGACAGACATCTGTCTGGGATGATTTAGCGAATCCTGCTTTGAGCAGGGGGTTGGACCAGATGGCCCAGGAGGTCCCTTCCAACTCTACGATTCTGTGATTCTATGATTCTATAATGTGCTGCATTCATCTCTCCTTCAACTTTGACCAAATTTCCTGTGCCTTTATAGCGCTCACATCCCCAAAACATTAGAGATCAACCTTGTGCTTTACAGTAGGAATGGTGTTCTTGTCATCATAGGCCTTGTTGACCTCTCTCCAAATGTAACGTTTATGGTTGTGGCTAAAAAGTTCAATTTTGGTCTCATCACTCCAAATCACCTTGTTCGGGAAGTTTTGAGGCTTGTCTCTGTGTTGTTTTGCGTATTGTAGGTGAGTTGCTTTCTGGCGTTTGTGCAGTAATGGCTTTCTTCTGGCAACTCGACCATGCAGGCCATTTTTCTTCCAAGTGTCTCCTTATTGTGCTTATTGAAACCGCCACACCGCAAGCTTTCAGAGAGTCCAGTATTTCAGCTGATGTTATTTGTGGGTTTTTCTTTGCATCCTGAACAATTTTCCAGGCAGTTGTGGATGAATTTTTTTGTTGGTCTACCTGACCGTGGTTTTGTTTTTACAGAGCCCCTGATTTTCCATTTGTTAATCACAGTTTTAACACTGCTGACAGGCATTATTAATTCCTTGGATTTTTTTTGTACCCCTTTCCTGCTTTACAATTTAACTACCTTTTCCCGTAGATCCGCTGACAATTCTTTTGCTTTCCCCATGAGTCACAATCCAGAAACATCAGTGGCTGGATGAAAGATGCAAGAGTCTGTCTGGATCCCAGAAACTCACTCAGCTTTTATGCGCACACACAAGGATGTTACCTTCAGTAGCCATTCAAACCCATTTGTGTCAAGTTCTGTGCTTGTTATCAGGCTAAAATCGCCAGTGTATGTAAAATTTGATTAGGGTCATTTGGATGTTTTGGGTTGTCATTATGATTTAAAAAGAAAAAACACAGTAGTTTGACAATAAATGGCTTCATCCAACCACTAACCATGAGTGGAGAAAAAGTTTTGGTGTTATCATTCACATTCTCTGAAAAAAGGCCAAGAAACAAAAATTCTGCTAGGGCATGCAAACTTTTGAGCACAAGTGTAAGTGTTGTTCCACATGGATTTTGCTGCCTTTTGGAAAATGATGACTTGCGGTCAGTCTAAATGAAGGATATTTAGATGACATGATTTTTGTAAGAAAGCCATCTTTGTTTCAACATCATTTTTAGTGAAAATAAGTTTTTATGTTTCAACTGGGGTGCATTCCCCCTGTAGAACCCTGCACAGGATTGGGCCTCTATGCATGGCTTTGCACAAAGATTTTCTCAACAAAAATTCTTGGGCTTACATGTTTACAAGTTTCTTTATCACTTCTGTTTTATTATCACTTATCACTTTTAGTGAAAAAAAGTTTTCTTAGGCATCAACTGAGATGAATTCCTACACTGAGACCCTATGCAGAATTGGGTCTCTGCGCAGAGCTGAGCACACAAGACAAACATTTTTCTCAAGCAAAATATCATGAGCTTTAATTGCTACAATTTTCTTTAGTGTCTCTGCTTTGCCATCATTTTGACGCTATGGCGACCTGAGTCGAATGCAACGTGATGCAATTTGTTGCGGTCACCGCATTGTCAAAACAATGCACAGGTACTTCCTCATCTTTTCTATGATTCATCTTAGGTTTGCGATGTGATCACGGGTCGCTCTGCCATTACAGAATCCTGACTGGGCATTAGGAAGATGGGATTTACTGGTCAATAAAATGTAATGAGGTCAATAAATATAATTAATTTATGAATTAACCCATTTTTTATAAACACTCTAATAGAAATCTAAAACTTGATAAATATGTTTTCATATCTATTTTAATTGTTTAAACTAAATAAACCAATAAATGAATCAGTAAAATTAGGCTTTAGGTATTAATAATACAGTATCGCTATAGTGGTTTGGATTCTGACACTGTTAATAATAATGGAACAGAAGCACTGGGATCCTGGGTTAAAATCCCAGCAAGGAGAACATCTTCAATGAGTTTTCCTGTTCTCCATTTGTCTGTATAGTTACCCTCTGGGTACTCTGTTTTCCTCCCATACTTTGAATACATACTTGATAGGGGTTTAAGATTATGAGCCCCAAGGGGAAGGTGATAGCAATGTCAATAAAGCGCTGTAGAAAATGTGGATGATATAAAAGCCAGCAGAATAAAGAACTGATTGCATGCAATAGAATTAGACTCTCACAGTCAAGCCAATGTCCTTTGCAACTGGTGTGGAGATACTAGTGTGGTGCCATGTCTGTAGCACCACAAAATGCCTACATGTGTGATATACTTATATATGTATTGCCAGCTATGGTGAGGGCTGGTTTATCTGCTGGGAAAAACTGCATCCACACATTTTACTCTATCCCTTACAGGAAGATTGTACACTTCTCCCTGAACCAGGAAGTGTGCACAATCCCTCAGAGGGGAGGAGGTGCTTCTGAGAGCGTGCGATGTGCAGAGCAGTGAAGATGTAGGAAGAGGTAGGAACATGGAGGTCTGTAGGCAGAGGAGAGGCGTGTGCTCCCTGTGCTAGGACAAGCTGCCCGAAGCCTGGTATCAGCCGCTAGAACACAGTGACTTGCAGGTTCCATGCCAAACTGAAAGACTGCTTGGTTTCCATATAACGAGCAGTAGTGTTCTTTTGCCCAGGAGCTCAGCAGTGCATAGAATCAGGGACACTGCAAGAGAAAGTGTTTTTCCACAAGATTCGAGCTTCCTGATCACTAGAAGTGATCATAGATCCAAGAACTCTTTCCCTTGGACCCCTGGGGTCCAAGGAATAATTTACCAGAGGTATAATTATCAGCAGGAAGACTATACTACATCACAGCAGAGAAACTGAACTCTTACCAGGCAGGCCTGGCTGAAACATTGTATGTGAATTGTATGGAAGCTTCTCTGTCTGCAGAACTTAATAATAATAATCTTTATTATTATATATAGTGCTAACATATTCCGCAGCGCTTTACAGTTTGCACACATTTTCATCACTGTCCCAGATGGGGCTCACAATCTAAATTCCCTATCAGTATGTCTTTGGAGTGTGGGAGGAAACTGGAGTGCCCGGAGGAAGCCCACGCAAACATGGGGGGAAAACAAACAAACTCCTTGCAGATGTTGTCCTTGGTGGGATTTGAACCACTGAGCCACCGTGCTGCCCAGAACTTCAGTAAAAGGCACAAACTGATCATTACCCTGTCTAATGCTGATTATTCTCTGCTGCACCATTCCTGCTCCAACTCCCCTGGGAGCCAGCCCTAGTTGGGAAAGGGTTAATCATCTGGCACTGTCCATCATCACCTAACTCCCAGGGACCCTCAACAGTGCCTGACCATACCAGGCCATACATCCCAACTGGCGTCAAGAACCTTTAATTCTTTTTATTACTAACCCCACAATTGACAAAGACTGGCACACAGCCCTGGTCGGATTCAACAAGCACTCGGACCTCTGTGACCCAGTACCGTTACAGCTTTTTTCAAAAGCTTAAAAAACAGAGAAATAAAAGTCGGTCTTTTGTCTTTAAGTAGTTTATATTTGGGCTGTGTTCATACATGGCGTTTTACAGTGATTTTTTGCTGTTTTTTTTTCTGCAGAAGAAATGCTGCCTTTTTTCAGCACCAAGGAAAGCCATGAGATTTCAGAAATGTCATGCACACACAGCTTTTTTTCTGACTGAATTTGAGCATTGCATCATTTTTAATTATTTGCATTATAGATTCTTTCAGCTTCTTTGCAGCATTGTGCAGTGTTTTTTCACCCATAGAAAGCAATGATAAAGGAGAAATGCTGCAAAAAAAGTAGCAAAATGAAGTTTATAAACTGCAGCGTTTTTTGCAGCATTGTTGTTGAATAAAATTAACTTTACTAACGTGTAAAGAAGACAAATCATATATGTAATTATATACAGTATATGTAACCGATAAATCACTTAAACCATCACAGTATAAACACAATATACACACTAGTGCACTGTCTTATTATTGAGAGCTCAGAGTGTACACCTTCACAGAATATACTTCAACAGTAAATAACTGAATTTGTTATACAGACGTCCAGCACCGGATTAACAGCTTTCTGAGCCACCAAATCTTCTGATGCAGATTCCAATAAAGTTCACAATCAATTCCAGTAATATTCCACAGCCAGAATCTTCATGCACAGGAATCCACACAGTCTCTATCAGTTCACATGCAATTCTTAGTAACAAGAGTGTCCTTGAATAGGCTGTGATTCCTTTCTAGCTTCATTTCCTTTCTGAGAGAAAACAGATGCAAAATAGGAATTTAAAAGTTTGGCCTTCTCATCATCCTGTCTTACCATTTCATCATTTTCATCCTGTAAAAATCCTATAGCATCTTTGACTTTTCTATTACTTTTGACATATCCCCCAAATCCTTTTTTATTGCTTTTGACATCTCTTGCAAGCCTCAATTCATTGTCAGCTTTAGATAATCTGATTTGTGCCCTGCAGGTTCTGCAGATAGCATTATATTCTTCTTTAGATATGCCTCCCTCTTTCCATTTTATAAACATTTTTTTCTTCCTTTTTAGCATGTGCTTAAGTTCTGTGTTCATCCATCCTGGCTTCCTTAAATGCTTCCTATTCTTCCCTCTTTTCGGAATTGTTAACAATTGTGCTTGAAGAATTACATTTTTCAAGATTTCCCATCCTTCCTGGACATTTTTGTCTTTAAGGATATCCAGCCATTGGATCCCTCCAATTCTCTTTCTGAATCCCTTAAAATCTGCCTTTCTGAAATCTAACCTTGACGTCTGAGTCTTCACAATATTATTATTATTATTTATTTTTATGGCTCTTCGTTATAAATTTCTGTGAAGCACTTGGGGGTTCAAAGTGCTCACCACATATCTAGATAAGTTCCTTAGGGGGTATAGTTTCCAAAATGGTGTCACTTGTGGAGAGTTTCCACTGTTTAGGCACATCAGGGGCTCTCCAAACGTGACATGGCGTCCGATCTCAATTCCAGCCAATGTTGCATTGAAAAGTCAATCCACGCTCCTTCCCTTCCGAGCTCTGCCATGCACCCAAACAGTGGTTTACCTGCATATATGGGGTATAAGCGTGCTCAGGAGAAATTGCAAAACAACTTTTGGGGTCCAATTTCTTCTGTCACCCTTGGTAAAATAAAAAAATTCGATCTCAAGTTAATTTTTTGTGAAAAAAGTTAAATGTTCATTTTTTTAAACATTCCAATAATTCCTGTGAAGCACCAGAAGGGTTAGTAAACTTCTTGAATGTGGTTTTGAGTACTTCATGGGTGCAGTTTTTAGATCACTTTTGGGTATTTTCTATCATATAGACTCCTCAAAGTGACTTTAAATATGATGTGGTCCCTAAAAAAAATTACCACTATCATGAAGTACGATATGTCACGAGAAAGCAATGTCTGAATCACCAGGATCCATGGATATGCAAATTGCCTCTTCAGAAAGAAAGAGGACTTTTACTCTACAGCGCCACCTATTGGTAGTAGCGATCCTACAAGTCACAATCAACCCTTTAACGAGTCTTGTAGTATGACTTAGGATACAAGCCAAATCAGAATCTCAATTTGCAGACACGGTGTTTCGAGCTGTTGGCTCTCGTCAGTGCAAAGTATGAGATCTGATTTGGCAAGGTGAGAGGCTCTGGACTAGGGTCTAAGAAGTAAGGTTTCTCCTTGCGGAGAGTGACATGCCAGCTGTGGCTTGTCAAGGTAAGGAGACTTATTCGCCGTGCAATGCTCCTCTGGGAAAATAATATGCAAATTGCCTCTTCAGAAAGAAAGAGGACTTTTACTCTACAGCGCCACCTATTGGTAGTAGCAATCCTACAAGTCACAATCAACCCTTTAACGAGTCTTGTAGTATGACTTAGAATACAAGCCAAATCAGAATCTCAATTTGCAGACACGGTGTTTCGAGCTGTTGGCTCTCGTCAGTGCAAAGTATGAGATCTGATTTGGCAAGGTGAGAGGCTCTGGACTAGGGTCTAAGAAGTAAGGTTTCTCCTTGCGGAGAGTGACATGCCAGCTGTGGCTTGTCAAGGTAAGGAGACTTATTCGCCGTGCAATGCTCCTCTGGGAAAATAATATGCAAATTGCCTCTTCAGAAAGAAAGAGGACTGGAAGCATTCCAAAGTTATTACCTCATAAAGGGACAGTGGTTAGAATGGTAAAAATTGGCCTGGTCATTAACATGCAAACCACCTTTTGGGGCAAAGGTGTTAATCACAAGTCCATTAGTTTTCTTGACCTACTATTTTTATTATGGATAATTATGTTTGTACCAAAAACCTTTTCTTACAAAGTGGATGCCAACAGTTTTTTCCTTTTTAACAGTAGTCACCATTCGAAACGGCTTGTGAATATTCCTCAAAATCAATTTAGAAGAATTACTTTTTCCTTTGATCAAGTATCCTCTGGTCTAGTAACCCATGTCCTGCTGCAGCTAGTTTATGTGTTCAACATATTGGTAATTTGCAACCATACCAGGTAAGTTAGCACCCATATTTGGTTCCTCACTGTGTTACCAGTTAAGACCCTAATGCACCTATTTTGCTTCTCAATTTAAATGCTATTAAGCCTGGCATGTCAGAGTGAGGAGACTTAAAGGCTACAGTGAAGGAAATAATTATTTGATCCCTTGCTGATTTTGTAAGTCTGCCCAGTGACAAAGACACGAACAGTCTTTAATTTTAATTGTAGGTTAATTTTAACATTGAGAGATAGAATATCAAAAATAAAATCCAGAAAATCACATTGTATAAATTGTATAAATGTATTTGCATTTTGCAGTGAGAAATAAGTATTTGATCCCCTACCAACCATTAAAGGGCCTGTTACACATAGCAATATCGCTAAAGTGTCATCGATTTTGTGACGCAGCAGCGATATCGCTACATTTAATACTCACCTCCGACCGGCTCCCCCGCTGGCTATCGCTGATCGCGCGAGATTGGCCTGGTCCATTTCTCGTCGTCAGCTTCCTGCTGGTGCCAACGAGTGAGCCATGGATGCAGGCGGAAGACAGTAACCCTCTCCGCGTCTGACAGGTGAGTACGACCGCTGACCATTGCTGAATCGCTAGTGATATCTGCCTGTTTGGCAGCTCACTAGCGACCATTTAGTGAAGCACCAGCGATCCTGACCAGGTCATATCGTGGTCGGGATTGCTGGTGCATCGCTAAATGTAATGGGGCCTTAAGAGTTCTGGCCCCTACAGACCAGTTAGATGCTCCTAGGTAACTCGTTACCTGCATTAAGAACAGTTGTCTTACATAGTCAACTTTATAAAAGACTACTTTCTACAGACTTAATTAATCAGTCAGACTCTTACCTCTACAACATGGGCAAGACCACAGAGTTTTCTAAGGATGTCAGGGACAAGATCATAGACCTGCACAAAGCTGGAATGGGCTACAAAACTATATATAAGCTGCTGGGTGAGAAGAGGACAACTGTTGGTGCAATAGAATACCACTAAAATTGAAATGCCCAAACACACAAATATGTAATATTAACCCCTTACTGCCATTGGATGCAATAGTACGTCCAATGGCAGATCCCCCGCTTTGATGAGGGCTCTGGCGGTGAGCCCGCATCAAAGCCGGGACATGTCATCTGTTTTCAACAGCTGACATGTGCCTGCAATAGGTGCGGGTGAAATCGTGATCCACCCACGCCTATTAACTAGTTAAATCCCACTGGCAAACGCTGGAGGCTATTGAAGCATGCCAAAATAAAAAAAAATGTTTTAAAAAATATGAAAAAAAATAAATAAAAGTTTAAATCACCCACCTTTTGCCCCATTCAAATATAAAACAATACAAAAAAAAATCACACAAACACATATTAGGTATTGCCGTGTTCAGAATTGCCCAATCTATCAATTAAAAAAGGATTAACCCAATCGCTAAACGGCGTAGTGGGAAAAAAAATCGAAATGCCAGAATTACCTTTTTTTGGTTGCCGCAACATTGCATTAAAATGCAATAATGGGCGATCAAAAGATCATATCTGCACTTAAATTGTTTCCTTAAAAACTTCAGCTCTACCTGCAAAAAATAAGCCCTCATCCAACTCCAGATCACGAAAAATAGAGATGCTACGGGTATCGGAAAATGGCGCAATTTTTTTTTAGCAAACTTTGGAATTTTTTTCACCACTTAGATAAAAAAGAACCTAGACATGTTTGGTGTCTATGAACTCATAATGACCTGGAGAGTCAAAACGGCAGGTCAGTTTTAGCATTTAGAGAACCTAGCAAAAAAGCCAAACAAAAAACAAGTTTTGGATTGCAATTTTTTACAATTTCACCGCACTTGGAATTTTTTTCCCATTTTGACTACACGACATGCTAAAACCAATGATGTCATTCAAAATACAACCCGCAGAGAATGAACCCTCACATGGCCATATTGATGGAAAAATAAAAAAGCTATGGCTCTGGAAAGAAGGGGAGCGAAAAACGAAAGCGCAAAACTGAAAAAAGCAAGGGGTTAAAATAATTTAATCTTTATTTTTCACAGTATAAAAACATTAAATAAAAAACAGATAAAGAAGGGGAAACATTTCACAAAGACAAGAGTGATAATCAATCTATTATCTCTTGTGTATTATACACTGCTCAAAAAATAAAGGGAACATTTAAACAACAGAATAAAACTCCAAGTAAATCAAACTTCTGTGAAATCAAACTGTCCACTTAAGAAGCAACACTGATTGACAATCAATTTCACATGCTGTTGTGCAAACGGAATAGACAACAGATGGATATTATTGGCAATTATCAAGACACACTCAATAAAGGAGTGGTTCTGCAGGTGGGGACCACAGACCACATCTCAGTACCAATGCTTTCTGGCTGATGTTTTGGTCACTTTTGAATGTTGGTTGTGCTTTCACACTCGTGGTAGCATGAGACAGACTCTACAACCCACACAAGTGGCTCAGGTAGTGCAGTTCATTCAGGATGGCACATGAATGTGAGCTGTGGCAAGAAGGTTTGCTGTGTCTGTCAGCATAGTGTCCAGAGGCTGGAGGCGCTACCAGGAGACAGGCCAGTACACCAGGAGATGTGGAGGGGGCCGCAGGAGGGCAACAACCCAGCAGCAGGACCACTACCTCCGCTTTTGTGCAAGGAGGAACAGGAGGAGCACTGCCAAAGCCCTGCAAAATGACCTCCAGCAGGCCACAAATGTGCATGTGTCTGCACAAATGGTTAGAAACCGACTTCATGAGGATGGTCTGAGTGCCTGATGTCCACAGATGGGGGTTGTGCTCACAGCCCAACACAGTGCAGGATGCTTGGCATTTGCCACAAAACACCAGGATTGGCAAATTCGCCACTGGCACCCTGTGATCTTCTCAGATAAAAGCAGGTTCACACTGAGCACATGTGACAGATGTGACAGAGTCTGGAGACGCTGTGGAGAGCGATCTGCTGCCTGCAACATCCTTCAGCATGACCAATTTGGCAGTGGGTAAGTAATGGTGTGGGGTGGCATTTCTTTGGAGAGTCGCACAGCCCTCCATGTGCTCACCAGAGGTAGCCTGACTGCCATTAGGTCTCGGTAAGATCCTCAGACCCCTTTTGAGTCCATGTGCTGGTGCGGTTGGCCCTGGGTTCCTCCAAATGCAGGACAATGCCAGACCTCATGTGGCTGGAGTGTGTCAGCAGTTCCTGCAAGATGAAGGCATTGAAGCTATGGACTGGCCCGCCCGTTCTCCAGACCTGAATCCGATTGAGCATATCTGAAACATCATGTCTCGCTCCATCCACCAAAGTCACATTGCACCACAGACTGTCCAGGAGTTGGCTGATGCTTTAATCCAGGTCTGGGAGGAGATCCCTCAGGAGACCATCCACCGCCTCATCAGGAGCAAGTCCAGGCATTGTAGGAAGGTCATACAGGCACGTGGAGGCCACACGCACTACTGAGCATTTTTTCCTTGTCATGAGGCATTTCCACTGAAGTTGGATCAGCCTGTGATTTGATTTTCCAATTTGATTTTGAGTATCATTCCAAATCCAGACCTCCATGGGATATTCATTTTGATTTACATTGCTAATTGTTGTTTTATTGTTCTGAACACATTCCACTATGCAATGAATAAAAATTTGCAACTAGAATATTTCATGCAGAGATATATAGGATGTGGCATTTTAGTGTTCCCTTTTTTTTTTTAGCAGTGTATTATATCATTCACCTGTTCAGATTACATATAAGTACATATAGTAAACATAAGTAAAAATCAAATGAGAGGACGATCAGGAAAAGTATATGCTAGTGCTATGCCATACCTTTCCAAGGTTTAAAACATCCTGCACAGAACTCACAAAAAGCAAATAGATTGTTAACATATTTAAAACTGTCCCTCTTATGCACATTTCATTGCGTCAGCTTCCTCAGAGAGGGTATACTATATACTTGTCATTGCCTGATAGGCCTTTCATTTGATTTTTTGGTTACTTACTCTGTGTCCTCACATCTCTTTAACTGGTATGCTACATTTGCTGACTTTCTCTATCTTTTTGAGGCATTTTTAGACATAATTTATACTATCACACTGGCACTCAGACCCCAAAGAAGTCAATCCTCAGCCGCTGGGATCAAGACAGAGAAAGTGCCAGATCTGTCAAGTAAAAGATTCAAAAATTTCTATTAAAATGATGACATGCTTGAGGATAGGCGCATGTGAACAACACACAAAATAACAGAGTACCAAAATAGTGAAAACAATTCCAGCTGGATGATCCAATGTGGACTCCAGCAATGCAGATCCTTCAGTATAAAAATATTTATTGTGAACCACTTGGCTTATTAGATTACCAAATAGCTTTGCTACTCTAGGCACCTGAAACATGTCCAGGGATTGACAATGTATCCTGGATTATTATCCACCATCTAATTAAAGCTGTGCCCAGAAGTAAATAGCAGTGCAACAGTATTGAACTAGATTGAATAGAACCTGCAGTCAGATGCTTATTGCTCGCTTATAGTAGCTGATAAAGAGAATGACTCTCTGGGGGTCCATTTGTGGCAACAGCAAGGGTATGCTACAGACACAACTGTAGCCAGTGCAGGCCCCAGGGAGAGCAGGACAAGCACGTGCAGCTGCTGGCATACCTGTGAATGCGGGTGCTGAATGGTGTGTGGTATGTCCGCGTGAGTACTAGATGCAGAATCGCTTGCTTAGTGCAGATGCCAGGGGTTGAGACGTTACATGGAACCGGGCGATGGAGCGCTGTGCAGAGCTAAGGATGCCCCAGCCAGTGGCATCCCTGAATACCTCGAGAGAGAAAAATGATGGCTGATAGGCCCTGCCTACATGTGATGTCACACCGAGAACAGTGCACTCAAAAAGAGGGGGGCCAACCAACGAATTTCAAAGAGCTACACTCTTCTTCATCAGGGTTATGGCTCCCCAGGACATACCCTCTATATCTATTATATGCAGGCATGTGCTCCACCCCATAATTTAACCTAAAATTACTCAGCAAATGTGTATTCATATATGCATCCATACCTACTAAAACTTATTTACCCTACATGTGAATTTGAGCCTCCACAGATTTATTCACTTACTAGTCATAAAGGAGTAAGTTATAGATAAAAATGCACATGTTATAGTATAGCCATATACGTGAACATAAGGTAATAAATAGAGTTGAGCGATACCGTCCGATACTTCAAAGTATCGTATCGGATGGTATCGGCCGATCTTTAAAAAAAGTATCGGTATCGCCGATTCCGATACCGGAAGTCCCATTCAAGTCTATGGGACTTCCGGTATCGGAATAAGAAAAACCCTTTCCTGCCCTTGTACAGCCTCTCTGGGGTCTGTACGGGCCTTTCGGGGGGCTGTGCCGGCCTGCCAGGGGGTCTGTGCAGGCTCCGGTGGTCTGTGCCGGCCTGCCGGTGGTCTGTGCAGGCTCCGGGGGGCTGTGCCGGCCTGCCGGGGGGCTGTGCCGGCCTGCCGGGGGGCTGTGCCGGCTCCGGGGGGCTGTGCCGGCCTGCCGGGGGGCTGTGCCGGCCTGCCGGGGGGCTGTGCCGGCCTGCCGGGGGGCTGTGCAGGCTCCGGGGGGCTGTGCAGGCATCGTCCGATGGGACTACAAGTCCCATCGGGCGATGCCTGCTACCATGACAGTGATTGACACATCAGCCAATGATGGGACAGTAGTAGTCCCATCATCCGGCTAATGTGTTAAATGTAAAAAAAAAAAAAAAAAAAAAAAAAAAAATTACATGCTACATACATACAACATGCATACTACATACATGCTACATTCATACTACATACTACATACATGCTACATACATACTACATATATACTACATGCATGCTACATACATACTGCATGCTACATACATACCACATACATACTACATACATACTACATACATACTACATGCTACATACATACCACATACATACTACATATATACTACATGCATGCTACATACATACTACATGCTACATACATACCACATATATACTACATACATACTACATATATACTGCATGCTACATACATACTACATGCATGCTACATACATACTACATGCTACATACATACCACATACATACTACATACATACTACATACATACTACATGCTACATACATACTACATATATACTACATGCATGCTACATACATACTACATGCTACATACATACCACATATATACTACATACATACTACATATATACTGCATGCTACATACATACTACATATATACTACATGCATGCTACATACATACTACATGCTACATACATACCACATACATACTACATACATACTACATACATACTACATACATACTACATACATACTACATGCTACATACATACTACATATATACTACATGCATGCTACATACATACTACATATATACTACATGCATGCTACATACATACTACATGCTACATGCATGCTACATACATACTACATACATACTACATGCTACATACATACCACATATATACTACATACATACAATACATTCATACAATACATACATAGACATACAGTACATATAACATAGAGTAACATACTTACCAATACTTGTCACATTGTTCCCCGAAGCCATTGTCGTCTACGGAATAAATATTAACATAACAAACCACAAAAATACTCACCCACGATCCGAAGCAGTCCACGAGTGTGTCCCACGACGATCTTGGGTAGAGAACGGCAGCATCGGATGATGCTGCCGTTCTCTACGGGCTGCAGGAATCCAATGACGGAAGGTAGGTATCCTTCCGCACTGTATTCCTCCGCCACTTAAAAAAAAAAAGTCCCTAGTCTCACTTTATGCCATTGCTGTGTGGGAATTTCCCACACAGCAATGGCATAAAGTGAGACTAGGGACTTTTTTTTTTTAAGTGGCGGAGGAATACAGTGCGGAAGGATACCTACCTTCCGTCATTGGATTCCTGCAGCCCGTAGAGAACGGCAGCATCATCCGATGCTGCCGTTCTCTACCCAAGATCGTCGTGGGACACACTCGTGGACTGCTTCGGATCGTGGGTGAGTATTTTTGTGGTTTGTTATGTTAATATTTATTCCGTAGACGACAATGGCTTCGGGGAACAATGTGACAAGTATTGGTAAGTATGTTACTCTATGTTATATGTACTGTATGTCTATGTATGTATTGTATGAATGTATTGTATGTATGTAGTATATATGTGGTATGTATGTAGCATGTAGTATGTATGTAGTATGCATGTAGCATGTAGTATGTATGTAGCATGCATGTAGTATATATGTAGTATGTATGTAGCATGCATGTAGTATATATGTAGTATGTATGTAGCATGTAGTATGTATGTAGCATGTAGTATGTATGTAGTATGTATGTAGTATGTATGTGGTATGTATGTAGCATGTAGTATGTATGTAGCATGCATGTAGTATATATGTAGTATGTATGTAGCATGCAGTATATATGTAGTATGTATGTAGTATATATGTGGTATGTATGTAGCATGTAGTATGTATGTAGCATGCATGTAGTATATATGTAGTATGTATGTAGCATGCATGTAGTATATATGTAGTATGTAGTATGTATGTAGCATGCAGTATGTATGTAGTATGTATGTAGTATATATGTAGTATGTATGTAGCATGCATGTAGTATGTATGTAGCATGCATGTAGTATGTATGTAGCATGCATGTAGTATGTATGTAGCATGTATGTAGTATGTATGTAGCATGTAGTATGTATGTAGCATGCATGTAGTATGTATGTAGTATTTTTTTTTTTTTTTTTTTTTTTAACATTTAACACATTAGCCGGATGATGGGACTACTACTGTCCCATCATTGGCTAATGTGTCAATCACTGTCATGGTAGCAGGCATCGCCCGATGGGACTTGTAGTCCCATCGGACGATGCTTGCACAGACCCCCGGACATCAGCACAGCCCCCCGGCAGGCCGGCACAGCCCCCCGGCAGGCCGGTACAGACCCCCACAGGGTGCACAGACCACCGGCAGGCCGGCACAGCCCCCCGGCAGGCCGGTACAGACCCCGGGCAGTCCACACAGCCCCCCGGCAGGCCGGCACAGCCCCCCGGCAGGCCGGCACAGCCCCCCGGCAGGCCGGCAGAGACCCCCGGAAGGCCCGAAATGACGGCGCATCATGATGCGCACACACCGCGCATCATGATGACGTCAGGCCGTCAATCAACTGAACTTCCGATTCCGATGCCGAATTCCGATATTGAAAAAATATCGGAAGTCGGTATCGGAATTCCGATACAGCAAGTATCGGCCGATACCCGATACTTGCGGTATCGGAATGCTCAACACTAGTAATAAACCATATGCATAATGTAGTGTGTTGTGTTTATTTCTTTTAAATGAGGATTCTTCAAATGCTCCAACTGGTTATATACTATAAATAGTTAATTGAATGCTTAGATACTTAGATGGATAAGTTAATAATTGATACTAATAATACATAGAATTGAGTGATATTTTTATGACCCAAATGGAATGTAGCAACATAATGAGGGAGGGATGGAAAACCATTGCTAGCACAGTATGCTGTAAACGTAAAGGTTTAAAATCCTGCAGTGCTTGCAAGGTCCCCCAGCTTAAGAAGGCACATGTGCAGGCCCGCCTGAAGTTTGGAAATGAACACCTGGATGATTCACTTTGTATGTAACCCCCCTTCTCATGTACAGCACCATGGAATTAATGGCGCTATATAAATAAATAATAATAATTAAATAATAATAATAAATCATAATAATTCTGTGAGTGATTGGGAGAAGGTGCTGTGGTCAGATGAGACAAAAATTGAGCTCTTTGGCATTAACTCAACTCGCCGTATTTGGAGGAAGAGAAATGCTGCCAATCACCCAAAGAACACCATCCCCACTGTCAAGTATGGAGGTGGAAACATTATGTTTTGAGGGTGTTTCTCTGTTAAGGGCACAGGAGTATTTCACCACATCAATAGGAGAATGGATGGAGCCATGTACTGTAAAACCTTGAGTGACAACTTCCTTCCCATTCAAAAGGACATTAAAAATGGGTCACGGCTGGGTCTTCCAGCACGACAATGACCCAAAACATACAGCCAAGGCAACAAAGGAGTGGCTCCAAAAGAAGCACATTAAGGTCATGGATTGGCCTAGCCAGTCTCCATATCTTAATCCCATAGAAAACTCATGGAGGGAGTTGAAGCTCCGAGTTGCCAAGCGACAGCCTGAAAATCTTAATGATTTAGAGATGATCTGCAAAGAGGAGTGGACCAAAATTCCTCCTGACATGTGTGCAAACCTCATCATCAACTACAAAAAAGTCTGACTGCTGTGCTTGCCAACAAGGGTTTTGCTACCAAGTCTTGTTTGCCAGAAGGATCAAATACTTATGTCTCACTGCAAAATGCAAATAAATTTATATAATTTATACAATTTGATTTTATTCATTTTATTTTTGATATTCTATCTCTCAATGTTAAAATTATCCTACCCTTAAAATTATAAACTGTTCATGTCTTTTTCAGTGGGCAAACTTACAAAATCAGCAAGTGATCAAACAATTATTTCCTTCACTGCATGTATGCTCCTCTGGAAAAATTAAATATACAAAACATCTCTTCAGACAGGAAGAGGACTTGAATTCCAGTGCCACCTATTGGAAGTAGCGATCCTAAAAGTCAACGTAGACCCTTCAAAGAACCTTGAAATAGGACTTACGATAAAAGCCAAACCAGAATCTCAATTTGCAGACATGGTGCTTCGGGATGTTGCCCCTCATCAGTGTTACCCCTTAGACCCCAGGATAGAGCCTCTCACCAAGCCACAGCAGATCTCATACTTTTCACTGATGAGGGGCAACACCCCAAAGCATTACGTTTGCAAATTGAGATTCTAATTTGGCTTTTATCCTAAGACATATTGCAAGGCTCGTTGAAGAGTCGATATTGACTTTTAGGATCACTGCCTCCAATAGGTAGAAATAAATTTAGAAGTGTAAAGCATTGTGGCATGGTTCTCTGTATTCTTTATGAACTCTATGTTTATCTTTTGGCGATATGTAATATATTAAACAAATAGTTAAAATCCTAATTTTTATTAACTTGGATTGTATATATTGAATAGAAAAGTCTATCATTGACACACTCTTTTTAAGAGAGTGCTTTTAGACATGTTGGGTATCATGTAATATAATAACCCATCATCAACCTCACACCTACTACATCCAGATGTTTATTCTCATGCATTCGTCTTTTTATCAGCATATCAAGACAAATGGCAATGTTCCTGGAATGTGCAGCAACAACTCTTTCTAATGAAGGATTCTTTATCAATCATTTGCTTTTAAAATAGTCCTCTTTCCACGTATCTTAACATAGGAGTGTCTTTTGGAGAATTTATTCTGTTAAATATTACCCATGGGTCACATAAAACATTGTGGTTAATGGTTGTTGGATTGTTGAAGTTGAAACAGATATTTTCAGTAAGTCTAACAACTCAGACAATGTGCTTTTTAAAAATTAAAGGGATTTCTCAAGTAATAAAACATATAGTATAGTCAGTCTTATACTGTGTCACATTTCTTATTTACGGTATTGTACAACATATTTTAGGCAGCTGTGAAAAAAATCTGTAACGCAAGAATACTTAAAAAAATAGGATTGTTAATAGTTTTGTTTATATCAATTAAAATGCAAAAGGAGTGAAGAAAATAAATCTGTGAATAGATTAAGCATTTAGAGTGACCTCCCCATTCTTTTAAAATGGTATCAAGTACACTTCTTGGTGTACTTCTAGGAACACCTGCAAACAGATTTTGAAGGAACTTTTGATGTTTTTCTAATCATTTTTGAAAACTAACCATAGATCTTTTGTGGATGTTGAGATCCAAACAGTAGGGTAGCTAACGGGGAAAGGGGGGGGTGAGGGTTCATTCCTGTGCACGCTGATACAGTAGCAAAGCAGGGAAATATGATCATGCTGCACTGCCACAATGCCACTATGGGGTCTATTAGCTGGGGGGGGCCTGGTCCCACATGCCCATCATTGCAAGTTCAACTGTATCAGCATCCTGGAGTTGAAAGCAATGATGACGCTCCCTGCGACATCATTCTCCAACTGCATCTGACTTGTTAGCGCAGCAGAGTGAAGACAAAACTTCAGAGCACTCATTGCAGAGACCAGAGCAGCAGGGCAACAAGGAGGAGAGGGGAGAATTGCATTTTTTTATGGGTTGTGCATTATACTGTATGGAGGACTATAGGGAGTGCATTATACTGTATGGAGGACTATGGGAAACATTATACTAAATTGAGGGCTATGGGGAATACAGACTACGGGAAGTGCATTATCCTACATGGAGGACTATGGGGTGCATTATACTATATTGAGGAATATGGAGAGTGCATTATAGTATATGGAGGACTATGGGATGCATTATACTATATTGAGAACTATGGGATGCTGTCAGAGACACCGCACTACACTCGCTCCTAGAGCCAGTGCGTGTGTCCTGAGAACAGAAGCAGTGCTAAAAGATACCTGTGGAGTGTGCAGCAGAGGTGGCCATGCGTGCTTCAGGATAATAGTGTCAGGGTCCAGTCAGCGCTGGAAGGTAAAGAGGCAAAGGACCTGCGGACACTAAAACTGAATAATGTGCACGGGACCTATGGTCATGTGACTGCAAGGGGGCGGGGCTTAGCGTCCTGTATTCAGATAGGACAGGACACCATACAACAACTCAGAGTCAGGCAAAACAGAGGTCACACACAGTACGGGCGAACGAGGTACAGGAGGGACGAACAGACGGGTAGTCAGACAGAGCCAAAGGTCATACACAAGAGGGCGACGTGGTACCAAGGGGACGAGCAGAGAGAAGTCGGGTCACAAGCAGAGAGTCATACACGAGAGGTAGCGCAGTACAAGAGGGTCAGGCAGAACTCGTAACAGGGACAGAACCAGATCACAACCGAACAAACAAGCAAGATATCAGGCACAAGGCACACGTATACAAAAGGTCACTTAACTCAGCCGAGGGCAGGAGTATAACTGACACCGGACCCAGGTCCAGTGAGCACAATTAACCCCTAGTCTAACCAGGACGGGTCAAAGCGAAATCCCGTCCTGGATCATGACAGTACCCTCCTCTCAATGGGGGGCCACCGGACCCCCAGGTCTCTCAGGGTACTTGGTGTGAAAGGCTTGGATCAACCGATCCGCATGAACTGATCGAGCAGGAACCCACGAGCGTTCCTCAGGACCATAGCCCTTCCAATGTATCAAATACTGAAGGGCGCGATGGACCAACCTGGAGTCGACAATTCGTTCCACCTCGTACTCAGCCTGCCCATCTACCAGAACCGGTGTCGGGGAAGATGATGATCCCTCCCCACTGGACCTCACAGGTTTCAAAAGGGCCTTATGGAAAACATTTGGGATCCGTAGAGATGGCGGGAGCTGCAACCGAAAAGCCACCGGGTTAACTGCTTCGGTAATTACATAGGGACCTATAAACTTGGGTCCAAGCTTCGCAGAGGGGACCTTGAGCCTTATATTTTTGGTGGATAACCATACCTTATCCCCGACCTGAAACACTGGACCCACGGATCGTTTTTTGTCCGCAAAAAATTTAAATTTGTCCTGGGCCTTCGTAATGTTATTCTGGACCTCCCGCCATACCTCCCCCAACCGCTGGATCGACTCGTCCGCCCCAGGACACCCAGAATTCAAGCGGGAAAATTCTCCAAAATGAGGATGAAACCCATAATTGCAAAAAAAAGGAGATGTACCCGTAGACTGGTTAGTGCGGTTGTTAAAAGCAAACTCAGCCAATGGTAACACAGAACACCAATCATCCTGTCGGGCTGAGGTCAAACAACGCAGAATTTGCTCCAGAGACTGATTGGTCCGCTCAGTCTGCCCATTAGTCTCTGGATGGTAGGCGGATGAAAAGGACAGACTAATACCCAACCTCCTACAAAAAGCTCTCCAAAATCTGGACACAAATTGCACTCCCCTATCAGACACCACATTCAGGGGTACCCCATGCAACCGCACCACATGCTCCACAAACAATCTGGACAATGTTTCCGCATTAGGTAGAGCTGCCAAAGGTAAAAAATGTGCCTGCTTACTAAACCTGTCCACTACGACCCAGACCACGGTATTACCCTTGGAAGGGGGAAGGTTGGTGATGAAATCCATGGACAGATGAGTCCATGGTCTCTCAGGAATTGGCAGTGGTACCAATTCCCCGGCTGGCCGGTTATGGGGAGTTTTCGCACGGGCACAAACCTCACACGCAGACACATACTCCCCAACATCAGAGGCTAAAGAAGACCACCAGAACATTCTAGCAATGGCCTTCCGGGTCGCTGAGATCCCTGGATGTCCACCCAGAACTGAGTCATGGAACTCCTGGAGGACCTTGAGACGAAACTGAGCTGGCACATAAAGTTTATCCACCGGCTTAGCTGGAGGTGCAAGAGCCTGGGCTTCTCGAATCTCTCGTTCCAACACATTAGAAACCGCGGCCACCACCACCCCAGGCTGAAGAATGGAGGATGGAGGTTCGGGGGGGGACACCGGATCTAGACTGCGTGACAACGCATCCGCTCTGATATTCTTGGATCCTGGTCGGAAAGTGATCGAGAAGTTGAATCGAGAAAAAAAAAGTGACCATCTAGCCTGTCTGGGAGTCAACCTTTTAGCAGACTCGATGTAAGCTAGGTTTTTGTGGTCCGTGATTACCGTTATAGGATGGACAGCCCCCTCAAAAAAATGCCTCCATTCTGCAAAAGCCAATTTTACGGCCAGAAGTACCCGATTCCCCACATCATAATTTCTCTCTGCCGGAGAGAACTTCTTTGAGAAAAAGGCGCAAGGTCTTAAATTGGCCAAAGTGGCGGGTCCCTGGGACAATACCGCCCCCACCCCCACCTCTGAGGCGTCTACCTCAACAATAAATGGTTCAGAGGGGTCCGGTTGGATAAGAACCGGGGCCGACATGAAACATTTTTTCAAAAACTGAAATGCCGCTACCGCTGCGGTTGACCAATTCTTGATATCGGCCCCCTTTTGAGTCATGTCTGTGAGGGGTTTAACCACCTGTGAGCAGCGTCGGACTGGCCCACCGGAGAACCGGTGGATTCTCCGGTGGGCCCTGGCATCTGGTGGGCCCTGGCACCTGCTGGCATACAGGGCCAGCAGTTGCCTAGGGCCCCCGCTGCTCCAGGGGCCCCCAGCCAGTGGTGTGTCGCACACCATGCAGCTGCTATGGGGCCCCTGCCAGCGGAGGAGCAGCGGGTGTCAGGAGGCAGGAGCCCCTGTCCCCGCTGCTAAAGAGAAATGAATATTCACTGCGAAGCAGTGAATATCATTTCACAGTCTCCACCCCCAGAGGCCCCGCCCCCAGCCCAGTAAGCCGCTCTGCAGACTACAACTGTAAATCAGGGTCGGCGCCGCCCTCCGTCCTCTCTGCTCCTGACTCACAGCCAGTGCGCGATGACGTCACTACATCGCGCACCCGCTGTGTGTCTGGCAGAGGGGGCAGCTCCTGACACTGAAGCCGGGATCAGCGTGGGAGCGAGGAGGAGAGGTGAGTATTGTGTTTTGTTTTTTTTTATATCTCTCGCTCTCTCTATCTGTCTCTCTCTATCTATCTCTCTCTATCTATCTATCTATCTATCTCTATCTATCTCTCTCTCTATCTCTCTTATATCTATCTATCTTTCTATCTCTATCTATTATCTATATCTATCTATCTCTATATCTATCTCTGTCTATTTTCTATATCTATATCGCTCTATCTTTATATCTATCTTTCTATCTCTACATCTATCTCTATATCTATCTATCTATCTATCTCTATATCTTTCTATATATATCTCTATATCTATCTATCTTACTCTACCTCTATATCTATTATCTCTATATTTATTATCTATCTAGCTACCATCTATATATATCTATCTTTATATATATCTCTATCTAATATCTATATCTATCTATCTCTATACCTATCTATCTATTTATCTATCTCTATATCTATCTCTATATCTTTTCTCTGTATCTATCTATCTATCTCTATATCTATATCTCTCGCTATCTATCGCTCTATCTCTATATCTATATCTATCTCTATATCTATCTTTATATCTATATCTATATATCTATCTCTATCTATCTCTATATCTATCTCTATATCTATATCTATTTCTCTCTATATCTATCTCTATATTTCTTTCTATAGCTATCTATCTATATATCTCTATCTATCTCTATATCTATCTCTCTGTATATCTATCTATCGCTCTATCTCTATCTATCTTTCTCTATCTATTTATCTCTATATCTTTTCTCTGTATCTATCTCTCTCTATATCTATATCTATCTATCTCTATATCTATTATCTCTATATCTATTTCTCTCTATCTCTCTCTCTATATCTATCTATTTATCTCTATCTCTATATCTATCTCTCTGTATATCTATCTATCTTTCTATCTCTATATCTATCTCTATATCTATCTATCTTTCTCTATCTATCTATCTCTATCTATTATCTATATCTATCTATCTATCTATCTATCTATCTATCGCTCTATCTCTATATCTATCTTTCTATCTCTACATCTATCTCTATATCTATCTTTCTATCTATCTCTATATCTATCTATATCTATATCTATCTATTATGTCTATCTATCTAGCTATCTCTATTATCTATATCTACCTATCTTTATATCTTTCTATCTTACTCTATCTCTATATCTATCTGTTATCTCTATATTTATTATCTATCTATCTCTATCTATTATCTATATCTATCTCTATCTATTTATCGATCTCTGTATCTATCTCTCTCTATATCTATCTCTCTCTCTATCTACCGCTCTCTCTATCTCTATCTATCTTTATATCTATATCTATCTATCTATCTCTATATCTATCTATTATCTCTATATCTATCTACCTATCTATCTCTATATCTATCTCTATATCTATATCTGTTTCTCTCTATATCTATCTCTATATCTCTCGCTCTATAGCTATCTATATATTATCTCTATATGTATCTATTATCTCTATATCTATCTATCTATCTCTATATCTATCTATCTATCTATCTCTATATCCATATCTATCTCTATATCTATCTATCTCTATATCTATCTATCTCTATATCTATCTTTCTATCTAACACTATATCTCTATATCTATCTATATATCTCATTATCTATCTATCTCTCTCTTTATCTATCTATCTATTGATCTATCTCTATATCTATCTATTATCTCTATCTATTATCTCTATTATCTATATCTATCTATCCATCTATCTATCTAGCTATCTCTATCTATCTCTATATCTCTCTCTATATCTATCTATCTTTCTAACTCTATATCTATCTATCTCTATACATATCTCTATATCTAGCTATTATCTCTATATCTATCTCTATATCTATCTTTCTATATCTATCTGTCTCTATATCTATCTCTATATCTATCTATCTATCTCTATATCTATTATCTCCTATATCTATCTATCTCTATATATATATATCTCTATATCTATCTATATGTCTATATTATTATTATTATTATATCTGTATATCTCTATCTATTATCTATCTCTATCTATTATCTATCTCTATCTCTATATCTATCTATCTCTATATCTTTCTATCTATAGCTATCTATCTCTATATCTATCCATTATCTATTTTCTATCTATCTCTATATCTATCTATCTATCTATATTTCTTTCTATATCTATCTATATTTCTTTCTATATCTATCTCTATCTATCTCTATGAATCTTTCTATCTATATCTATCCATTATCTACTATCTATCTCTATATCTATCTATTTCTACATCTATCTTTCTATCTATATCTATCTAACTCTATATCTATATATCTATATAGCATTATACCCTATGAGGGGGCAGCATTATACCCTATGAGGGGGTGCATTATTCCCTATGAGGGGGGCAGTATTATACCCTATGAGGGGGCAGCATTATACCCTATGAGGAGGCAGCATTATACCCTATGAGGAGGCAGCATTATACCCTATGAGGAGGCAGCATTATACCCTATGAGGGGGGCAGCATTATTCCCTATGAGGGGGGCAGTATTATACCCTATGAGGGGGGCAGTATTATACCCTATGAGGGGGGCAGTATTATACCCTATGAGGGGGTGCATTATTCCCTATGAGGGGGTGCATTATTCCCTATGAGGGGGTGCATTATTCCCTATGAGGGGGGCAGTATTATACCCTATGAGGGGGGCAGTATTATACCCTATGAGGGGGCAGCATTATACCCTATGAGGGGGTGCATTATTCCCTATGAGGGGGTGCATTATTCCCTATGAGGGGGCAGCATTATACCCTATGAGGGGGGCAGTATTATACCCTATGAGGGGGGCAGTATTATACCCTATGAGGGGGTGCATTATACCCTATGAGGGGGTGCATTATTCCCTATGAGGGGGTGCATTATTCCCTATGAGGGGGGCAGTATTATACCCTATGAGGGGGCAGCATTATACCCTATGAGGGGGTGCATTATTCCCTATGAGGGGGTGCATTATACCCTATGAGGGGGTGCATTATTCCCTATGGGGGGGCAGTATTATACCCTATGAGGGGGGCAGTATTATATTCTATGAGATGGCTGCATTATATTCTATGAGATGGCTGCATTATACTATGTGAGGGGGCTGCTTTATATTCTATGAGTGGGCTACCCCAACTCCTGCTACATAATTAAGACATGTACAACCTTATATTATACCCGGATATTAGCGTGTTTTACCGCATAATTGGTGGTCTGGTATTTAACTCTATGCAGCTACATAGTGGGCCCCAAGAATGATTTTCTCTGGTGGGCCCAAGGTGTTCCAGTCCGACGCTGCCTGTGAGAACCCCCTTATAAATTTCCGATAATAATTAGTGAACCCTAGGAAATGTTGCAGACCCTTCAAATCACACGGTTGAACCCACTCGAGAATGGCCTGCACCTTATTAGGATCCATGCGATACCCTTCAGCAGACACGATGAACCCCAGAAAGGATAGTTCCTGAACAAAAAATAAACATTTTTCAAGTTTAGCAAACAGACAGTTCTCCCTGAGCCTTTGGAGAACTGCCCGAACATGACCAATGTGAGTCTGTTTATCAGGCGAGTAGATTAAAATGTCATCCAAATACACCACCATAAAACGTCCAATCAAATCGGAGAACACATGATTTATGAAATTTTGGAAGACCGCTGGAGCGTTGGTCAGGCCGAAGGGCATGACCAAATTTTCAAACAACCCTTCAGTAGTGAGAAAGGCGGTCTTCCATTCATCTCCATCCCGGACTCGGATAAGGTTATACGCTCCCCGTAGGTCTAATTTCGAAAACCACTTAGCTCCGGACAACTGATTGTATAAATCAGGAATAAGTGGAAGGGGATAAGTATTCCTCACAGTTATTTTATTTAACTCATGAAAATCGAGGCATGGGCGCAAACCACCGTCTTTTTTTTTTACAAAAAAGAACCCTGCCACCACAGGAGAAACAGAAGGACGAATATGTCCCTTACGGAGGCTCTCAGAAATATATTCCTTCATCGCAGCCCGTTCCGGACCCGAGAGGTTATACAGGCGGGCTTTGGGCAATTTAGCACCTGGAACCAGGTCAATGGCACAATCAAATGGGCGGTGTGGTGGTAAAACCTCAGCCTCTTTTTCAGAGAAAACGTCAGTATAATCTATCAGGCACTCCGGAATGCCTTCTAGACCCACGGACGACACAGACACAGAAACAAGACATTTCTCAGAGCAATAGGGACCCCATTTAACAATATCCCGAGATTCCCAATTAATCACAGGATTATGCAGCTGTAACCAGGGGAACCCCAACACCAGTCCCGCAGGCAGGTTGTTCATTACAAAACATGAAATACGTTCCTGATGTAAGGAACTCACTTTAAGGAGAAACTCTTCAGTACAAAACACAATGTCATTCTTACCCAGTGGTGTTTTGTCAATAGCAACAAGGTGAATCGGAGTCTCCAACCTAACTGTCCCTAACTTACACCTGGCCACTAAGTCAGAGTCAATAAAGTTCAATGATGAACCGCAATCCACGAAGGCAGTTGTGGATGTGGAGACACCCCCACAACAAAGTTCCACTTGGAATGACATTTTAGAAAATGCAGAAAAGGGTACCTGAGAGCCTGGGTGACCTCCACGATAATCACCCGGGCTCAGTCGTTTGTTGGTTAGTGGCCGGGAGGGGCAATCCTTTTTCCCATGTCCAGACTCGCCACTGTGAACACAGCATTTTCTCACGTGCCGTTGTCTCCTTTCTTCCTCCTTAAGGTTGATGGTTCCCATCGCCGTGATTTTCAATGAAGAACTGGCTCCCCTTCCTTGGGAGAACAATGATGTCTCGTTTGTATCACTCCCCTTGCCCGTAACCTGCGATCCATTCGGACGGCCTGTGTCATAGCTTCCTCCAGGGCATCAGGTGGGGGGTGGAGAGCCAAGGCGTCTTTCAGATGCTCAGACAGGCCTCTGCGGAACAACCCCCGGAGAGCAGCGTCGTTCCAGCAGACCTCAGCAGCCCAGCATCTGAACTCTGAGCAAAACCACTCGGCTGAGTGTTTCCCCTGGCAAACATTCATCAGCCTGTCCTCAGCCATACGCACCCAATCAGGCTCATCATAAATATGCCCCAGGGCCTCAAAAAATGCATCCACAGTCATACGCTCAGGGGCCGTGGTAGGAAGGGAGAAAGCCCAAGCTTGGGGGGCTCCCCTTAACAGAGACATAATGACCCCCACTCTCTGACTTTCATCCCCAGAAGAGTTTGGTCTTAAGGAAAAAAAAAGCTTACAGCCCTCCTTGAAAACTCTGAAGTCATTTTTATCTCCAGAAAAGGTATCTGGTAACTTCACTGGAGACTCAGGGGAAATTAATGTAACATCCCGAGCCCCCAATGAAAGAACCCCCTGCACAGTGTCAGCGATCAGCTGCTGAGACTGAGCCAGGACTCTTTGTTCTCCAAAGAGTTTCTGAGACATCTGCGTCAGATGCTTAACCTGCTCAGAAAGAGCGTGCACAGGATCCATCACACACACAGGTGAATGGGAGCAGAGAAAAAAAAAAAAAAAAAAATGGTATGGGTCAGTTATAATGTCAGAGACACCGCACTACACTCGCTCCTAGAGCCAGTGCGTGTGTCCTGAGAACAGAAGCAGTGCTAAAAGATACCTGTGGAGTGTGCAGCAGAGGTGGCCATGCGTGCTTCAGGATAATAGTGTCAGGGTCCAGTCAGCGCTGGAAGGTAAAGAGGCAAAGGACCTGCGGACACTAAAACTGAATAATGTGCACGGGACCTATGGTCATGTGACTGCAAGGGGCGGGGCTTAGCGTCCTGTATTCAGATAGGACAGGACACCATACAACAACTCAGAGTCAGGCAAAACAGAGGTCACACACAGTACGGGCGAACGAGGTACAGGAGGGACGAACAGACGGGTAGTCAGACAGAGCCAAAGGTCATACACAAGAGGGCGACGTGGTACCAAGGGGACGAGCAGAGAGAAGTCGGGTCACAAGCAGAGAGTCATACACGAGAGGTAGCGCAGTACAAGAGGGTCAGGCAGAACTCGTAACAGGGACAGAACCAGATCACAACCGAACAAACAAGCAAGATATCAGGCACAAGGCACACGTATACAAAAGGTCACTTAACTCAGCCGAGGGCAGGAGTATAACTGACACCGGACCCAGGTCCAGTGAGCACTAAATAGCCTCCTGCTGCCAGAGAGAGGCAGCACAATTAACCCCTAGTCTAACCAGGACGGGTCAAAGCGAAATCCCGTCCTGGATCATGACAGATGCATTATACTATTTTGAGGGCTTTGAGGACAGCATTTTACTTTATAGAGGACAATGGAGAGTGCTTTATGCCATATTGAGGACTATGGGGAGTGCATTATACTATATTAAGAACTATTGGGAGTACATTATACAATATTGATGACTATGGAATACATTATACTATATTGAGAACTGTGGTATGCATTATACTATACTGAGGACTATGGGATGCATTATACTATATTTAGGACTATGAAGAGTGCACTATACTATATGGAGAACTGTGGGTAGTGCATTATAATACATGGAGGATTATGGGGAGTGCATTATACTAAATGAAGCACTATGGGAAGTGTATTATACTGTATTGAGGCTTATGAGGTGCATTATACTGTATGGACGACTATGGGGAGCATTATATATATGGAGGCTACTTAGGGGGCCATCATACAGTGTTGGGACTGCTATGAGGGGGCAATCATACAGTGTGGGGCCATTTCAAGTTGCCATTTTTTTGTACCTCAGTTCCTGTTTTCATCTATAGTTGAGTTAATGTCCATTTTGAATGCTCTCAGTAGGAAAAACAAGATAATCTTGTAGTTACGATACCTATTCATAGCTAACAAAATAAATGATGTTACAAAGAAAGCTTTCGAGACTTCTTAGGTCCCTTCCTCAGGCATGCTATAACAAAGTTTCTGAAGAAACACAAATATATTCCCACAGGAAAAAAATAAAAAGAAATTGGTAAAACAAACAACAACAAGAAAAAAATCGGACATGGCATAGTAAATGGGCATTTAAATAAACAAAGAAACTGAGCTCAGAGATGGAATCCAAAATTGGATTAGGCTAGTGATATGAAAGTTTTATAGTCCCAATATCCAATCAAGATCAGAGGCCTGTTGTCCTTATTCTAGACTCTTAGGTAATGATGAGCGAACCAATGAATGCTCATGTCTGCTTGGTTCTGCCAAACATCTAAAAAAAAGTTTGGTTTGGGTACCCAAACTCAGACCTGATCCCGGACCTCTTTCAGACGAATTAGGGGTCTGAACAACTGTTGTTTGCCATGCTGTTAACTGCATAACAGCGCAGCAAACACAGGCTCTGATCAGAGGTAAGATTATTATTGCCAGTCAGAGAGCTACGGTTCTCACGCTGTCAGATGACAGCATGAGCCAGCAACTGTGACCAGCGGTAAAAATGTTACTTCACATCACAGGTGTCCGCAGATGAGAGTGTACTACTCCCATCAGCCTACATCTGCTGTCACTGAAAAGAGCAAGAGCAGGCACAGCTGATGGGAGTATTTAACAGTTGGTGAATGTGCTATTATTAATATTATTAAATAAAGCAAAGAAAATTAAGCGGAGTCTCTTCTATTTTTGATAACTAGTGCAGGCAAAACTGACAGCTGCGGACTGCAACCCTTAGCTGAGCTTTATCATGGCTGGTTATCAAGAATAGAGGGGTCCCCATGCTGTTTTTTAAAATTATTTAAATAAATAATTTAAAATAATGGCGTGGGGTTGCCCCCTATTTTTGACAGCTAACCAAGCTAAAGCAGCCAGCTGGGGGCTGGTATTCTCAGGCTGGTATGGGACCATGAATATTCCCACATGCCTAAAAATAGCACCTTGCAACCACCGCAGAAAATATGCATCTATTACATGCACCAATTCTGGTCCTTTGCTTGGCTATTACCACTTGTACTGGTGTGGTGGCAAGTGGGGTAATATTTGTGGCTTCAATGTCACCTTTGTATTGACATCAAGCCCACGGCTTAGTAATTGAGAGGCTTCTTAAAGAGCATGACAGATCTCAGCCTCCTCCTGCTCCCTCTTCTGCTGCGGTCTCATCCTATTCCTCCCGCTGACAATCAACAGGACCATCTGCTTTCCCACAAAGAGAGGATGTGACAGAATCACCACCACCACCAATTTCACCGAGGGTCTTCACTTTGTACAATGGAAGTGTTCAGCTTTTCATTCCTCAAACCCTGAGAGAAAGAGGAGATAACCCCCTAGCCACCCATGAGCCATTGTCCTCAATGGCAGCATTTCCAAATTACTGGCCTTTGAAATGCCATTATGGTTGGTGGAGATGGACAGTTTTAAAAAACTGATGGTGGTGGCTGTCCCACAGTACTTTGTTCCCGGCTGCAACTACTTTTCCAGGCGGTCCATTCCTGACCTGCATAAACATGATGCGGACAAAGTCAGGTGTGCACTGCGCAACACCACTAGTGAAAAGGTCTATATAACCAGTAAGCACAGCCGGAGATGTGTGAAATTTTTAATCAGTTTCTCTAGGGAAAATGTGAAAACATGCTTTGTGAGTAAAATGTACTGTATTATCAGATTTTGTGGAGGAAATGTGGAAACATCTTTTGTGGGTAAAATTTGCTATCAGCTTCTGTGGGGTAAATGCGGAAACATGTTCTGTGGGTGAAATGTATCAGCTTCTGTGGGAAAAATGAAGAAACATGCTCTGCGGATGAAAGATATCAGTTTCTGTAAGGGACATGTGGAAACATGCTCTGTGGGTGAAATTAATTATAAGTTTCTGTGGGGATACTATGCTCCAAAGTCCCTGTGTACTCAGCAGCACTGTCTGTATGAGAAGTGTGCTAAAAGATAAATTTGCTCCACCTTTGTGACCGGGCCTAATGCTCATTAAAGGATTTAACTATTAATTCCAATAACAAAGCCTCTACATTGTCATGCATGGCTATTCTGTCTTGCTACATCAACTGCTGACTCAGTTGAAAAGTGGTTAACTAGTTTAACTGCTGCCTACCTTCGATGTGGTAAGTGTGATACCTCTCTGGAATAGAACATTGATTCTCTGTTACCTGTGTGTACCCTGCAACCCTGGCCGTGGGAATACTGTTTCAAAATCGCTGTCTACACACTGCAACCCTGAATGTGGGTTACTGTGCCCACTGCTCTGTGGGTGAAATTTGTAAGCTGCTTCTGTGGAGCTACTCTTCCCCATGTTATGTGGGTCAAATTTTTAACTGGAATGTCTGTAGTAAGGCTTGTGTCAGAGCGCCAGCTCGATGCAAGCTCATACTACCAGCTTTTTGTCAGTGACTACTTGTTCGCTACTGGAGGTGAAATTTTGGAGCTGTTGGGGAAATGTCAAAGCAAAATCTGGGGGTGAAATTTTTAATAAGATCCTGTGGCGGTACTCTGGACCATCTACCCAGGAATTCAGACTTCAGTCTCCAGGAGATATTCACATTAGAAGTGTTAGGACCCAGCAGATTTGAGACCGCCTTGTCATTGGCTGCTGGGCATGCAAGAATTGACCAAATTATAGGCATCTCATTTTTTTCCTAGTATCCAGAAGCAGTTTTGTCATTCATATTTCTTATATTTCATATTGACATGCTTTAGCACTACAGAGTGCAACTTTTGTTATTTATTGTAGTAAGGCTTATGTCACAGCACCAGCTCAATCCAAGCTCAAACTACCAGTTTTTTGTCAGCGACTGCTTGTTTGCTACTGGAGGTGAAATTTTGGAGCTGTTGGAGAAAGCTACTGGAGGGGAAATTTTTAATAAGATTCTGTGGTGGTACTGTTCCCCCTGCTCTGTGGGTGAAATTTGTAATGTAGGGGTACTCTTCCCCATGTTCTGTGGGTTAAATTTGTAAGCTGCTTCAGTGGTGGTACTGTGACCTATGCTCTATGGGTAAAATTTGTAAGCTCCTTCAGTGGGGGTACTCTGGCTTATGCTCTAAGGGTGAAACAAGTAATCTGCTTCTGTGGGGGTACTCTGCCCAATGATCCGTGGATAAAATTTTTAACTGGACTGGCAGTAGCAAGCCTCAGTCTCTGTGAGGGCACTGTTAAATTTTTTGTTATTCATTTACTTCCTATTTTACCATGATTGCTATAGTGACAGGACCCATTTATTTATTTTCATATCCACATTTGAATCCAGGGCAGTTGTCCTGCTCTTTCCCCCATTTTACTTCCCTTTGCAGCCCCTTAACTCTTACTCCGACCATTTTACAGCCATTTTACAGCACTAAAGGTCAGGTCCCCATTGACTTGAATGGGGTTTGGAGTCCAGGGTCAAGGTTGGGTCAAGTTCAAGCCCTGAACCGTACTTCTTAAAAAGTCCATTCTAACCGGAACCTAAACATCTACGGGTTCGATCATCACTAGTCAAGAAATATCTGAAGAAAGATTTTATGGACTGATGAGATTAGAGTGACTGCTGATGGACCAGTTGGATGGGCCCATGGTTGGATTAGTAATAGGCACATACCTTCACTTTAAGGCCGGGATCACACATGCAAGGAATGTGGCCGAGTTTTGCATATTAATACCCGGCACTGCCACTGGCACTCAGGAGCGTGCAGCCTCATAGCAATACATTCAGCCACACGCTTCGCTCCCGAGTGCCGACGGCAGTTCCCGGTATTAACATGAGAGACTCGGACGTATTCCTCGCATGTGTGATCCCAGCCTAACTCAGACATCAGCAATATGGAGGTGAGGTTCTGCTATGGGCTGATATAATCAAAGATGAACGTTTTGGGTAGAAGATAGACTAAAAATCAACTAACAAACCTACTGGTAAATTTGAAAAGAAACATTGTTCAAACAATGGTACAGAAAAGTCTGCATCTTTCAAGGAAACCATAATTTTTATGTCATTGCATACATCAAAGTACTCCACTGCTTCGCTACCCAATAAATGTAGATGAAAGAATAGCCTCTTCCTCACCAAACGTAAACCCTAATGAAAACATGTAGGTCTTTCTTAAACTGGGGATTTATGGTGAAAGAAGACAGTATTCTTCATTGACTTATGGTTTAGAGGCTATGTTTGATGCTGCCCAACAGATTGAACTAATAGAGTACATTGAAGGAAGGCTTATGACTGTAATTGAAAAGAAGTGTGGCTTTAATAGTCACTGATATTCTTTGCCCATTAATTATGCACATATAGATAGCTGCATCAGTTTTGAGGATCTCCCAGTGATTCTGTAGAACCCCTTAAATTGTGCCCATTGTGCATTGCAATCAGTAAAAAAACACACCTGATGTTCTTGAGTCCTGGGGCAAGTGACCAGAAGGGAGTCCTGTGCATGTTGATTAGCTCTCTGGATCACCGTGGACAAAAGATTCTTGGGGTAGTAATGTTTTCGGAACCTAGTGGTGAGTTCATGTGCCTGTTCCCAAAAATCCTCATTCGAAGTACAATTTCTCCTGATTCTGAGAAATTTGCTTGTGGGTACTCCCTTACAGGTATGAAAGGGGTGAAAGCTCCAGAAATCCAAAAGGCTATTGGTGGCTGTGGCCTTCCTGTAACCCCTTCCCGACCTGTGACACCACGTAGGCGTCATGAAAACTTGTGCCTTCCCGACCTGTAATGCCACATAGGCGTCATGGCGGGATCGTGTTCCTGCGGGTTGGGTGACCGGGGTCACTAAAATGTCACCCGACCTGCAGGTACGCCAGGACCTGTACTTGATTCCAGGGTGGTGGCTTTGCCTCCCCATCGCTACGATCGCTCTGGTGACCTCTGTGTCACCCCCCCAGATCTGATTGGAGCTAGCATCCATGTGACGCTATCCTTCCAATCAGATGTCGAGGGCGGAATGAACTATAGCTGCCCTCGCTCTTGAGCTTCATCCTGTCCATGGAAACTGAAGAGCGAGGTCTCTGACTGCTGCCCTGCTGCCCTGATGCCACTGCCGCCGCCACCGACTGACCGCTGCCTGACTGCCGCCGCCTGCCATTCGGTACTCCCCTCTGCTGCCCTCCACTCCCCTGCCATCAGATTCCATCCCCCAACCTCCGCTTCCTCCCACTGCCCCAACGATCATCCCGCTGCCCCAGTGATCACCTGCTGCCCAAGAGGTCAAAGTGCTGTTGCTGGCTGCCTGCATCTCCTCCACCCCCTCCTGCTCCCCCACGCCTGACAGCCCCCTCCTGCCCCCGGTGATCACTCCCCCTGCCCCCCTGCCCCAGTGATCACCCCCCTGCCCCCCCTCACCCACTGATCACCTGCTGCCAGCTGCCTGCCTCTCCTCAGCCCCCTCCTGCTCCTGGTGATCACCCCACCACCCCAGTGATCACCCCCCCACCCCAGTGATCACCCCCCTGCCCCGGTGATCAGCCCCTGCCCTGGTGATCACCCCGCCTGCCCTAGTGATCACCCCCCCACTGCTGCTGCCAGCTCCTGCATCTCCTCAGCCCCTCCTGCCCCCTGCACCTGACAGCCCCCTCCTTCCCTCCTGCCCCCGATATTCACCCCCCTGCCCCTGTGTTCACTCCCCTGCCCCCGTGTTCACCCCCCTTCCCCGGAGATCACCCTCTGCCCCAGTGATCACCCCCTGCTGCTGCCGGCTCCTGCATCTCCTCAGCCCCCTCCTGCCCCCTGTGCCTGACAACCCCCTCCTTCCCCCCTGCACCTGACAGTCCCCCCTGCCACCCTGCACCTGACAGCCCCCTCCTGCCCCTTGTGTCTGACAGCCCCCTCCTGTCCCCCCACGCCTGACAGCCCCCTTTTGCCTCCCCGCACCTGACAGCCCCATCCTGCAGTAGAAAGTAGAAAGTTTCACCAAACACTTCCGCATACATATGCACCCACACACTATAATAAAGTTTATCTTTTTTTACACACACCACACACACAATATCCTGCTTGTCCTGCTCATTCCAGTCATCCCAGTCACAAAGACTGTACTCAGCTGAGGAGGCATATGCTATTATTGCCTCCAAAACTGATAGTGAGGGAGAGGACCCAACTTTTTTCTATTCCTCCCCCTCTTCCTCCTCCAGTGATACAGACTCGCTACCACAAAGACGTCGCAGGACAAGAAATCGTCCGGAGACCAGGGAAGAAGAGCCAGAGGCCGAGGGAGAAGACCCACAGCCAAGTGTGAGTAACCCCCAACCTATTGCTAGTCACGCCCAACCTAGCACTAGTGCCCCCTTCTGGACCCCTGTCCCTGAAAAGTTTGCTCCACGGACTCCTGATTTCGTTCCCCAATCAGTAATCCAGTTCGAGACTGCCAACCTCAGGGAAATAGAATTTTTCAAAGTCTATTTCTCTGAGTCAATTGTCAGTCTTATGGTGAAGCAAAATAACTTGTACGCGCTGCAATTTTTTGCCGAAAACCCTAATTCATCATTTTCTACTTGGAGTTCCGTTGTACAAATGATGAAATATTGGGAACTGGTTCTTCACATGGAGATTCTGAAGAAACCAGAAATTCGCCAATACTGGAGTACTGATATTTTATATCAAACTCCAATATTTGGGATGGTTATGTTTCGCAAATGTTTTGAGGCGATTCATAAGTTTCTCCATTTTAGGGACAACACTGACAGCCTTCCCCGCGATGACCCGAATTTTGATAGACTGCTCAAAATTTGACCGGTCATCAAACACTTGAGCAATAAGTTTGCTGAAGTGTACATTCCCCAAAGGTAAATTTGTGTGGATGAATCCTTCATCCACTTCAAAGGAGGCTTCAATTCTGTCAATACTTGGACAGTAAGAGGGCGAGGTATGGGATAAAACTCTAGAAGCTGTGTGAGAGTACCTCAGGGTACACTCACAGCTTTAGAGTTTACCAAGGGAAGGATAGCAGGGTCCAGCCCCCAGAATGTCCACCTGCTCTGGGGGTGAGTGGGAAAATAGTGTGGGATTTGGTCCACCCACTGCTTGATAAAGGTTGATAACATTGAGAACTTTTATACAAGCATCCCGCTCTTTCAATCCCTCTCTGCCAGAGCTGCCGCAGCTTGCAGTATTGTGCGCAGAAACCAGAGGGGTCTCCCTTTGTCACAAATTGAGCAGCCTCTCCCAAAGGGTGAGAGCCGAGCCCAATGTAGCGGCAACATGGTTGTGGTGAAGTTCAAAGACAAAAGGGACGTTTTTTTCTTGACAACAATCCATGGTACTGGCACCACAGCCACCACCGTTAGAGGTACTCCAGCACAGGTCCACAAACCGGACTGTGCCCTGGGGTACAACAAACATGTAGGGGGAGTTGATCTTTCTGATCAAGTCCTCCAGCCCTATAGTGCCATAAGGAAGGCGAAGGTGTGGTCTAAAAAACTGGCTGTGCACATCGCACAAATGGCACTGCATAACGCATATGTGCTATCACGATGTGCAGGCCAGACCAACAACACATTCCATAAGTTCCAGGAGGCAGTGATAAAGGCCCTGATGTTTGGAGACGAGGAAGGAGTGGACCATAGCACCCCTGGAACTCAAGTTTCCCATATGGTACCAGGGCAGCATTTTCTCTCCATGACGGGAGAGAGAAAAAAGGTGCCAGGTATGCTATAAAAGGGGGATAAGAAAGGAAACTTGTTTCCAATGTGAAACATGTCCTGACAAACCTGGACTGTGTTTGAATGAGTGCTTCAGAATTCATCACGCGTCCGTGGACTAAATGGGTCGCCTTCCAAGGGCTGTGGGGTACTCGGTACCGGGCCGGTCCTTCAGAGGGGAATGCCACAGCAGCGGTGACCCGGTCCGTGACCCTGGGCGCCCATGTAAAAGGGGTTGGGTTGGGAATAAAGTTTATAAGTGATTCGTGACGCCACCTGTGGTGTTCGGCAAGGGAGGTGTTAAGCCGATGCTGGAAGCAGATCCTCTGGGACAGATGGTGTAGTGCAGCAATGGTGTTGTAGCCCTCCACAGGTAGGGCTGTTGGTCCCAGGGCAGTGTAGATAAAGGTTTAGGAAGAGGGTGCAGTGTTTGGCACAGAGATGTAGCAGTGCTGAAGATGTTGCAGGAAGGAGGCAAGGACACAACAGGGTGCAGTTTCTTTACCTTTACTTGGCAAACACAGTCCAGGGTCCTGGTTACACAGGGCACAGGAGCAGGCCAGCCTGGAAGCAACTCAGGAATCTCTCTATCAGATGGGTTGTGTAGTCTCCTTCCTAGCGCTGGCTTGAGGTACATGCAGTACGTGTTACACTGAAGTTCCTCCTTCTTATCTTCTCTTAGAACTACCTCGTATGGCAGACAGCTGTAGCCCTCTATCTCTCTTGACTCACCCGTCGCTGTTTTGCCTCCAAGTCTTAGGTGGGAATAGAGCATTTACAGCTTCCTATTCCTCTGGTTTCTGTTGCAGGACCTTCAGTATCCATACAATTGTGGAGACCAGGCTCCAGTTCATGGGCTATCAATGGGAGTGAGCTCTCTATCCTCAGCTCAAACTCCAGCTTCTCTCTCCATGTCTACACACTTCGCCCTCCTCACTCAACTGACTCATTTCCCTTCCTGGCCCTCAGAGCGCGCTCCTCCCCCAATCCTGGCTCAGAGCTCCCTCTGTTGGCCTGGAGTGGGAACTGTGTTGCATGACATGGTTAACTGCGAGAGAGACCTTTCATTGCCTCTAAGCCTGACATCACCCTCCCTGGATGAAGGCAATGCCACTGAGGCGACCATGCTCCTGGGGGCACCACATTCCCCCCTAGTGCAAGCCAGTACTCCGGGACTGATAAAAGAAAAACATATAAACATGTAAACAATATGAAGGTTACAAGATTTAAGAAAAATGAAAAATTTATAAAAACCACATGCTCCAAAAATAGTCCTATGATGATAAGTCCAAGCATCAATGTCCATGGTCCATTCCTGGGCAAATGGTGAACTATTTACAAGTTGGTTTTGACCACACAAGTCCTGTGGTCCAATGTCCATCAAAACATGACACAAGAACTTCAAAAAGGCTTCTTACAGATTATCTGTAGGCACAAAACTTGAGAACAGTTACATATACACACAATTTCAACATTCACATAAACTTATCTATATACGATATTTGATGGGCGGTATACCTTGTGTAGTACGGGTAGACCTGCGTAACTCTGGTGTGGGTAAACTAGGTAGTATTCTCCTATGGACTCTTAGTCCCACCAGGGGCATGACAGATTCACCACTGGCAGGGTGAGGGTTCTCTAGCTCCACTGCTGGTGTGGCATCTGCTACCTGAACTTCCTGATTTTCAGAGTTTTCATGAGTCACATCTTCTTGTACTACCAGTTGGGGAAATGTCAACACTGGCACCCCTATGGCATCCTTTACTTTAGTCCAATTTGCGGGGAATTCTCCAAGTATAGTGCTGACCTTTTCTTCCTCTATGGGTTGGATGTTACTTTGTTCTTCCATTCTTTCCTTTAGCTGGTCAGGGCATAATTTCAAATGATCCCTTGATATTGCTGTTGAGGTTTCTCCTCCATCTTTACTAATAAGGCACACCTTAGTATTGTCAAAGTTTGAGGGTAGAATGGTGTAAGGTTCAGCTTCCCATTGGTCATCCAATATATGCAGTCTTCTTTTTCTCTTGAGAACTTGTTCTCCTGGGGACAAGGGAACTGCAGGTGCATGTTGGTTGTAGTGCCTTTCTTGTTTTTGTCTTGCCTGAGCTAGACTCTTTTCCACACACTCTTGTACTCTACGGTACTGTTGTTGTCTTTCTGTATCAAAGTCAGCATCTGGTGATGTCACTTCAGGTGTCAGGACTCCCATATCCAAATCAATAGGCAGCTTACCAGACCTCGCTCTCATTAGGTAGGCTGGAGTGCAGTTGCTGGAATTCACAGGAATGTGGTTGTAGAGGTCTACGAGATCTGGCAACTTTTCTGGCCACAGATTCCTCTTGTCCAAAGGCAAGGTCTTCAGTAGGTCAATCACTACCTGGTTCATCTATTCACACATGCCATTGGTCTGTGGATGGTACGGTGTTGTCCTGATCTTCTTGCAACCGTACAAGTTACAGAACTCCTGGAACACTTCTGCCTCAAAAGCTGGACCTTGATCTGTAAGCACTCGCTCTGGGTATCTATGTGGTCTACAGAAGTGCTGTTGGAACGCTCTGGCTGCTGTCCTGGCTGTTTGATCTTTGACAGGCACAATTACCAGGAATCTTGAGTAGTGGTCCACGATGGTAAGAGCATAGATGTAGCCTGAACGGCTTGGGACCAGCTTCACATGGTCTAGGGCGACCAACTCAAGTGGCTGTTTGGTTATTATTGGCTGCAGAGGAGCTTTCTGGCTATTTCGATCCTTTCTGTGCAGGTTACATTGTCCACACACCCAGCACCACTTTTCAATGGCTTTCCTCATACCAGCCCAGTAGAACCTCTCCCAGAGCAATGCTTCCAACTTCTTCCAGCCGAAGTGGCCAGCTCCAATGTGGTATGCTTCCAGGACCATCGATGCCTCTCTCTTTGGGACTACCACCTGCCAGACCAACTCATGAGTGCGGGCATTGATACTCCTCCGACACAGCTTTCCTTCATAGATGAACAGCCGGCCTCTCTCCTTCCACAAGTGCTGAGTTTCTTCGGGAGCACCCGGCTCTGGGCATGAGTCAGCTTGTGACAGTAGCTCCTTCACCATGCGGACTGCGGGGTCGCTATCCTGCATTTCTGCCCAATCGTGGTGGGGCAATGGATTTAGGGTAACCTCTTTCAAGCCAGACCACCTGTTTCTCACTCTTTGAGCACATTGGGCCAAAATTGACCAGTGGAAGGGAGGTAACTATTTCTTCAAGAGCCTCTGGGTCTTCTCCTGCATCTGGCAGATTAGGCATTCTGGACAGCGCATCAGCATTGGCATTCTTATGCCCTGCCCAGTACTTGATGGTAAACTCATAGTTAGACAGTCGAGCCATCCATCGCTGTTCCAGTGCACCTAGTTTTGCAGTTTCCAAGTGAGTCAATGGGTTGTTGTCCGTGAAGATGGTAAACTTGGCTGAAGCTAGGTAATGCTTGAATCTTTCAGTCACAGCCCAGGCTATGGCAAGGAACTCCAGCTTGAAGGAACTATAGTTGTCAGGGTTCCTTTCAGTGGGACGAAGCTTCCTGCTGGCATAGGAGATCACCATTTCTTTGCCATTCTGTACCTGTGACAGTACTGCTCCAAGTCCCACGTTGCTGGCATCAGTATACAATACAAAGGGCTGGTCATAGTCTGGGTAGGCCAGAACTTCATCTCCTGTGAGAGCCATCTTCAGTCGGGTGAAGGACCTCTTCAACGCCTCAGTCCATTCAAATGGGGAACTTTTCTGTTTTGCTTTCTAGGACTGCCCCACCAGAAGATTTTGCATAGGAGTGGCTATTTCAGTGAAGCACTTGATGAACCTTCGGTAGTAGCCTACCAACCCAAGAAATTGGCGTACCTCATGGAGGTTGCTGGACTTCAGCCAGTCCCGGATGACTGTGACCTTGTCAGGATCTGGTGCAACACATTCTGCACTCACTACATGACTGAGGTACTGTACCTTGGGCTTCAGGAGGTGGCATTCGGAAGGCTTCACCTTCAGGCCAAAGTTGGACAAGGCTTCAAACACCTCAGCCAGGTGCTTCAGATGGTCTTCATAAGTCTTGGAGAAAACAATGACATCATCAAGGTTCAACAGGACCGTCTCGAAGTTCTTGTGTCCCAGGCAGCACTCCATCAGCCGTTGAAATGTTCATGGGGCGGTGCAGAGCCCGAATGGCATATAGTTGAACTCACAGAGACCCATTGGGGTGGTAAATGCTGTTTTCTCCTTGTCTGCCTCTGCCACGGGAACCTGCCAATACCCACTAGTGAGATCTAAGGTGGAAAAATAGTTAGCAGTTTTAAGTGCAGCTAATGATTCCTCAATTCTGGGTAATGGGTAGGCATCCTTATGTGTAATGCTGTTAATTTTCCTGTAATCAACACATTCTCATGGTACCATCCTTTTTCTTTACAAAAACTATGGGAGCAGCCCAGGGGCTACAACTGTCTCTGATAACCCCTGCTTCCTTCATCTCTCTCAATATACCTTTGTCACATTGGTATTGTGTTGGGGGTATAGGCCGGTACCTTTCTTTTATGGGTGGATGATCTCCAGTGGGGATATGATGTTGAACCCCTCTTGCCTTCCCAAAATCTAAAGGGTGTTTACTGAATACCCACTCATACTCGTGGGTCACTCTGTAAACCCCATTCTTTTGGTATGAAGGGGTGGAGTCAGTTCCCACCTGCAGTTGCTGACACCACTCCTCCCGCTGCTTTACAGAGCCATTGTCCTCCACCTGGTCAGATGAGACCAAAGGCTCTGCTGCCTGCATTGCATCATTACTGACAGTGAGCAGCTTAGCAACTGTGGCATACCGAGGTATTGTGGCCTCCTCCCCACAATTCAAAAGGCGTACAGGTAATCTCCCATTTTGTACATCAACTACCCCTCTGGCTGTCAGGACAGTGGGCCTGCTATCAGAGTATACTGGTTCTACCATTGCCTGGTTATATTTTCCTCTGAGGCCTATGGCTGCCCGACACCAAATCAACATTTCACATCTGGGGGGTATTGCAATGGGGAAAGCATCATTCACTCTGACGCTGCCAATCTCTCCGCCAGAGAGTTCTACCTGCTGTCTTTGCATCAGGGCCTTGATCTCCTTCTGCAGGACTCGTTGTTCACCGGAACCAGCAGTCTCAGCCACCTGTTGCAACAAGACAATAACATCGGAAAGACAATTTTCAATTACATTTGTACCAAGAGTCATCATGGGATTACATTCTCGTTGATCAATATCCACAACTATCAGACCTTGAGATTTTAACTCTACTCTACCCACTTTAACAGTAATTTCTTTACATCCCACTTGTGGTAAAGACTGACCATTACTGGCAACTACTGTCAGTTCATCACTTGGGCCACAGGTAAGTTCAGAGTCAGCCCAAAACCGCTTATAGAGAATATAGGGCATAGTGGTCACCAGGGAGCCAGTGTCCAGCAAAGCGTTCATGGGGATGCCGTCAATCACCACTGGAAGGATCGGACTCCCTCCAACATACTTGGCTCGCCAATTCCTTGAGCCTTGTGGTCCTACTCCAGGGGGTTGGCCCTCTGCCCCAGGGGTTGCTCGTTTAAATAACAAAATCTTGGAAGGTGACCTGCCTTGCGGCAGTGACGACAGATGGGACATCCGTCTTGGTCATAGCGATCGTTGTTCCTCCCTCGGAGTGGCGGGGTTCTCCTCTTCCAGAGCCACGGGACATCCTCTGGACTGGAAGCAAGCTGGATCTTCTCTTTTGAGGACACCTGCAGGGACTGCATGGTTTTAGTAAGTGCAGCCATCCCTGTTGTCAACTCCTGGACCTGAAGACGCAGCTCTTCTGTTGGATCGTTATCCAGAGTCTGTGCATCAGCCTCCACAGGGATGGAAGGGAAAGATGTTGCTTCCTGGTGGCAGGTGATCGCTTGGCGCCTAGGGGGTGCTGGATGGCTGACAATTGGTTCCTGCAGCAACCGGATAGCCCTGTCCTTGAAATCAGCAAAGTCTAGATCAGGGTTCTGTAGGGCTATGATGCGCAGCTGTGCTCTGTGGGTGCTGGATAGAAGTCCCTCAATGAATTGCTCTTTTAGCAGTCTGTCTCCATCTTTCACACTTTCAGGGTCAATCTGCTTGATGGCTCGCAGTGCCTCCTGCAGGTTAAGAGCATAGTCCCTTATATTGTCCTGTGTTTTCTGTTTACATCCAAAGAACCTCATCTTGATTTCAGCTGCAGTGCGAGTGTCAAAGGTGCTTCTTAGCTTGGCCAAAATCGTTTTAACAGTCTCTTTGTCAGTGTCCTGCCAGGATTTTACTTTTCTCTGTGCTGCACCTGTTAGCTGCCCAATCAGGATGTTCACCTTCTGACTTTCAGATAGAGGATACACCTCAAACAAACTGCACAGTCTCTCTTTAAATTCACTCAGGGTATGTGACTCCGCTGAATACTGCGGTAGCCAGGCTGCTCCCAGTATGTAAGGAATAGACAGCGGCATTATGGGGACCGCTGTGGTGGGCGCTGTTTCTTGCGGTACCCTGGAAGCAACACTGGCTGCTGGATTAAGCAGCGCTGTGGGGTCGGTGGGGGCGTCCACCGCTGCATCGGCGGGTGCCTCGGACATTTTCCTTCCTCCCTAATTAATGGTTGCCAGGCCCCGGGGTTGAGCGGCTTACCAGCTGTAGGCCTCAGCTCCTCCCCTTCTCGCGCGCTGTCCTCTTTTCCCGCGCGGCACTTCACTTCCTTGCGCTCTTTGGCAGGCTCTGCCCAAGATGGCCTGCCTCTCTGGTTTCCCACGCGTGCCAAGCAGCAGGATAATTGTGGCAATGGCGCCAACAGTCCACAGTTCACAAAACAGTCTCTGGCACATAGGACCCGGGAATACCGGGCTCCGTAATCCTGTTTGTGACGCCAAATATGGGTTGCCCTCCCAGGGTTGTGGGGTACTCTGTACCGGGACGGTCCTTCAGAGGGGAATGTCACAGCAGCGGTAACCCGGTCTGTGGCCCTGGGCGCCCATGTAAAAGGGGTTGAGTTGGGAATAAAGTTTATAAGTGATTCGTGATGCCAACTGTGGTGTTCGGCAAGGGAGGTGTTAAGCCGACGCTGCAAGCAGATCCTCTGGGACAGATGGTGTAGTGCAGCAATGGTGTTGTAGCCCTCCACAGGTAGGGCTGTTGGTCCCAGGGCAGTGTAGATAAAGGTTTAGGAAGAGGGTGCAGTGTTTGGCACAGCGATGTAGCAGTGCTGAAGATGTTGCAGGAAGGAGGCAAGGACACAACAGGGTGCAGTTTCTTTACCTTTACTTGGCAAACACAGTCCAGGGTCCTGGTTACACAGGGCACAGGAGCAGGCCAGCCTGGAAGCAACTCAGGAATCTCTCTATCAGATGGGTTGTGTAGTCTCCTTCCTAGCGCTGGCTTGAGGTACATGCAGTATGTGTTACACTGAAGTTCCTCCTTATCTTCTCTTAGAACTACCTCGTATGGCAGAAAGCTGTCGCCCTCTAACTCTCTTGGCTCACCCGTCATTGTTGTGCCTCCGAGTCTTCGGTGGGAATAGAGCATTTACGGCTTCCTATTCCTTTTGGTTTCTGTTGCAGGACCTTCAGTATCCATACAACCGTGGAGACCAGGCTCCAGTTCATGGGCTATCAATGGGAGGGAGCTCTCTATCCTCAGCTCAAGCTCCAGCTTCTCTCTCCATATCTACACACTTCGCCCTCCTCACTCAACTGACTCATTTCCCTTCCTGGCCATCAGAGTGCGCTCCTCCCCCAATCCTCGTTCAGAGCTCCCTCTGTTAGCCTGGAGTGGGAACTGTGTTGCATGACATGGTTAACTGCTAGAGAGACCCTTCATTGCCTCCAAGCCTGACATCACCCTCCCTGGAGGAAGGCAATGCCACTGTGGTGACCATACTCCTGGGGGCGCCACATTAACACATCCTGACATTTCCCTACAGAACTCACCCACATCAGCCTGACATACACAGCACCACACACACACACTCCAACCTGATTTACACTAAACCACACACACCAACCTGACATACACCACACTACACCAACCTGACATACACTACATCAGGTTGGTGCGTGGTGTGGTATAGTGTAAGTCAGGTTGGTGTGTGTGTTGTAGTGTATATCAGGTTGTTGTTTGTGTGTGTGTGGTGTATACTACATCAAACACACCAGCCTGTTGTACACTACACCACACCACACACCAACCTGACATAAACTACACCACACACACCAACCTGACATAGTGTGTCAGGTTGGTGTGTGTGGCGTAGTGTACATCAGGTTGGTGTGTGGTGTAGTGTACATGTGGTGTAGTATACGTCAGGTTGGTGTAGATGTGGTGTAGTATACACCACATACACCAACCTGACATGTACTACAGTCATGGCCAAAAGTTTTGAGAATGACACAAATATTATATTTTCACATGATCTGCTGGCCTCTGGTTTTTATGTGTGTTTATCAGATGTTTTTATCACATACAGAAATATAATTGCAATCATATTATGAGTAGCAAAAGGTTATATTGACAGTTAGAATGAGTTAATGCAGCAAGTCAATATTTGCAGTGTTGACCCTTCTTCTTCAGAACCTCAGCAATTCTCCCTGGCATGCTCTCAATCAACTTCGGGATCAAATCCTGACTGATAGCAGTCCATTCTTGCAAAATCAATTCTTTTATTTTGTCTGAATTTGAAGGTTTTTGTTTGTCCACCTGTCTCTTGATGATTGACCACAAGTTCTCAATGGGATTAAGATCTGGGGAGTTTCCAGGCCATGGTCCCAAAATCTCTATGTTTTGTTCCCTGAGCCATTTAGTTATCACCTTTGCTTTATGGCAAGGTGCTCCATCATGTTGAAAAAGGCATTGTTGATCGCCAAACTGCTCTTGGACGGTTGGGAGAAGTTGCTCTTGGAGGACATTCTGGTACCATTCTTTATTCATGGCTGTGTTTTTAGGCAAGACTGAGAGAGAGCCCATTCCCTTGGCTGAGAAGCAACCCCACACATGAATGGTTTCAGGATGCTTGACAGTTGGCATGAGACAAGACTGGTGGTAGCGCTTACCTGGTCTTCTCCGAATAAGCTGTTTTCCAGATGTCCCAAACAATCGAAAAGGGGATTCATCAGAGAAAATGACTTTACACCAGTCCTCAGCAGTCTACTCCCTGTACCTCTTGCAGAATATCAGTCTGTCCATGATGTTTTTCCTGGAGAGAAGTGGCTTCTTTGCTGCCCTCCTTGAGACCAGGCCTTGCTCCAAGAGTCTCCGCCTCACAGTGCGTGCAGATGCACTCACACCTGCCTGCTGCCATTCCTGAGCAAGCTCTGCACTGCTGGTAGCCCGATCCCGCAGCTGAAACACTTTTAAGAGACGGTCCTGGCGCTTGCTGGTCTTTCTTGGGCGCCCTGGAGCCTTTTTGGCAACAAGGGAACCTCTCTCCTTGAAGTTCTTGATGATGCGATAGATTGTTGACTGAGGTGCAATCTTTCTAGCTGCGATACTCTTCCCTGTTAGGCCATTTTTGTGCAGTGCAATGATGACTGCACGTGTTTCTTTAGAGATAACCATGGTTAACCGAAGAGAAACAATGATGCCAAGCACCAGCCTCCTTTTAAAGTGTCCAGTGGTGTCATACTTACTTAATCATGACAGATTGATCTCCAGCCCTGTCCTCATCAACACCCACACCTGTGTTAATGGAGCAATCACTGAACCAATGTTAGCTGGTCCTTTTAAGGCAGGGCTGCAATGATGTTGAAATGTGTTTTGGGGATAAAGTTCATTTTCTAGGCAAATATTGACTTTGCAAGTAATTGCTGTTAAGCTGATCACTCTTTATAACATTCTGGAGTATATGCAAATTGCCATTAGAAAAAATGAAGCAGTAGACTTTGTAAAAATTAATATTTGTGTCATTCTCAAAACTTTTGGCCATGACTGTACACCATACGTACAATACACCACACACACCAACCTGACATACAGTACGTCAGGTTGGTGTGTGGTATAGTGTATGTCAGGTTGGTGTGTGTGTTGTAGTGTACATCAGGTTGTCGTGTGTGTGGTGTATACTACACCACACACACCAACCTGACGTACACTACACCACATCACACACCATCCTGACATACACTACACTATACCACACTGCACACCAACCTGACGTACACTAAATCACACACAACCTGGCATAGTGTATGTCAGGTTGGTGTGTGTTGTATGTCAGGATGGTGTGTGTGTGTGTGATGTATACTACACCACACACACCAACCTGATGTACACTACACCACACCAACCTGACATACACTACATACTTTCAATACGCGACATGGTGTCCGCTAACAATTGCAGCTAATTTTCCATTCTAAAAGTCAAATGGCGCTCCTTCCCTTCCGAGCTCTGCCATGTGTCCAAACAGTGGTTTATGAGCACATATTGAGGTATCAGAGTGCTCAGGAGAAATTGTGCAACAATTTTTAGGATCCATTTTATCCATTTGCACATGTGAAAATGAAAAAATTGAGGCTAAAAGAAAATTTTTGTGAAAAAAAGTACCTTTTCATTTTTACGGATCAATGTACTCACTATGCATCTAGATAAGTTCCTTGGGGGGGTCTAGTTTAAAAAATGGGGTCACTTGTGGGGGAGCTCCAATGTTTAGGCACACAGGGGCTCTCCATACGCGACATGGTGTCCGCTAACGATTGGAGCTAATTTTCCATTCAAAAAGTCAAATGGCGCTACTTCCCTTCTGAGCCCTGCTGTGTGCCCAAACAGTGGTTCATTACCACATATGAGATATTGGTGTACTCAGGAGAAATTCCCCAACAAATGTTATGATCCATTTTATCCTGTTGCCCATTTGAAAAAATTGAGGCTAAAAGAAAATTTTTGTGAAAAAAAGGACTTTAACATTTTTATGGATCAATTTGTGAAGCACCTGGGGGTTCAAAGTGCTCACTATGTATCTAGATAAGTTCCTTGGGGAGTCTAGTTTCCAAAATGGGGTCACTTGTGGGGGAGCTCCCATGCTTAGGCACACAGGGGCTCTCCATATACAACATAGTGTCTGCTAACAATTGCAGCTAATTTTCCATTCACAAAGTCAAATGCGCTCCTTTCCTTCCGAGACCGCCGTGCGCCCTAACAATAGTTTATGACCACATATGAGGTATCGGTGTACTCAGGTGAAATTGTCCAACAAATTTTAGGATCCATTTTATCCTGTTGCCCATGCGAAAATTAAAAAATTTAAACTAAGAGAACATTTTTGTTGGAAAAAATAAAATGTCCATTTTTCCTTCCACGTTGCTTTAGTTCCTGTGAAGCACCTGAAGGGTTAATAATCTTCTTGAATGTAGTTTTGGGGAGCTTGAGGGGTGCAGTTTTTGGAATGGTGTCACTTTTGGTTGTTTTCTGTCATGTAGGCCCCTCAAAGGGACTTCAAATGTGATGTGGTCACTAAAAAAATGGTTTTGTAAATTTTGCTGGAAAAATGAGAAATTGCTGATAAACCTTGAACCCTTATAACTTCAAGTTCCTAACCAAAACTTTTTCCCCCAAAATTGTGCTGATGTAAAGTAGACATATGGAAATGTTATTTATTAACTATTTTGTGTCACATAACTCTCTGGTTTAACAGAATAAAAATTCAAAATTTCAACATTTTCGCCAAATTTCAGATTTTTTCACAAATAAACGTAAACATTATTGACCTAAATTTACCACTAACATGACGCCCAATATGTCACGAAAAAACATTCTCAGAATCACTAGGATCCGTTGAAGTGTTCCTGAGTTATTACCACATAAAGGGACCCTTGTCAGAATTGCAAAAAATGACCACGTCATTAAGGTCAAAATAGGCTGGGGGGTGTGTATGTTGATTAGCTCTCTGGAACAGCAATAGCAATGGTGCTATATAAATAAATAATGATAATACCACTGAGGACAAAAGCTTCTTAGGATAGCCATGTTTTCGGTACCTAGTGGTGAGTTCATATGCCTGTTCCCGAAAATCCTCATTCGAAGTACACTTTCTCCTGATTCTGAGAAATTTGCTTGTGGGTACTCCCTTACGAGTATGAAAGGGGTGAAAACTCCAGAAATCCAAAAGGTTAATGGTGGCTGTGGCCTTCCGTAAAGGGTGGTGATGAGTCCGTGGTCTGCTGGACATATTATCATTGTAACAGTCTGGACCGCCCCCCAAGTTCACCCTTCACTATATGGAATCATCATTAAAAATATGTATCTATATAGAGAGCCTTGCAAAAGTATTCGGGCCCCGTGGAACTTTTCAACCTTTTCAAACATAAAGATACCAAATGTAAATTTTTGGTGAAGAATCAACAACAAGTGGAAAACAATTGTGAACTTGAACGAAATTTATTGGTTATTTTAAAATTTTGTGGAAAGTCAAAAACTGAAAAGTGGGGCGTGCAATATTATCTGGCCCCTTTAACTTAATACTTTGCTGTGCCAACTTTTGCAGCGATTACAGCTGCAAGTCGCTTGGGGTATGTCTCTATCAGTTTTGTACCTCAAGAGACTAAAGTTCTTGCCCATTCTTCCTTGGCAAACAGCTCGAGCTCAGTGAGGTTTGATGGAGATCGCTTGTGAACAGCAGTTTTCAGCTCTTTCCACAGATTCTCGATTGGATTCAGGTCTGGACTTTGACTTGGCCATTCTAACACCTGGATGTGCTTATTTGTGAACCATTCCATTGTAGATTTTGCTTTATGTTTGGGATCATTGTCTTGTTGGAAGACAAATCTCCGTCCCAGTCTCAAGTCTTTTGCAGACTCCAACAGTTTTTCTTCAAGAATGGTCCTGTATTTGGCTCCATCCACCTTCCCATCAATTTTAACCATCTTCCCTGTACCTGCTGAAGAAAAGCAGGCCCAAACCATGATGCTTCCACCACCATGTTTGACAGTGGGGATGGTGTGTTCTGGGTGATGAGCTGTGTTGCCTTTATGCCAAACAAATCATTTGGCATTGTTACCAAAAAGTTCGATTTTGGTTTCATCTGACCAGAGCACCTTCTTCCACATGTTTGGTGTGTCTCCCAGGTGGCTTGTTGCAAACTTTAAATGACACTTTTTATGGATATCTTTGAGAAATGGCTTTCTTCTTGCCACTTTTCCATAAAGGCCAGATTTGTGCAGTGCACAGCTGATTGTTGTCCTATGGAAAGAATGTCCCACCTCAGCTGTAGATCTCTGCAGTTCATCCAGAGTGATCATGGACCTTTTGGCTGCATCTCTGATCAGTCTTCTCCTTGTTTGAGATGAAAGTTTAGAGGGACAACCGGGTCTTGGAAGATTTTCAGAGGTATTATACTCCTTCTATTTCAGTGTGATCACTTGCACAGTGCTCCTTGGGATGTTTAAAGTTTTGGAAATCATTTTGTATCCAAATTCGGCTTTAAACTTCTCTACAACAGTATCACAGACCTGCCTGTTGTGTTCCTTGCTCTTCCTGATGCTCTCTGTGCTTCAAACAGAACCCTGAGACTATCACAGAGCAGGTGGATTTATATGAGACTTGATTACACACAGGTGGATTATATTTATCATCATTAGTCATTTAGGACAACATTGGATCATTCAGAGATCCACAATGAACTTCTGGAGTGAGCTTGCTGCACTGAAAGTCTGAAAGTAAAGGGGCTGAATAATATTGCATGCCCCACTTTTCAGGTTTTGACTGTCCACAAAAATTTACAATAACCAATAAATTTCATTCAACTTCACACTTGTGTTCCACTTGTTGTTGATTCTTCACTAAAAATTTGCATTTGGTATCTTTATATTTGAAGCATGATATGTGGGAAAAGGTTGAAAAGTTACAGGGGGCCAAATACTTTTGCAAGGCACTGTATATAGTCTCCAGTTGGGACTTCCAGCCGCTGTCTCTGAATCCCATAAGTCACCGCGGAAGTGTTGCACAGGTGCAGTTCATGGCCGTATGCTTCTACTATTTGTCCTAGCCCAGAATGAAAATCTTCCGAAATCCAGCACCGTCACCCTCCACCTAGGAGCCGCCACAGATGGATGGGGAACAATGAGGTGGCGGACCAGAAATCTCAGCCGCAATGGGGTCTATGCTGCAGAACAGGTCAGTTGAATGTTAACCCCGGTGTGAGGCCTGGAGGCGACGGAGGCCATGAGGGCATCTGAGCCACCCAGGGTCTGCAGTGCCCACTGGATGAGAGGTATAGAAGCCTCCAGTCACCTCAGGAAGCCGGGCAGTATCCCAGGAAAGAAGCAGAAGCCACAGGCGGCTGCAGAGCAGATACATCGGAGGCAGCCATGGGGTAGGACCGCAGAGAGGCCCCATGTGCGATAGCTCATAATGCTGTTTGCAGCCTGAAGCTGCCCTTGACCTTGGGGCCCTTTTGCGGCTGCACCTAAGGTTTGTCCACCTCTGACGGATACATGAAGCACAGCCCCAACAATGGAGGCTCCCACAATTGTTCCATCACTTTCTCAAACTCCTGGCTCAGTAGTCAATTGCATGCATTTATTTTGGAAGCATCTATTGAGCGGCAGACTCGCCTGTGTGCGTGGGCCCCACTAGGAGCAGCAGACTCGCCTGTGTGCTGAGGTCCCGCTAGGAGCGGCGGACTCACCTGTGTGTGGGGGCCCCGCTAGGAACAGCAGACTCGCCTGCATGCGGGGGTCCCACTAGGAGCAGCATACTCACCTGTGTGCGGGGCTGCCGGCCGTCCTGACAGCTGCCCGGTGCTTTCTGTCCTCTCTAGTCACTTTCCATGGGTGCAGATGGTCGCCGCCCTGAACACAGTCAATCAATTTAAGGGGCTTTTGTTCTGCGCCCTGGTTACCAGGTAGGGAAGCCAGGCAAAGGCTGCAGCAGTAACCCAAGCTTATTAGCATGTGTGTGGCTGGTAAACACAACCTGTGATGTTGTCAGGGGAGAATGGTCTGAATTCAGGTGACTCTGTCCTGCAGAAAACCCATCACATCGTCTCCATTACAGCTCAGCCCGAGAGGTGACTGCTCAACTCAGCGAGCGCCAGGCACAGCCTGTACCAACCCACAGGGTCCGACTCACATTGGGGGAACAGCGTGCACCAACCCACAGGTTGAGGCTCACAATGGGGGCACAGCGTGCACCAACCCACAGGGTCTGGCTCACAATGTGGGCAGAGCCTGCACCAACCCACAGGGTCCAATTCACAATGGTGGCACAGCCTGCATATACCCAAAGGGCCCGGGATATAGCAGCTGTACATATCTTATACAATATTCCCCAGTTGGGACTTCCGGACCCTGTCCCCTAATCCCATAAGTCACCGTGGCAGTGTCACTTGCACCTGTGCAAGTGACATACACGTCTCTGCTATTCCCACGCAGGTGCAGTAACAGCCGTATCGTTACTACGCATGCGCGGGAATAGTGGTGACGTGTATGCCACTTGGGCCTGTGCAAGTCACATTCACATCACCGCTATTCCCACACATGCGCAGTAACAGCCACAACTGCGCAATCTACCCACGCATGCGCAGTAACGACATGGCTGTTACTGCGCCTGCGTGGGGAATAGCGGTGACATCTATGTTAATTTCACTGCACTCCCGATGCGATAGCATCGGGCCTATTTTTAGTATTCATTTGAGAAACAGATATGGACTTATTAATATTCACACCATGGACTTCGGAAGCTAATTTGGTTGGTTCAGCATCTATTTATATAATTGCCTTGTAATGTTTTCATTTCGTGATCTATCCAGATGTCACCGTATCCCAGAACTCTAAGTGGAGGAAGTTCACCGACCGCCATATTGGGATACCCAAGTGATGGGTGTCTCAATATGGAAACTGCTGCTGGTACCAACCTATTGCACGGTACCGCCAGTGGAACACCGCCTCACCACACACTCACACACTCACACACACTCACTCACACATGCTCACACACTCTCACACACTCACACATTCACACTCCCCCTCACACTTACACACTCAGACTCTCACATTCACTCACACACACACATTTACATTCACACTCACACTAACACTATCACACTCACACTCTCACAGTCACACTCACATTCACACTCCCCCTCACACTCACACACTCAGACTCTCACACTCACACTCACTCACACACTTACATTCACACTCACATTAACACTCTCACACTCACACTCTTATTCACACTCACACACTCACATTCACACACACACTCACACACTCATGCAGCCTCTTGCACGATACCACCAGTGGAACACCATCGCACTGTGTCTGCGCGAATTTCACGCAGGTGCAGAGAATCATTCGGCTGATCCCTGTTGCAGATGTGTGACGTGTCTACAGGCAGAGGAAGCCGGTCACATTAAAGGGGATTTCCTACGAACGAAAGTTCATTTTAAAAATTGTCTGTGTCTGACCATGTACAGAACATACCACATCTCCTGGGCAGGGGAGGAAGCAAAAGACAATACTGACATTACAGCTGGGGATCACAGAGGATTCATTTTGTGAGGTAAAATATTTCACTGACTGTTTTTAAACAAAATTTTACCTCACAAAATGTATCCTCTGCAATCTCCTGCTGTAATGTCAGTATTGTCTTTTGCTTCCTCCCCTGCCCAGGAGCTGTGGTATGTTCTGTGCACGGTCAGACACAGGGGTGAGAGAGACAGAGCACGGGGGAGACAGCTCAAACGGGACAGCACATGAGGGGAGAACACTGCACAGGAAGAGAGAGACAGCAGGCAAGGGGTGTAGCACATGGGTTAGACAGGTCAAAGAAGAGAGCACAGATGGAAGAAGTCAGAACATGGGGAAAGAGAGAGTGGATAGGTGGGTGAGCACATGGGGGGAGCGATTCTCAATGCTGCAAAGCCTGCCCTCATCGTGACATTATCTCCCTCCCAATGTGATAGCATTGGGCCTCCATCTAGTGTATACATATTTATATTATTTCTCCTTTAGCACTGGGCTGGACATACTGGGAATTTCAATTTTCTTTTGATATGTGCCTTGACACCTTGCAGGTAATGTTTGGACATTCTGACTTCTATATATTAATAACTCATCTGAACCATTCACTTTCTTGCCTTGGTCTCTAACTCTTTACATCAGTCCTGGATATATTTATTCCTATACCACCAAAAATAAACCTTATACAGCAGCATTGGTGTCTCTATATGGTGTTTTCCCAATGACTCCAACTTTTACTTCCCATTTTTTCTATAATTTATTCATTTTTATTTTCCATTTTTTCAACTTTCCTTTTTTATGCATTTTTTATTTATTATTCTTTATATTTGTTATTTTTATTTCTCAATTTGGATTATACACATTTTATTATTATTTTTTTATAATTTTTCACTTTTTATTTTTTACTATTTATTTTATGTTGATTTTTTCCATATTTCCGTTTTTTCACTCTTTATTTTCATTTTTTTCATCCACACTCTCTTTACACTGCATATCTTACTTCTTGTCTATTCATCCTTTCCTCCTACCCTCACGTGACTCCCTCCTGGCTTCCGTTCTGCACGCTGCCAGTGTGCCCAACACTGGTGTGTCATTCCTTACATGACTGATAATGATACAAATACCAGGCAATCTCAATCAGACTGCACATCCCCAGACGAAGCTACGCTAGATGCAGTGATACGCGTGGGGTTGGTTCCCAGACCAGCTGCGGAGCCCTCCTCCATCTTTGCCCCTCACATCTACACATCCCCGGCTTCCGTGGCATCCCTTTTCCATGTGACGTATCTTACACACATGCAGGTATTACCTTGTCACTTCTCTGTGGCCCTTTTGGAGGTGGCTTTCCCTCCACTATCATCTCCAACTTTATTCAGACCTCAGCCTGCATTTTTCTTATATTTAATGGATTATATCTGGGCATAGTTATTCCATGCCTTGCTCCATTTATTCAAGAAAACATGACTGTTTCATTGGAAACTCATTCTTATTAGAGTATTATCTCTTAGCCTTTTGGATATAATCATCATATTGTGTACTGGCTGATTTTGTTACACCACTTAGTTAACCATTACCACATATTTTGCGGGCATGTGCTTTAATCACTGGTATACACAGAGGTGTTATCTTGTACTTTATGTAGATTTGCATTTATAGTTTTCCATTGCTCATGCATTGATTTTCTCTGCATTTGTCCTTCATTGGGAGGTACCAGGGTTTGGGTAACTTCTTCTCTTCCATTCATTTTTAATTGTTTTTAATCATGTTTTGCTTGTGTTTAATTGTCTAATAAAATTAAAAATTATATATCATTATTTTTGTGAGTGTGCACTCATATGCAGGTAGCTTTCCTTTCCTTTTTCTCTCTAAACTTTTTTTCTACCTATGTGGCTGTTCTGTCGCCGACATTTAATTCATAACCCATGATTATCTGCTTGTTAATATTTACAGTGTTTTCTGGCTCCAACTAGTGACCAGAGTCATAACCGCAGTGCTATTGTGTGTTTACTTTCACTTTGCTATTTCCCTCCATTTGCAGTGCATTCTGCTAAGGTTGCAATGCATCCTGGTAGCCTTTTGCAAAGGATTATGGTTAGTTCAGCCTCCATTTTCCCTCCAGTCCACCATTTTCCTTCTGCCTGCATTCAGGAAGCATCTCATTTCTCTTCTCCCCTTGTGACAGCATCACTGGTTTGTTTTGTTTCCTGTATCCAATTCCTGTCTCATACTAGCCTGCTTAGTTAGTTCTCCCCTGGATAGCTATTAGTGCAGATGATGTATTATGTATATATGAATCCCTGATGAACCCAGTAGTGATTGTATGCATATATGTTTTTGTTTGTAGTTTCACCGTGCCAATATACCATCACGTTCAACAAAACACAGATTCAACCTACAGTCTCCTTATTGGACCCCGGTATAGCGGTTTAGCTGCCTGTATAAGCTACATGAATTCTGCTTCATTTAGTGAGGACAGAATAGTGAAACAGTGGCTATTAAACTAGTGGGAATTCAGAGAGAAGAGTCTTCCATCCTGCAGGGGCCAGTAAGACAGCGGCCATCCAGCTAGTGAAATTCAGGGAAAAGACAGCCTTCCATCCAGCTTGCAGGAATTAGTGAAACTGCAGCAACCCACCTGGTGAGATTTAGGTCACAGGCTACACAGAGACTAATACAGCTACAGCAATCTCGGCACAGCCAAGCATTCCCCCAGGACACCATGTCCCAAAAATCACAAAGGACAAAATCTGTTACTTCCGTCTCCTCAAAGACTGTATCTATCAGCAGCACGGTGGCCATTGCATGCGCAAATGCTGAAGCCGCCAAAGTGCGAGAAAGCTATGCTGAAGAAGAGATGCAAATTAAATTAGAGAAAACACACCTAGAAGACCAAGAGAGAAGGTCACACATAGAGAGAGAGGATCAAGAGAGAAGGTTACGCTTAGAAAGAAGAGATGACCGAGAGAGAAGGTTTTGCTTAGAAATAGATCAGCAAGAGAGATAGATGCAGATAGAGAAGGCACGCGTGGATGCTGCCTTAGAGAGCCTAGCAGCAAAAAGAGAAGCTGTCACAGCTCTAGCCGAAGCAGAATCACTAGAAGCCGCGCCCAACCCTGAGCTGCATAGCTGAAGCAGTACGTCATGTCTTAAGTTGCCACTGCAAGATTCACCACAACGCACATCTCAGTATGTTAATGAACTTCCTGATCCAAACTATAACCAAGAACATGACACATCCAGTGAAGCGAGTGAGAGTCATCATGATGCTCAGCTCCAGGAAAACGTGGAGCAAAACATTTCCGCTAATGACTACCTTGCCCCTAGCCAGGTACCCAACGTGAATCACCTTGCCGACACACCGCACATCAGACCGAAGCAATATGACACCGGCTGGCGCCACCCTGAGGATACTAACAGATATGAACGCACCTCACATCACTATCAGGGTGACCCATCACCAGTATACTCTGCTGACAACCGGTTCACAACAGAATTTGCTAAGTTCTTCACACGACGTGATCTGGTTGCCAAGGGACTCATGAAATTCACTGACCATGCTGAAGGTTACAGAGCTTGGAAAGCTTCCTTCCAAAATGTCACTAGGGACTTGGGGCTTCCACACAGGGAAGAGATAGACCTTTTAGTCAAATACCTAGGAGAAGAGTCAGTCAAACACGCAGTAAGGATCAGAGACTTTAATATAAACCACCCTCAAATTGTCCTCAAAGAGATCTGCAAGAGGCTGGATGAGTGTTACGGCTCAGCAGAGGTAATAGAAAGAGCCTTGTTCAAAAGAATTGATGACCTTCCTGAAATATCTAACAAAGGTCTCCTGCAACTTAGAGAATAGGTGACCTGCTAAAGAAAGTCCTAATTGCCAAATGTGAAGGTGACCTACAAGGACTTGCATTCCTTGACACAGCCAAAGGTGTTAACCTATAGTCCTAAAGTTGCCCTACAATCTACAGGAGAGGTGGCTCACACATGGTTCCACGTACAAATACAAACACAGTGTTCCATTCCATCCCTTCTCCATTTTTGTAGACTTTGTTCATGAGCAAGCGACAATCAGAAATGATCCCAGCTTTGACATTGCAATGTCATATGCCGCACGGTCACCAGCTGCAAATACACGCAGAATGTCAGTAGCAGTGCACAAGACTTATGTTTCTTCTCTAAGTTCCAATTACAGGTCTGCTGGCTGGTCCCAATCAGAGACAAAGGTACAAGAACCTGACAAGCAGTGCCCGCTCCATCAGAAGCCTCATTCTCTGCTGAAATGCAGAGCTTTCAGGGAAAAATCTATGCCAGATCGCAGAAGCTTCCTGAAAGAGAATGGTATCTGGGACAAGTGCTGATCATCCACAACTCACCTCACCAAGGATTGTAAGGTCAGTGTAAAATGCACAGAATGTGGCACCACAGATCATAACACTGCTCTACATCCTGGCCCAGCTCCATGGAGTGCACAAAACACACCAGCTGACAGTGAGCATGGCGGGGAGGAAAGGAGCACTGATGCAGCTACGCCAGAGATCACTTCACAATGCACTGAGGTCTGTAAAGGGACAATAGACAGTAGGTCCTGTTCAAAAATATGCCTCGTCAGAGTGTACCCAAAGGGTCATAGAGACAAAGCTATAAGACTGTATGCTATCTTGGATGATCAAAGTAATCAATCCTTGGCCAGATCAACATTCTTTGACCTATACAACATCAAAGGGCCAATCACCCCCTACTCATTAAAGACATGTGCAGGAACAGTGACAACAGCAGTTAGAAAAGCCACTGACTACCAAATTGAGTCCTTAGATGGACAATTCTGCCTACCGCTACCTACAATCATCGAGTGTAACCAGATTCCAGACAATAGATCTGAAATACCTACACCAGATGTGGCAATCCATCACGCTCACTTGCACATCTATAGCACATCATAGCACATCTTATACCGGAACCCGACCATCAAGCTCAGATAATACTGCTGTTGGGAAGATATATCCTACAGGTCCATAAAGTGAGATGTCATATCAATGGACTCCACAATGCTCCCTATGCCCAAAAGCTAGACCTAGGATGGGTCATAATAGGAAACGTATGCTTGGGACATATGCACGCCCCATCTTCTTTGACAAGTATGCTAACAAATACATTGGAGAAAGGATGCCCATCTCTATTTCAACCTTGCAACAACAAGTTCCATGTCAAGGAGCAACCACACAGCATCCAACTGCCCAATCATTTAATAGACTTTACTCATGACAGCGGTATGGTGTCAGGAAGCTATGAGGATCAGTTGGGGTGCACAGTCTTCCAGAGAACTAAGCAAGACAACCAAGTAGCAATGTCGGTAGAGAACAAGTTGTTCTTAGAGGTAATGGACAAGGGACTTGTAAAAGATGAGACCAACAGCTGGGTCACACTTCTTCCCTTCAGAACCCACAGACCACGTCTACCGAACAACAGAAATCAAGCATTAAAACATTTCTCCTTACTCAAACATAATCTGCAAAGGAAACCAGAGATGAAAGATCACTTTTTCTCCTTCATGTCAAAGACTTTTGAGAACTGCCATGCAGAACTAGATCCCACTCTCAAAGACTCTGAAGAATGCATGGTTCCTACCCATGTTTGGAGAATACCACCCTAAGAAACTGGGCCAAATTAGAGTGGTGTTTGACTCCAGTGCTAAGTTTGATGTTATCTCCTTGAATGATGTCCTACTGACAGGACTAGACCTCAATAACAAACTGCTGGGAGTACTTATGCGCTTCCGTAAGGATTCCATTGCCTTCATCGTTGACATCCAGCAAATGTTCCATTGTTTCCTTGTGAGAGAGAGAGACAGGAACTTCCTAAGATTCTTCTGGTACAGGGACAATGATCCTACTAAAGAGGTCACAGAGTACCGCATGAGAGTGCACATCTTTGGCAATAGTCCTTCACCTGCAGTTGCCATTTATGGACTCAAAAGGTCAGATCAAGAAGGAGAAACAGAATATGGATCAGATGTCAGAAAATTCATAGAAAAGGACTTTTATGTTGATGACTGTCTGAAAGCCATGCCTTCAAATGAGACTGCCATCAGTGTTCTCAGGAGAGCCCAAGAGATGCTTGCTTGCTCTAACCTCAGGCTTCACAAAATAGCCTCAAACAGCCAAGAACTCATGAAAGCATTCCCTTCACAAGACTTGTGTAACAGTCTCAGAGACCTGGACCTGGGGTCAGACCCCAAACCAATGCAACGTAGCCTTGGGCTTCTCTGGAATCTACAGTCAGACACTTTTACCTTTCAGGTCAGCCAGGAAGAAAAGCCTTTCACATGCAGAGGTGTCCTGTCTACCATCAACAGCCTGTACGATCCATTGGGTTTCGCAGCTCCTGTTACTATAGGAGACAAAGCCATACTAAGAGACTTAACTAAGAAAACATCTGACTGGGATGCACCTCTGCCACCTGATAAGAGAATCCAGTGGGAAGTATGGAAGAACTCTTTAGCAGCCCTCTCCAACCTGAATGTTCCAAGACATACACCCCTGTGCCGTCTACAGAAATAAAAAGCCAAAGACTGTATGTATTTGCAGATGCTTCTGTCACAGCAATTGCTGCTGTTGCCTATCTCAAAACTGTAGACTACAAATGTCAGAGCCACATCGGATTTGTAATGGGGAAGGCCAAACTTGCTCCATAAATAGAGATGAGCGACTTTGCCTTTTTTCGGGTCGAGTCGGGTTTCATGAAACCCGACTTTCTAAAAAGTCGGGTCGAACGAAATTGGCCGACTATAGGGAGAAGTCGGGTTCCGACTGAAACACGAAACCCAATGCAAATCAATGGGGAAGCAAAGTCAGCAGGGAGTGGAGGACAGTAAACACACCTACAGTGCCTATTTCAATGCCAACGACATCAATTCTTATTACTTAAGCTTGGCAACCTTAATTTACTTTCTAATAATAGTTGCGCATTGAAAACTGGGGGTTATTTGGCTAAAGTTGTGGGGGGGTAGGGCTGGCACCAGGTTTTCGTGTGCCCTGGGCCAAAGAGTGTCAGTGCGCCCTTTTAACACATACCACAATTCATAATGCTCCGATACGGCACAGAAATATAGGTATAGTACAATGAAAAATACTTCACTGCTTACATAACATGACTGATATATATATTTTAAATTCTACAGTAGCTCAAATACGGACAGTATATTACTCCTTACAGTATTATGGCCACCACCTAGTGCGCCATACAGAATAATGAGCCCCATATATTTCTCCATACAGAATAATTGGTCCCATATAATGTTTCATACAGTATATGATGAGCTCCAAATAATGCTACAGTAATGTGATGTCACGGGTGACTGGATACTCCGCCTCCAGCAGGGTGAATTTTTATGACACCCATGACCCTGGATACACCGCCTCCAGCAGGGCGAATTTAAACAGAGTTAAGGGAAACACCGGGGAAACCATTACAATGGAGGGCCCTGCAATAGGGAACAGGGATGTGAGACCTCCTGCACTCCCCTGAGTCAGTGTCCGTACATTCCTGACGATCCCTAGGCAGGTTCCGCACCTGGTGACGAGCTGGATACCTCAAATCCCAAGCTCGCCCTGAACCTATCCCTTTCTAGTGAATTGGACAGTGCAGAAAGTAATCCCATCACTGCATTAATACACACACAAGGAAAGTCACAAACAGGGAAAAACACCACTTAGCTTTGCTCTGTTGCTATTGCTCCCAGCAACAGAGTACATTACCAAAGTTCAGCTTCACCCCTGAAGCTCGACACCTGAATTCAGCTTCCGCCTGAAGCTATTACACCAGAGCTCCCCTGAGCTGCCAGGAACTCCTCTCTGTAGTTCCTTCCTTCACCAGACTTGGTTGGAAATGAGCAATATCACCCACAGTGAGTGAGACCACCTGCTACTCCTTTATAGGTAGGAGCCAGGGAATCACACCCGTTTCATAATCATGTGCAATAACACTAGCGGCCACTGGGGGCAACTAAACTAAAGTAACCAGAGCGTAATGACCATAACGGCCACCAGGGGCAAAACTAGAACTAAAACAACCACAGTGTAATGACCCTAATGGCCACCGGGGGCAAAACTAACTTTAAGCAAACAGGAAAAAAAAAGGTTACTTGTGCAAAATCTGTCATCATCCAACCTGGATCATGACAAGTATATGTTGGTCCCCATGGATGATTCTCCACTCTTTTATGTGCCCAAATAATGCTCCATATATAATGGGCCCCATTTCTAATGCTCCAGTGTGTAATGTGCCCCGTAAATGCTGCTCCAGTGTCTGGTGTCCCCCATTTGGAATGCTCCAGTATATGTTGGTCCCCATGGACGATGCTCCAGTGTGCTATGGGCCCAAATATTGCTCCATATATAATGGGCCCCATTTCTAATGCTCCAGTGTATAATGGGCCCCGTAAATGCTGCTCCAGTGTCTGATGTCCCCCATTTGGAATGCTCCAGTATATGATGGGCCAAATGGATGATGCTCCAGTGTATGATGGGCCCCTTATATCATTCTCCAGTGTATATTGCTCCCCAAAAAATTCTCTCAACATTTAAAAAAATTAAATACCTCTCCTCACTGGGCACTGCTCTACTGTGGACTCCTCAGCATTGCCATTTTAAAGCTCTCTGCACTTGTACTGTTTCGGTAGAGGGAATACAGACGTGATGTCATCGCGCTCTGTAACCTGAATGTCACTGTCAGGAAAGGCAGAAGACGTCATGGCGAAGGAGCAGGGAGAGTAAAGTATTGCAAGTGCTGTGGCCCTGAGCAAGCATGGGGGGCCCACTCGTGGGCGACGGCACTAGCACAGGGACCCTCATAGTACAACGGTATGTCTGATGGCAAGTGGGCCCTCCCACCAGCAGAGACACTTTTGCGTACTATGAGGGGCCCTGTGCCACTACCGTCGCCCACGAGTAGGACCCCCCCACCTGCTCAGGGAACCGGCACTTTCATCTGCACCTTCCTCTGTGTCACCGTGTAAGGTGGTACAGTATGCGGGAAGGGGCACCTGAGTTTCATCAGTGTCACATTCTGGCTCTGTAGAGTGCAAGGGGAATGTAGTGCTGTGGGTCAATGTACCAGCAGAATCATCTAGCAGTGGCTGCGCATCAGTGCACTCCATCTCCAATTCATGTTGGACTGGGGAATTCAGAATTTCACTTGATAACACAGGCATGGCCTGTGAAAAGAGCTCCATGGAGTAATCTGAAGTGTGGGCTGCCGCATCCTTCACTTTTAGTGGGGGTGAAGGAGACAAGGAAAGGGGTGGTTACTGACCAGAAGCAAGCACTGAAGACTCAGTGCTGGCATTTTTTTAAACTTCAGAAGAGGAGGCGATAGAGCTGGGGGCTTTTTTGGCAATGTAAGGCAAAACCAGTTCCTGATGCTCAGGCTTTAAAAGCAGTTTACCTACTCCCAGAAAAGGGAGCCTTAAAGGCCTTCTTATGCCAGCTGATGAAGCGGGCTCAACACCTCCTGCCTTAGCTGCTATTGTGCTTTTGGCAATACCAGCAGATGCACCACCACCATCAATACCAGCTGGCCCCCCCACACCCACGTCCGCGGCCTCTTCCACCATACGTAATAATTTTTGTGAAAATGGACTCAAAATACCAGCAGATATATGGTACTGTTTCAGAAGCGGACAGCTCTATACAGTCTAGGGATCATATTTCGTGAGTCAGACACAGATGGTCACAGGCTCAGTATGGATTAGACAATAATATAAAAATTTGCAAAAGGGTACAGTATCACTAGATACAAGGTATATATAGTATAGTTTAAACATACTGAATCTCCGTATACATTTCAGGAGGCAAATACAGACGCTCACAGGCCCAGTATGGATCCGACAACAATATAGAAAGTTGAGAAAGGGTACTATGGCACCCCTGAGGGTACGGTCATCACAGAGGTACTGCACCTCATCCAAAGGTGTGGTATCCCACCCTCAGGTAAGGAGGGATTACCACTCAGGGCTCCTATCCCTGCACTCAACACACACACTAGTTAATCAATGCCTTCTGGGTGTACCTGGCAGGAGGATGGCCTCATCCCAGACTGACTAGGAAAGGGTGTTGGGGGTTAGTGTGGCAGGTAGGTGCAGCTTAGGTAGTGGAGTGATTGTGGGCATCCAATCAGAGAGAGCAAGCTGACAATTGATGGGTGGAGCTAGTCTGAGGTAAATGGATCTTTCTAGAGAGTTGTCCGTAGGTGACAGGACAGAGTAAGAGCAGGATTGCTGTTAGAGGGCTGAGGGTCAGAGAAGAGAGAAAAATCTTGTCCAAGCTCCTAGACTGGAAGGAAGGGGTCCTGGATGCACGGGAAGTGCACTAAGCCACCTGTGAAGCCCATTTCTGGAGAACGAAGGACCAGGCCTCATTGGGGAAGGTGGCTCCTGAAGGTAGTGGAGAAATACAGGGCTCAGCTAGAAAGACGGAGGCTGAGGTAACTTTAAGTGCCTCAGTCACAGCGCATTCAATAATCAAAAAGGCAGCAGTTGGAATAAAGGACCCTGGAGCCTGACCCACGTCGCCCGGTGTGATATGTGGCTGCCGGCTTGGGACACTGTTTGCAAAGGCGCACAGCAGGAAGGAAGGGAAAGATCAGCACAGAGACATGGCCTAGAAAGGATACACAAGGAGGAGTCTTGAACAGGTGTTCTGATCTACGTTTGAGTTTGCCAGACCCCTCCCTCGGATGACACAGTACCAAGCGGGTCATCTTGTGCACAATACTTTTGAGGAAAAACTCAGAAACTGCACCCAACTGTGTCCTTGGTGGCTTTTACAACTCGCCTGCTACACACGCTACACTCACCATCACCATCAACAGCTCACAAACACCATCTCAACTGCCCTGGGATACAGCTCTGCCCGTGGAGAGCTTCATCATCTTGTCTGCTTTAACACTGGCCCAGAGGATCTGCATTGCAGCGTCGGCTACCCTAGCCGAGTACCACGTTTGGCGTCACGATCTCCCTTTTCCAAAATAATTATCATACTATCTTCCCCCTCATCTGAACTGTCATCTTCTTTATTGGACACCCAGGGCCACGGACCGGGTCCCAATCACCACCGTGACATACTTCCCCCTTAAAAGAGCCTGAAAGGCCCAGTACTGAGTAACCCCCGGCCCTGCGTGGCGTTTCATTTTAACACCAGATAACAGGGATATATTGTAAAGTTTCAACATTATAAATCTATGTATGTATTTGAGGAGGCAGACACAGATGCTGTCATGGCCAGTATGGATTCGACAACAAACTAAAAAGTAGAAAAAGGGTACAGTATCACCAGATCCAAGGTATATATAGTATAGTTTCAACATTCAAAATCTCCGTATTTATTTCAGGAGGCAGACACAGATGCTCTGAGGCCCAGTATGGATTACACAACAATATAAAAAGCAGTAAAAGGGGAATGGATCCCAAGCGTACTGCTGTATACAGTGTTGGGGTCATTTGGTGATTTAAATATATATTTCAAGAGTAACACACAGCCTCTCACAGGCTCAGTATGGCTCACACCTTAATATAAAAAGAAGATCCGCAAGAAATAATCACACATGTGGGCCAATGTTCAGGTGTCAATGATACACTTTGAGTGGTGGGTGGAGCATGAATTTCGGGCACAAAGGGTACTGGATCAACAGATACAAGGTATATATAGTATACTTAAAATACAAAAACATTTCCGTATGTATTTCAGGAGGCAAACACATATGCTCACAAGCTCAGTATGGATTTGACAATAATGTATCATGTTGAAAAAGGGTACAGTATGACCAGATACAAGGTATATATAGTAAAGTTTAAACATTCCAAATCTCTGTAGACATTTCATGAGGCAGACACAGACGCTCTCAGTCCCAGTATGCATTAGCCAAGAGTATAAAAAGGTTACTGTATCACCAGATACAAGGTAAATATAGTATTGTTTAAACATTATAAATCTCCTTATTTTTTTCAGGAGGCAGACACAGACGCTCTCAGGGTCAGTATGGATTACACAATATAAAAAGCAGTAAAAGGGTAATGGATCAGAAGCATACAGCTTCAAACAGTGTGAGGGTAATTGTAAATCTCAGTAGATATTTCCAGAGTCAGAAACAGACTGGCTCAGTATGGATTAGACCACTATATAAAAAGCAGTAAATGGGTAAGGAATCACAAGCGTACAGCTGTATACAGTGTTAGGTTAATCTTAAATCTACAAATATATTTATGGAGTTACAGACAGACGTTCACAGGCTCAGTATGGATTACACAAGAATATAAAAACTTGAAAAAGGGTAATGTTTTACAATCGTTCAGCTGCATACAGTGTTGGTGTCATTTTAAATCTCCTTACATTTTACCAGAGTAATGCACAAACTCTCACAGGCTCAGTATGGATTACACCCAAATATAAAAATGAGAAAAAGGGAAATGTATTTGAAACGTACACCAGTATATAGTGTTGGAGTACTTTGAAATCTTTGTTTATATTTCAGTGTCAGTCTGCTAGTCCAGACTTTCCGCTAGAGGGAGGTAGATGGATAAAAGTACAGACGTAAAGTCGAGTGATTTTAGATGTTTTTGAATTAGTAATCACGGGAAAACCTCCCAGGAGAATTCTCAGAGGCGATGCTGACCCTCAATAACTTTGTCTGTGGATACAGCTAAAATGCAAATTAGTGAAGAAAGGGTTGCTGTATCGCAGTAACATCGATCCCATCACCGTAACTCGTCTCCATCAAATTGTGATCACAGGGAGAGCTGTAGACATGGTCCTTACTGCCTATCATGATCTGTCTGGTCACTTTGGAGTGCAAAACACACAAGCCACAGGCCGTAGGGAATTCTATTGGATTGCCATGTGAGGACACATTGAAAAATGGTGGCAGGAATGTCACACGTCTGTGACTATGAAAAATGTGAAAGGTGATCATAAAGCACCACTGCATCCAATTATGAGTTGACGTCCATTGCAAATGGTAGCCATTGGTAATCTGAAGGTAGAGGCCAGCAGGACATGACATAGCTACATCTTAACCATCTCATCGATCAGTACACCAAATTTGTAGTAGCCATCCCTGTGACGGATTTAACTGGCCAGACTAAACAGCGGTGGAGCAGGGATAGGTAAGTATTGCAAGTGATGTGTCCCTGAGCAAGCAGGGGGGACCCACTCGTGGGTGCCGGTACTGGCACAGGGCTCCTCATAGTACGCCAGTGTGTCTGACGGCGAGTGGGAACCCCACCCTCAGAGACACTTTATTGTACTATGAGAGGCCCTGTGCAAGTGCCGTCGCCCAAGGGTGGGGCCACGCACCTGTTCAGGGCAACAGCACTTGCCCAGGTGTGGCAGGTGTTGACCCCGGGCCTGGGGTGGGGGGCAGCCCATTTCGGGTGGTTTAAAAAATGGCATATGTTGATGTGTAGGCTGGACTTTCAGTTGCTCCAAATGGAGGAATTGGAGAAGTCAGAGGAAGAGGAGGACAAAAGCGAGCCTTTTTTCTGGCAACCTATTGTCATGATCCAGGTTGGATATGACAGGTTTTGAATAAGTAACCTTTTTTTTCCTTTGAGCCGTTTGCTCATGGTTGGTTTTGCCCCCGGTGGCCATTAGGGTTATTGCACAGTGGTGTCTTTTGTTCTAGTTTGCCCCCGGTGGTGGCTAGCGTTATTACACAGGAATCACTAGCATGTGTTTTTGCTCTGGCTTTCCTATAAAGGATTGTCAGGTGTGTTCCCTCACGGTTGGTGATATTGGTCTTTTCCAACCATCCTTGGTGAAGGAAGGAGCTAGAGAGAGTTCCTGGCAGCTCAGTCAGAATCCTGGAGTGGCAGCTATGGTGTCAGCGAGGAGTTCTGGCAAAGCTTGGAGGAGTGGCAGCTATGGAGTCAGCGAGGAGTTCTGGCAAAGCTTGGAGGAGTGGAAGCTATGGTGTCAGTGAGGAGTTCTTGTAAAGCATGGTGGAGTGGCAGCTATGGTGTCAGCAAGGAGTTCTTGCGAAGCTTGGTGGAGTGGCAGCTATGGTGAAAGCTGCACTCAGATGTTGGACTCTGTTGATGGAAGAGAGCTGCACTCAGATGCTGGACTCTGTTGATGGAAAGCTGCACTCAGATGCTGGAGTCTGTTGCTGTAAAGCTGCACTCGGATGCTGGACTCTGTTGCTGTAAAGCTGCACTCAGATGCGGGACTCTGTTGCTGGAAAGCTGCACTCAGGTGTTGGATCCGGTTGGAGGAAAAGATGCACTCAGGTGTCGGACTCTGTTGCTTGGAGCATTAGCAACAGAGCAAAGCTAAGTGGTGTTTCCCTGTTTGTCACTTTCCTCAATGTGTGTTTTAGTGCAGTGGTGGGATTAGTTTCTGCACCGTCCACTTCACTAGTATGGGATTGGTTCAGGGCAAGCTAGGGATTTCAGGTATCCTGATCGGCCCCCGGTGCGGAACCAGCCTAGGGATCGTTAGGAGTGTAGAGACACTGACTCAGGGGAGTGCAGGAGGTCTCCACATCCCCGTTCCCTATCGCAGAGCCACCATTGTAATTGTTTTCCTGGTTTTCCCCTTCCCCCGTGTCTTGTTGTTTTAGTTACCGGCCTGTGGGTCGTGTCACACAGGACAGTTACGCGTGCTGTGTCTTGTTGTTTTAGTTACCGGCCTGCAGGTCGTGTCACACAGGACGGGTCCACGTGACACCTATGTGTTATCAGGGGAGGGTGAGACAAAATCTTTTAAAACTCATGCATGGTTCATTTTGATGAAGGTTAGATCATCAATATTTTGGATTGACAGACGGGTGCTTTTTTCTGTCAGGATTGATCCAGCAGCACTGAAGACTCTGTCAGATAGCATACTACAAGCAGGGCAAGCGAGCTCCTGTAAGGCCTATTGTACCAATTCAGGCCATGTGACCAGTTTTGAGGCCCAATAATCAAAGGAGAATGACCTGTGGTGGAGAACCTCGATATGGGAGAAGTAGTTTGTAACCATAGTTGACAACTGCTGTCTCCTGTCACTTGCAATCGATTCTGTATTAGCTGTCGTGTGCGCGGAACTTGAGAAGTCAGACCACAACATGGTCAGGAAACCCCTGTCTCCAACGCCAGTTCGGCTGTGTGCACCACGAAAACCTCTTCCATTTTGCCCACTACGGCTCGTGGGAGAACCAGCACCGCTGCTGTGTGCTGGGAATGCCTCAATCAACCTGTTTACCAGAGTTGCTTGCTTTTTAGCCACTATTAGCTCGAGGTTTTCCTGTGGAATGATGTTGTGTAATTTGCCTTTATTGCGTGGATTGAGGATGCTGGCCAACCAGTAGTCATCATCCCTCATCATTTTGGCAATACAGGGGTCCCTTTTTAGGATCCGCAAGGCATAGTCACACATGTGGGCCAATGTTCCAGGTGTCAATGCTGCACTGCCAGTGGTGGGTGGAGGAGCACTTTCTGGCAAATCCACATCCCTCCAGTCATGCACAAACCCTGTACCTGACCTTGGCACGCCCACATGCTCTCTTGCCACCTGAGAAGCATCCTCCTCCCCAAAATAATCATCCGCCTCATCCTCCTCCTCATCTTCCTCTTCTTCCTCCACCTTGTCCACGACAGTTCCCTGACCAGACAATGGCTGACTGTCATCAAGGCTTAACTCCTCCTCCTCCTCCTCCTGTTGCTCCTCAGCTGCAGACCCCTGATCCTTCATGTGTGACAAAGTTTGCATGAGCAGACGCATAAGTGGTATGCTCATGCTTATGATAGCGTCGTCTGCACTTACCAGCCGTGTGCATTCCTTAAAACACTGAAGGACTTTACAGAGGTCTTTCAGCTTTGACCACTGCACACCCGACAATTCCATGTCTGCCCTCAAACTGCCTGCCCGTGTATCCTCCCACAAATGCATTACAGCCAGCCTCTGTTAGCACAGCCTCTCAACCATGTGCATGGTGGAGTTCCATCTTGTAGCTACGTCTATGATTAGGCGGTGCTTGGGGAGGTTGAGTGATCACTGCATCTTCTGCATATGACTGGATTGGACGTTTGAGCGACGGATGTGCGAGCACAGTCTTTGCACCTTATGGAGCAGGGCTGTTAACTCTGGATAATTATTTAGGACGCACTGCACCACCAGGTTCAAGGTGTGAGCCAGGCAAGGTATGTGTGTGAGTTTTGAAAGGGCTATGGCTGCCACAAAATTCCACCCATTATCACTGACTACCTTGCCTGGCTCAAGATGTAGACTGCCCAGCCATGACTCAGTTTGTCGATGCAAGTAGTCGGCCAGTACCTCCGCAGTGTGTTTACTGTCGCCCAAAGACATCACTTTTAAAACAGCCTGCTGCCGCTTACCACTAGCTGTTCGATAGTGGGACACCTTGTGTGCAACACTGACAGATATGGATTGAGTGCTCATACGACTAGGCTCTGTCGACGAGCTTTCGCTTCTGGAGGAGGAGGGTCAAACGCCTACACCCAACTGTTTTCTATACCGTGGGGTAGGCAGCACTTTTCCACCGCCGCTGTCCCCTGTGGAGCCTGCATCCACCACATTAACCCAGTGTGCAGTGATGGACACGTAACGGCCCTGGCCATGCCTACTGGTCCCTGCATCTGTTGTGAGGTGCACCTTTCCACTCACTGATTGTTTTAGTGCATGGACAATGCGATCTTTCACATGCCGGTGGAGGGCAGGGATGGCTTTTCGAGAAAAGAAGTGCCGACTGGATAGGTCATAGCATGGGACAGCGTAGACCATGAGCTCTCGGAAAGCTTCGCTTGCTACCAAACGGAAGGGCATCATCTCTAATTAGATCAGTTTGGCAATGTAGGCGTTCAAAGTCAGTGTACGCGGATGAGAGGATGAGTACTTTCTTGTCCTACTCAGAGTGTCTGGTAGGGTGAGCTGGACTTGAGAGCTGCATATGGGGGAACTAGCATTGGACATGATGGACTGAGAAGGGGTTGGTGATGGTGAGGGTGTTGATGGCCTAGATTCAGTTTTTCCTCGTCAAATTATTGTGATTGCCTGACTGGTTTGGCCTAACGACGACACCTCAACATTTCTTGATGGTGGTGTGCTTAGTGGTGGCCTTACAGTGGGGGAAGTGATGGAGTGTTGCTGGCTAACTTGAGTCGGAGCAGGTGCACATGTGCTACCTGAGGTTTGGAAGTCTGTCCACGCTTGCAACTGCATGTTGGTTAAATGTCTAAGCATGCAACTGGTATTCAAATTTCTTAGATTTTTTCCTCTTCTAAAGGTCCTTCGGCACTTCTTACAGATAACCTTTGCATCATCAGTAGGATTTTGTTCAAAAAAGTGCCACATTGCACTCTTCCTTCTATGGTACAAATTTTCAGGGCTTGCACACTGTGCTAATTTGACCATCAGGCCAAGCTGTTCTGCAACTTTTAGTTTTCTTGCTAAGTTTTTTGACAGCTACGGGCCTGCCGGAGAACCGCTGCTGCGGTGACGATGCCTGCTGCGGATCCTTCTCCTGTTCTGACCTATTGTCACCAGCACCTTCTTCCCCCAATGGATGCCAATCCGGGTCAACAACTGGGTCATCCATGATCTCGTCTTCAATGTCATCTGCAACTTCCTCTGTACCTTCCTCTGTGTCACCGAGTAAGGTGGTATAGTATGCGGGAAGGGGCACCTGAGTTTCATCAGGGTCTGATTCGGACTCAGTAGACTGCGAGGGCAATGTAGTGCTGTGGGTGAATGTACCAGCAGATTTGTCTAGCAGTGGCTGTGCATCAGTGCACTCCATGTCAGATTCATCTTGGACTGGGGAATTCAGGATTTGATTTGATAACCCAGGAATGGTATGTGAAAAGAGCTCCATGGAGTAATCTGAAGTGTGTGCTGCAGCATCCTTCACTTTTGGTGTGGGTGAAGGACACAACGAAAGGTGTTTTTCCTGACTAGAGGCCTGCACTGACGACTCTGTGCATGCAGTTTTTGTAACTTCAGAAGAGGAGGCAATAGAGCTGGAGGCTGTTTCGGCAATGTAAGCCAAAACCTGTTCCTGATCCTCTGGCTTTAAGAGCGGTTTACCTACTCCCAGAAAAGGGAACCTTAAAGGCCTTCTTGTGCCAGATAATGACGCAGGCTCAACACCTCCTGCCTTAGCTGCTATTGTGCTTTTGCCAGAACCAGCCAATGCACCACCACCACCATCAGTTCCAGCTGCACCCCCACGTCCATGGCCTCTTCCACCAGAATTCCTCATGTTTGTGAAAAGGTACAAAAAATACCAGCAGAGAAATGGTACTGTATGAGTAGCGTACAGTTGTGTAAGGTGTATGTAAGAAGTGAAATCTCCGTATATATTTTGTGAGTCACAGACGCTCACCCTGTATGTATTTCACCGTAATCCAGCAAGCAGATATACGGTACTGTATCAGAGGTGTACAGCTGTACACTTTGTTGGTTAAACTGTCAATCTCCGTATATGTATTTACGGAATGTCAAACACACACGCTGACTCTGTGTAGATGTGACTATAATAATAACACCAGATATCCGATACTGTCTGAGAATCGGACAGCTCAATATGGTGTAAAAAGAAATGGAAATGTCCTTATATGTATTTATGGAGTGTCACAGACACACGCTGACTCTGTGTAGATGTGACAGTAATAAGAACACCAGATATCCGATACTTTTTGAGAATCGGACTGCTCAATACGGTGTATAAAGAAATGGAAATGTCCGTATATGTATTTATGGAGTGTCACACACACATGCTGACTCTGTGTAGATGTGACAGTAAAGAACACCAGATATCCGATACTGTTTCAAAATCGGACTGCTCAATACGGTGTATAAAGAAATGGAAATGTCCGTATATGTATTTATGGAGTGTCACACACACACGCTGACTCTGTGTAGATGTGACCGTAATAAAAACACCAGATATCCGATACTGTTTGATAATCGGACACCTCTATATGGTGTATGTATGGAAAAATGTTAATCTCTGCGTATTTTTTTATGGAGTCACACACATATAGCATGTATTTGTCTGTGATACCAGCCGGTACACGGTAGTGTGTGAGGAGCGTACACCTCTATACGGTGTGTGAAAAAATGTACGCTCAGTATCTACTGTGCAGAAAAAAGGATTAAAAGGATTTTTGCTTTTAAAAAAGCAGTCTGCACAGCAGTGTGCAAACAGCAATGCAGTTGCCTATAAGGCAGCCTTTTCACCAACAGAGCTGCTGCACAAAAAAGTGTGAAAAATTGAAGGATTGGTAACTGTGCAGAAAAAAGGAATAAAAATATTTTTGCTTTTAAAAAAGCACTCTGCACAGTAGTGTGCAAACAGCAATGCAGCTATCAGGGAGCCTTATAAGGCAGCCTAATAACCAACAGAGCTGATGCACAAAAAAATGTGAAAAATTGAAGGATTGGTAACTGTGCAGAAAAAAGGAATAAAAATATTTTTGCTTTTAAAAAAGCACTTTGCACAGCAGTGTGCAAACAGCAATGCAGCTATCAGAGAGCCTTATAAGGCAGCCTAATAACCAACAGAGCTGCTGCACACAAATATATCCTCCCCTGTCACTGCACACTATACTGTTGTGCTGTACAGTGACATTCGCTATCAACAGAAGCAATTTTTGTTTTTGGCCTGCCTAAGCACTCTCCCTATTGAGAACGAGCAGCAGCAACCTCTCCCTATGCTAAGATTGGCAGAAGTAAGATGGTGGTCACTGCCTTTTATAGGCACTGTGATGCCACACAAAGCCAGCCAATCACTTCAATGCCCTTCTCAAACATGGTGGGGGCCACTGCCTATGTAATCCGTTGCCCACAGTGTGCGTCCTTGATGATTGGATGAGAAAAGGCGCTGGAAGCATTGTGGGTAACGCGACTTTGGCGCGTGGGTTGGCGACCTCATGGCCGACCTCACTCTATGGTCGGGTTTCGATCGGCGAAACCCGACTTTAGCCAAAGTCGTCGGATTCTGAATTTGGCAGAGCCGTTTCACTCAACTCTATCCACAACCAGAGCACACTATACCAAGGTTAGAACTTTGTGTTGCAGTCTTAGCCATCGAGTTAGCAGAGTTCATTGCATCCGAGATGGATATCGACCTGACACAAGCCAAGTTCTACTCAGACAGCAAAGTTGTCCTGGGATACATCCACAAAGAAACTAGACCATTCTATGTTTATGTCAACAACAGAGTGTTACGAATTAGGAGATCAGTTCATCCAAAACAGTGGCATTACATTCCCACGGACCAAAATCCTGCAGATCACGCAACTAGAGCAGTTGATGCAAGTCAACTAGGGAGCGCAACATGGCTCTCAGGACCAAAACTATTGTACACTGAGGAATGTTTTCCAGACACCTTTGAACTAGTGAGAGAGGATTCAGATGCTAGAATCCGCCCTCAAGTGTCTACACTTCATACATTGACTCCAGCTACTCTCCTCACCCAGAAAACAGGACTATCCAGTGCCCCTCCAGGAGGATTTGACGCCAAGGATCTCTACAAGCGCCAATGGAGACAGGTGCAAAGTCTGCAAACACATTCTAGGACAGGTGGCGCAAGCAGTACTTGTCTACCCTGCAACCACAGACAAAGTGGCAATCTACCAGGCCTAATCTAGGCATTTGTGACCTCATCCTTGTGAAAGATTGTCAAGCTCATCGGAATCAGTGGCCACTTGGTCTAGTGATCGCAACATTCCCGAGTAAGGATGGCAACTTCCGCAAAGTCGAATTGAGGATGGCCATAGGGAATGAACATAAGACATTCTCCAGACCAGTAACTGAGCTGGTCCTGTTGTCTTCGGAGAAAAAGAATAGTTACATCTGTTTGATGTCAGACAGGGAGAGTTCTGTCTCCGACATTTAATTCATAATCCATGATTATCTGCTTGTTAATGTTTACAGTGTTTTCTGGCTCCATCTAGTGACCAAAGTCATAACCGCAGTGTTATTGTGTGTTTACTTTCACTTTGCTATTTCCCACCATTTGCAGTGCATTCTGGTAAGGTTGCAATTCATCCTGGTAGCCTTTTGCAAAGGATTATAATTAGTTCAGCCCTCATTTTCCCTCCAGTCCACCATTTTCCTTCTGCTTGCATTCAGAAAACATCTCATTTTTCTTCTCCCCTTGTGACAGCATCGCTGGTATGTATTTATGTTTCCTGTATCCAATTCCTGTCTCATACTAGCCTGCTTAGTTAGTTCTCCCCTGGTTAGCTATTAGTGCAGATGATGTATTATGTATATATGAATCCCTGATGAACCCAGTATTGATTGTATCCATATATGTTTTTGTTTGTAGTTTCACTGCGCCAATATACCATCACATTCAATAAAGCACAGATTTAACCTACAGTCTCCTTATTGGACCCCAGTATAGCAGTTTAGCTGCCTGTATAAGCTACCTGTTTGGCAGCTCACTAGCGACCATTTAGCGATGCACCAGCGATCCTGACCGGGTCATATTGTGGTCGGGATCTCTGGTGCATCGCTAAATGTAAAGGGGCCTTAAGACACGTTTTCCATATTCCAAGTCTTCTGTGGCTCCTCCCCTATCTTTAGTCCCCGCAATCAAGATCTTTTTCGAGTTGTTCAAACGGGACATATCTAACTTAACATCCTTCCCTACACAGCCAAATAATCTGCGGACCTGTGAAAGGTGATTCAAGACTTGAAGAACAATAAAAGCTTCCTCATCAAGGAAGCATATAAGGAGGGCAAAGTGGTCCTCTGGCCACACCATATGTATTTAGAAGAGGCCCAAAGACAACTTGGAGATAGTAAAACATACATTAAACTACCTACATATCCCATGGAAGTCTTTGCCAAGAAATTTAAACAATTACTGAATCTAGCACAGGATATGGGCATTATCACAGCCAGGGAACGCAGTTTCATTTGGGTTGAACACCCGGTCTTCTCCACGTTATACATGCTACCCAAGGTACACAAGAAATTGGAGAGACCACCCGGCCATCTCACCATTTCAAGTATTGGCAGCCTGTGTGAAAAAGGTAACATCTATGTGGACTACCACTTGCAACCAATGGTTTTGAAATTACCGTCTTTTTGATGGACGCATCGGCCTTCATCCAATCCTGCCGGCAGAACACCTTTCCTTCTAGGAGTTTTCTGTTTACATGTGATGTGGAAGCCCTGTATCCAAGCATTAACCACACAGATGGGATCAAGGAAATTACCTATTTTTTGGACCAACAAAAGGGATCAGACAGACTTCATGATTCCTTTGTCATTGATCTCCTTGACTTAATTCTCAAAGACAATTATTTTTTGTTCAACAGAACATTTTATCTGCAAACATCTGGTGTGGCGATGGGCACTCGATGCACGCCGGCTTTGGCTAATCTGTTTCTAGGTTGGTGGGAGGCGACGGTGGTCTATCATTCAGATCTTTTCAAGACCAAAGTCAGACACTGGTTACGATACATTGACGATGTTTTCTTTGTCTGGTCGGGGACATTATAAGAATGTGAGGGGTTCTTTGAATGTCTCAATAACAATCCTTTTAATATCCACCTCACACATGTCATCTATTCCCTTTCTGCCACTTTTCTAGATGTTACTGTCTCGATCCAGGACCACTGGCTCATCACCACCCTTTACATGAAGGCCACAGCCACCAATAGTAACATAGTAATATAGTTATTAAGGTTGAAGGAAGACTTTAAGTCCATCTAGTTCAACCCATATCCTATCCTAACTTGCCCTAATGTGTTGATCCAGAGGAAGGCAAAAAAGCCATGTGGCAAACAGTAAGCTTCACATTGGTGAAAAAAATTCCTTCCCGACTCCATATATGGCAATCAGACTAGCTCCCTGGATCAACGCAATATTAAGGAAACTAGTGTATATACCCTGTAATATTATACTTTTCAAGAAAGGCATCCAATCCCTTCTTAAATTTTAGTAGGGAATCACTTATTACAACATCATATGGCAGAGAGTTCCATAGTCTCACTGCTCTTACAGTAAAGAATCTGCATCTGTGTTTATGCTTAAACCTTCTTTCCTCCAGACGTAGAGGATGCCCCCTTGTCCCCGTCACAGGTCTAAGAGTAAAAAGATCATTAGAAATGTTGTACTGTCCCTGCATATATTTATACATTGTAATAAGATCACCCCTAAGCCTTCGATTTACCAAACTAAATAGCCCCAAGTGTAATAACCTGTCTTGGTATTGCAGACTCCCCACTTCCCTAATAACCTTGGTCGCTCTTCTGTGCACCCGCTCCAGTTCAGCTATGTCTTTCTTATACACCAGAAACCAGAACTTTATGCAGTATTCTAAAGGTACTGTCACACTTAGCGATGCACCAGCGATCCCGACCAGCGATATGACACGGTCAGGATCGCTGGTGCATCGCTAAGTGGTCGCTAGTGAGCTGCCACACAGGCAGGTCTCACCAGCGACATCGCAGGGGTCGGGGGTCGCTACTTACCTGTCAGATGAGGCGATCCTGACGTCCTCCTGCCCGCGTCCATGCGTCGCTCGTCGTCACAGCAGGAAGCCTAGCAGGAAGCTGACGACGAGAAATGGTCCAGGACGTTCTCGCGCGATCAGCGATAACCAGCAGGGGAGCCGGTCAGAGGTAAGTATCACACATAGCGATATCGCTAGCAATATCACTATAACGTCACAAAAACCAGTGACGTTATAGCGATATTGCTAGCGATATCGCTTAGTGTGACAGGCCCTTAAGTGTGGTCACACTAGTGACTTATATAGAGGTAAAATTATGTTTGCCTCATGAGCATCTATGCCTCTTTTAAAGCATCCCATTATTTTATTTGCCTTTGCAGCAGCTGCCTGACACTGGCCACTAAATGTGAATTTGTCATCCACCCATATACCAAGGTCTTTTTCAGTGACAGTTTTGCCCAGTGTTTTACAATTAAGCACATAATTATACATCTTGCTTGTTCTACCTAAGTGCATGACCTTACATTTATCCCCATTAAAGCTCATTTGCCATTTATCAGCCCAAGCTTCTAGTTTACATAAATCCTCCTGTAATATAAAATTATCCTCCTCTATATTAATTACCCTGCAAAGTTTAGTGTCATCTACAAATATTGAAATTCTACTCTCTATGCCCCCTACAAGGTCATTAATAAATATGTTAAAAAGAAGCGGGCCCAATACTGACCCCTGTGGTACCCCACTGCTAACCATGACCCAGTCCAAGTGTGCTCCATTAAAAACCACCCTTTGTTTCCTCTCCCCGTGCCAGCTCTTAACCCACTTACACATATTTTCCCTTATCCCCATTGTTCTAATTTTATGTATCAACCTTTTGTTTGGCACCGTATCAAAAAGCTTTTGAAAAGTCCATGTACACCACATCCACTGCATTCCCTTGGTCCAGTCCGGAACTTACCTCTTCAATAACCTTTTGGATTTCCTGAGCGTTCACCCCTTTCATACCCATAAGGGAGTACCCACTAGCCAATTTCTCAGAATCAGGAGAAATTGTACTTCAAATGAGGTTTTCGGGAACAAGCACATGAACTCACCACTAGGTTCCAAAAACATGGCTATCTCAATAAGTTTTTCTCCACGGCATTCCAGAGAGCTAGTCAACATACACAGGACTCCCTTCTAGTCACTCATCCCATGACTCAAGACCATCAGGTGCATTTTATTACTGATTACAATGCACAATGGGCACAAGCTAAGGGGGTTCTACAGAATCACTGAGACATCCTCACAACTGATGTGCAAACTAAAACTATTATGGGGAGCAAGCCACTTCTTATAGCAAGACGAGCCCCAAATCTTAGGGACAATCTCATGAGAAGCGATTATGAGAGACCCACAAGCAGACTGAATCGGGGCATCATTCTGCGTGGAACTTTTGCATGTGGAGAATGCAGCATAGGCTCACATATGCACCGACGCACAATGTGTTTCATAATCCCCTTGACAATAAAACCTTTCAGCTAAAACAATATATTAACTGTAAATCCAAACAGGTGATCAATGTTATCATCTGTCCCTGCCTACAGGTCTACATTGGAAAAACCTCGCAAGAACTCCATAAAAGGATATAAAACATTTCTCCACAATCAATCTGGCAGCCATGGACTTGGGGAAAGGTAAAGCGCTTACTTCAGTAGCCTCACACTATCTGGAACACCATTCTGGTTCACATACCCAAGCTCACGTTGTGGGTCTGGAACGTATTGTCGGCTCAGACCAGGGGGACATTTATCTAGACGGTTGCTTCAATTGTAATCCCAATGGATTTATGAATTGGGAAGTGTGGCACCTTTTGGCATGAATGAGAAACTCCTCTTTACAGGATTTTTGGGGTGAAGGGCATTTTTGTTGCAGGCTACTAATTGTGAATCTTTTGCTCTCCAGACCACACTTGGGGACTGTGAGGCCTGTTATATAAGAAAGGAGAAGCTCTTGTCCACACAATTGAATTTCCTACATTGGCAATGAACACTGGGCATATATATTGGGCCATGTATAGATCTCCTCTTGGCCCCAAAGGAACCACTCGTTTTTATGTGACCTTGGCCCAGGAACAACAGGTCTATCTGTCTCCACCTTCATCCATTCTGTTGGACATATTATCATTGTAACAGTCTGGACCTTCCCCCAAGTTCACCCTTCGCTATATGGAAACATCAAAAAACCACAGACTTAGGAAGCTATTTTGGTTGATTCAGCATGTATACAGGGGGGGCCATTTATATAGATTCACCTAAATAAAATGGGAATGGTTGGTGATATCAACTTTCTGATTGTGGCACATTAGTATATGGGAGGGGGGAAACTTTTCAAGATGAGTGGTGACTATGGTGGTGATTTTGAAGTCGGACATTTTGTTGCTATCAGGGTGTCAAGAGTGGGAGAAGAGGGTTGCATTGACAATCCAACACAATGGGCAGCACTTTGAACACATTTTATAAGTGGTTATCAACTTGCAAATAACTCATGAAAAATAAAGTTACATTAAAACCAAACACACTATTGTTTTTCTTGTGAAATTCTCAATAAGTTTGATATGTCACATGACCCTTTTCCCATTGAAAAAAGTAATGTTGGATCACCAACCATCTTGAAAATTTCCTCCCTCCCATATACTAATGTGTCACAAACAAGAAGTTGATATCACCAACCATTCCCATTTTATCTAGGTGTATCTATATAAATGTTCCACCCTGTACCTATTTATATTATTTCTCCTCCAGCACTGGCTTGGCTATATCTGGAATTCCAATTTTCTTTTGATATGTGCCTTGTCACCTTGCAGGTAACATTTGGACATACTGACTTCTTTATACTAACAACTCATCTGAACCATTCACTTTCTTGTCTTGGTCTCTAACTCTCTACATCAGTCATGGATTTATTTATTCCTATCCCACCATAAATAAACCTTTACCACAGCATTAGTGTCTCCATATGGTGTTTTTACTTTTCCCCATTGACTCCAACTTTTACTTCTCATTTTTTCTACAATTTATTCATTTTTATTTTCTATTTTTTCAACTTTCCTTTTTTATGCATTTTTTATTTATTATTCTTCCTATTTGTTATTTTTATTTCTCAGTTTGGATTATACACTATTTTATTATTATAATTTTTTATAATTTTTCACTTTTTTTACTTTTTATTTTTTATTGATCTTTCCATTTTTTCACTTTTTATCTTCATTTTTTTATCCACACTCTCTTTACACTGCATATCTTATTTAATGTCAATTCATCCTTCACACAACTTATTCACAAGCTAGTCATTCATTCCCCCATTTTTATTTCATACAATACCATATCCCACTTTTTTATTGAAGTTTCCGCTCCTTTTTCTTTTTATTCATCCCATCATTTATGACCTCATATTTTTCATTGCCTTGTGCCCACTTGTGCATCTGGGTGGGCCCGCCTGGCCCGCCCTGGTGCAAACTATTGGACTTACACTGTGCCACCTCCATCGCTCATATTCTATCAGGCTCCCGGGAGCCGTGCCTGCGCATTGTGTTTATTGTTCTTTCCCTTTCAATTCTACATAGACTTTCATGCATGCGCATTGTTCATCTTCAGCGGTGACGAACACCTGCCCTCTCCACACATTCAGCCTTTCCTCCTGCACTCACATGACTTTCTCCTGGCTTCCGGTCTGCACGCTGCCGTCATGCCAAATGCCAGTGAATCATTCCTTACATGATTGATAATGATACAAATACCAGGAAATCTCAATCAGGCCGCACTTCCATTGACAAAGCTGCGCTAGATGCAGTGATATGCGTGGGGTCGGTTCCCAGACCCGCCACTGGGCCCTCCTCCATCTTTGCCTTGGCATCCCTTTTCCATGTGACGTATCTCACGCACATGCAGATATTACCTTGGCATTTCTCTGTGGCCCTTTTGTAGGTGGCTTTCCCTCCGCTATCATCTCCAACATTATTCAGACCTCAGCCTGCATTTTTATTATCTCCTATGGATTATATCTGGGCATAGTTATTCCATGCCTTGCTCCATTTATTCAAGAACACTTGACTGTTCCATTGGAAACTCATTCTTAATTGAATATTATCTCTTAGCCTTTTGTATATAATCATCATATTGTGTATTGGCTGATTTTGTCATGCCACAGGGTTAACCATTACCACATATTTCATGGCATGTGTTTTAATCACTCGTCTACGCAGAGGTGCTATCTTGTACTTCATATAGATTTGCATTTAGATTTTTTCATACTCATGCATTGATTTTCTCTGCATTTATGTCCTTCGTTGGGAGGTACCAGGGTCAGGGTAACCTCTTGTTTTCCATTCATTTTCAATTGTTTTAATCATGTTTTGTTGTGTTGAGTAATATAATTACAATTTTTTACATAATTATTTTTGTGAGAGTGCACTCATATGCAGGTAGCTTTGCTTTCCTTTTTTCCTCACAACTTGTTTTCTACCTGATGTGGCACCTCCTGCTTTATGGATACTGTTTTGAATTGTGGTGCACCCTACGTCATATAGTATTCCATCCTGATTGAAACATACTTCAATCACACCCATCCTCAAAAAGCCCACCCATCCTCTGTGTCTATATCATATCTCCCCTATGCCTTCAAACTACTGGAACAACACATCCATTTTAAACTGTCCTCCCGCCTCTCCTCTTGCTCCCTCTTTGACCGCTTACAATTGGACTTCAGACTGCACCATTCCACTGAAACTGCCCTGACTAAAGTCACCAACAACCTACTAAACGCCAAATGAAAGTGATGCTAGTTTGTCCTCCTCCTACTCCTGGACCTGACATTTGTCTTTGATACAGTGGATCATTCCCTCTTACTACAGACTTTCTCATCTGTTGACCTTACAGACATGGCCCTTTGTTGGATCTCCTCGGGCCTAACAGACAAAACATGCCTCTCACACACCACCTCTACATCTTGCCTCCTATGTGTCGGTGTCCACCAAGGTTGAGTTGTAGGACCTGGAACTCCCTCTTAAAGGGACCTCCCACATCAACTCAAGGTATTCCTAACCTGTAGCTGTGCGACATCATCTATTTAAGGCTTCTCCTCCAATATGGAGGTGCCTGAACTATGTTGTTAGTTTGCCTTGTATGCTTGCTAGTTCTCAGGTTCCCCAGGTCTGCCCATCTGCTTGTCTACCCTGTACCCCTCTGCTATTAGCTGTCTGTGCCCATCTGCTGGTATCTGTCTGTGCTCTTCTGCCCATCAGCCAGTCCAGATCGCACCTGCCAGTGCCCATCTGTCTACCACCTGGTCCAGCCCACATCTGCCAGTGCTTTTCTGTTCCTCAGCCAGTCCCATCTGCACTCATTGTTCCAGAGTCCCTACATTGCCAGCCTGAATTTTTCATCCCTCTTTTGGGACATAGCAGCTTACCCACTGTAGGGGGTCAGCTGCCACCTTCTGTAGGTCAGCCATGGAGTAGCACCCGGTGCCACCTCTTTGTCCCTCCTTGGGTCATAGTTTTCACCTGCTGCCACTTGTCCAAGTAGGGATTTGGTAGGCCACCTAGTTATGCCCCTTCCAGGCTTGATACCTTGCCTGTTACATTCTCAATCTGCTGGGTTGGCTGTAGTGGAAGAGGTGTGGGTCCCCGCTATACTATTTCTACTTTATTGCAATTGATGCCACTTTTTTGGTGGCTGCCGCTATTTTTGTAAATGTGTAGACTCCTAGTTGGGTTTCCTTCATGTGTGTTGTTTGTAGCAGTAGGCTTCCAAGACCATCAGGCCTTCATTTCCTTCGAGTCAACTACCCGTGCTACTATCCTTAATTTTTTCTGACAATAGTAGTCTATGAAATTTATATAATATTTGTTCCTCCTGAGTGTGGCTGAGTATGAAAGCAGGTTGAGCTGTTGCATGTGGTATCAGTGCTCCCTGCACTAGGGGCCTACACCAATCCCTCACCCACCTCGTCTTACTGAGACGGTCAATTGAAAGCTGGAAATGATGTCCCAGATCCTGATACCTCATGCCTGGATGATTTCTGCAGTGCCATGCTACAATTATAGTACTGTGGGTGAATTGAGGCCACTTTCCATGTGTCTGCCCCTCATTTGATGTGGTTTAGCGGCATTTGGGGCCATCATAAGGTGTTGTGCATGTGTTTGTTTTTGCCTCCTATTGAGATAAATGGTGTTCTGTGAATATTCAACAAACTTTTTGGCGAATATTGCAAATTCGGTGTTCGTAATCTGAACCGAACATTGACATATTCACTCATCTTTACTGATGACCAATTCATGCAGCTTTACATGAGCTGTCATTTCAACGTCCTTATTGATTGCAAGCTTGTGAGCAGGGTTTTCAATTTTGCTTGAATTGACACTATAGGTTAATCTGTAATATATTGAATTGTAAGATGTTGCAGAATTATTTTAGCACTATGTAAATAAAATGATTATTATTATTATACAAGTGAGGAGTCAGATTTTTGAATGTGTCATGCCTATTATGATATTAGAACCTTGGCCTACCTATGATGTGCATTCGCTTAGTATTAAAAATATGACAATATGCAAAATTGAGAAAATTTTATTGAGAAACAAGTTTGTGACTATTCAAACAGCAAGTATAGCAAATGAAATAGAGATCAATCTTATTTGAGGTAAAATGGTTGTACAACAAAGATGTGTGGCACATAATTGGAATAACAAAACCCCTATTATATTGACAATTAATTAATTTTATTTTAAGCTAATGAATGTTATAGTGAAGTTCAAGAATTTTCAGAATTGGTGATAAGCTAATGAAAAATAATAAATAATAATAAAAATAAATCCTGGACCTGCTATTCACCTGTCCTGATGCCACAATTCCTCCCTTTTCTCTTGCTTTGGTTTTTAGAATGGTCTTTGGATCTTCACATGCCCTACAATTCATTCAAAGACAGATCTAAAGAACAGAGGGCGCAAGAGAAAGAGCTGCAGCTGCCTGACACTTAGGCCTAATACATGTTCACATAACATTTTGTTATTTTTTTATCTCTTTCTGGTCCTCAGAAGAAACTGCCAATTTGCTGGATTTGTGCAAATTGAATCCCTATAATTTTGGAATTTGTTGAATTCAAAATTTTCAGCAAATCCCAAACAAATTTGATTTACTAGATGGTTCGCTTATCTTTACCTGTCAAAATAGTTTTAAAAAGTAAATATTTTGAGACTGTAGTAGAAAATATTTACAGCTTGTAAATTAACTTTTTTTAGCGAAATTATAATAATCTTTTCACCATCTTTCAATTTTCCATTTTTGCGGTTTCATTTTTTTCTCCCCATCTTACCAGAGCTATACCTTTTCTATCAATATAGCCATATGAGGGCTTGTTTATTGCGGAACGAGTTGGAGTTTTGAATTACATCATTGATTTTACCATATAGTGTACAAGAAAATGTGGGAAAAAAAAATGAAAAAGTGCAGTTCTATAATTGATTTTAGGGTGTTTTATTTACCATGTTCACTAAATGCTAAAACTGACCTGCCATTATGATTCTCCAGGTCATTACGAGTATGCAGATAACTTGTATAGGTTCTTTTTTATTCAAGTAGTGAAAAAAAATCCAGAATTTGTAAGAAAAAAAATGTCGCCATTTTCTGAGACCCATAGCTTCTCCATTTTTCATAATCTGGGTGAGGGCTTATTTTTTGCCTGCCGATCTGATGTTTTTCCTGATTCTATTTTGGGGTAGATACGATGTTTTCATTGCCTGTTATTGCAATGCTGCTGGAACAAAAAAAACTTAACTATGGAATTTAGATTTTTTTTCTCATTACGATGTTTAACAATCAGATTAATTTACTTTATATATGGTATGTGTATTTTTTATTTTTTATTATTTTATTTTGAATGTGGCAAAAGGTGTGATTTGAAATTTTATATTTTTTCAACTTTTTTAAATATTTTTTAAAACTTTTTTTACTCTTTTTAATTGCATTAATAATCCCCTTAGGAGATTTGAAGCTGCAATTGTCTGGTTGCCAGTGCTACACATAGCAGGCCTTTAGCCCTGCTATGTGTAGTATAAATTATGATCTCCTGTGAACGCCAGCCTCGGGCCAGCATTCATAGGAGATTTACAATGACAGGCATGAGGGTCTTCTGCAGATCCCTAGCTGTCATGATAACCCATCGGCGCCCTGCAATCACGTGACAGGGGTGCCGATGGGTTTGTCATATGAAGCACTTCCGGCTTGCACGTGTTAAATGACTGTATGAGGTTGACAGTGGCGTTTAAATTGTTAACAGCTACTGGTGGATCGCAAATTCACTCGCAACTGTTAGAGGCACATAGCGGATCAGATCAGCTGTCATGTGCAGAGAAAGATACAGGCTTAGGAAAAGAGCCCGCATCAAATGCAGATAGATGACCTTCGACATAACTATATGTCCAAAGTCGTTAAGGGATTAATTAATTTAGATAAATGAATTATATATATTTTTAGAAATGAACAAATCTGCTGAGATCAGAAGACTGCTCGAATTTGTCAAGCAAATTTGACTTGAAATTAACTTATTCAATGCAAATTGAATGTTCCGTATCATGCTCCATGTAGGCCTCTGACTTCACAGCACATGTTGTGACTTCAGTACACAAAGTTACAGCATGCAACATTTGAGGCTTAAGGCCCCATCTCACATAATGAGATCGTTAGCGAGATCGCTGAAACGTCACCAATTTTGTGATGCAACAGTGACCTTGCCATCGATCTCGCTATGTGTGACACATAGCGGCGATCGGCTCCCCCTCTGGATATCGCTGATCGTGCTTGAATGTCCTAGGCCATTTTTTGATCGTTGGCATCCCGCTGGCCAGCATGCATCGCTGTGTTTGACGCTGATGAGCGACCTTGTTGATGACGCAGAGCTCATGGATGCAGGCATGAGACATCAGAATAGCTGCTGTGTGACAAGGTCCCAACGACCGCTGAGGTCGCTATATGGATCGCCGCATCGCTGCTGCGTCATTGAGTAGATCTGCCTGTTTGACGGCTTACTAGCGATCATGTAGCGACGCACCAGCGATCCTTCTCAGGTCGTATCATTGTCAGGATCGCTGGACCGTCGCTAGGTGTAATGGGACCCTTAGTCACCATCTTGGGTGCCACATATCATAACGTCATGACGTAATGACATGCACCACAATGTTACGAAATACACTATGATAAACATTTATGCATACACTATATATAACACTATGACGTCAGAAACCTACTCTGTGCCAGAAGCCCCAACTCAGTCTTAAGAAGGTTGAAGAGGATTTTGCATGACTCAGGAAGATGAAAAGAAGAGACTGCATGGCATCAAAGACCGAATGGCGGGCTGTGACAGTGTGACAGGTGAGCAGCAAGGTGAGTATTACTTTCTTCTTTAGCTCTTTTTCCCTGTAGAATTCATGGAAATGGCAGCGAACTAGTCAACATTTTGTTGAATCTACATAAATTCAGGATAATCCAATTCAAAAAAAAAAAATTGAGGTGAATTACGTTAAATTCACCTAGAACAAATTTTCTCATCTCTTTATAATTTGTTTAAAGGAAACACTGTGTGAAAATTATTTATGGAGTGATTTTTCGCAAGGTAATATTATATATAAGCTAATTTTTTTTTTTTTTCAAATCTTTGGGGAAAGTCCATAGATATTTCCCAAAATAAAGGTACAAATAATTGTCTAAGATGTGTGATAGGAAATAGTTGAAACAAATCATCTCATGTGTAATATAAAGCGTGCCTCCAAGAGTCTTTTTCTGCCTACATCACATTAATCAGCCAGATCTGTGCGATTTTTCCAAATTGAAACATTTTTGTATATCTTTAAAATATACACTGAATTATATGGATTTACATATGTTTTGAAATACATTGTCTGCAAGATAAAAGAAAATGAATGTGCCATATGTAGGTATGCATGAATATAAAAGCTGACTTAGATAAAATACATATTAAGCTTAGTGAGAAATTGCTATATAATCTACAATCATAACCAGATATGTCCACTGGAATGATACTCCAAATGATACATGCATGCATGTAGCATGACAAAATTGTATAAATTATGCTAAGCAAAAAGAATTCTCGCTTCATTATTTTGTTTTTTTTTAGTTTTTTTCTAAAACAAATGTTATTTAAATACAAAATCATTATCCCAAATGTTTGCGTTATTTAGAATATTTTTTCAATATGGTAGATGATAACTGGACGAAACATGTCTAATAATAATGAATTTAAGGTTATTTCCTAAATAAATACTACAGGACAGCTGTATAGATGGAAATAATTTCTCAATGAGTCATTAAAAAGTAACAATGTCTATGTTTGCTTCTAAAACGAAAATGTTATTTTATCCTGACTTACCGTATATACTCGAATATAAGCCGAGATTTTCAGTCCAAAAAATTGGGCTGAAAGTCCCCCCTCATCTTATATTCGAGTCATATGCAAAGGGGGTTGGAGGGGGAGGGGGGCGGGGGTGTCAGGTCATACTTACCTGTCCTGACGTTGTGTCTTGAGCCCCCAGCTTCTCCCCGTGCTCTCCCTTCCTGCCTTCAGCGGTAACGTGGTGCCGCTCATTAAAACTCATGAATATGCGCATATTCATGAGTTTTAATGAGCAGTACCACATGACCGCTAAAGGCAGGAAGAGAGAGCACGCGGAGAAGCTGGGGGCTCAGGACACAGCGTCAGGACGGGTAAGTATAGCGATACTCACCTGTCCTGCGTCCATGGCTGCTTGCTGCTGTCTGTCATCGGTCAGTGACTTCAGACAGCAGAGGGCGCGGTGACATGGTTAGTGTGTGCCGCGCCCCCTGCAGTCTGAATGTCACTGACTGATGACGTGGCAGATAGCGGTGAGCAGCTATGGACGCAGGACACGTGAGTATCTCAGGTGCCAGCAGTGACACTGGCACCTGACACCCAGCGACGGAGAGGTGAGTATGTCATTTTTTTTATTTTTACATGCAGCAGCAGCATGGGGGCAGCATATGGGGGAATAATCTGGAGATTCTTCTGGGGTCAGCGTATGGGGGAATAATCTGGAGCTTCTTCTGGGGTCAGCATATGGGGGAACAATCTATGGAGCTTCTTATGGGGGCAGCCTATGGGGGAATAATCTGGAGCTTCTTATGGGGTCAGCATATGAGGGAACAATCTATGGAGCTTCTTATGGGGTCAGCATATGGAAGAACAATCTATGGAGCTTCTTATGGGGGCAGCATATGGGGGAATAATCTATGGAGCTTCTTCTGGGGACACTATATGGGGGAATAATCGATGGAGCATTTCCCACCTTAGGCTTTTACTCGAGTCAATAAGTTTTCCCAGTTTTTTGTGGCAAAATTAGGGGGGTCGGCTTATACTCGGGTCGGCTTATACTCGAGTATATACGGTAAATAAAATGTTAATGTTTTATATAAATTATATAAAACAAGATTCTGTCACACTTAATTTAAGGGGTTTTCCCATTAATATAATTTACCACCCAACCACAGCACAAGTAATAACCGAATGAACTTAGTGTCCGACTGCTGGGACCACCACTGATTACAAGACTGGGGGTTTTCAAGTTTTTTGTGTGAATGGAGATGTAGCTTGCAAGTATAACCACTACTTCATTCACTCCCACAAGACTTATGGATTGTTTGATTATCTCTGTCAGTCCCATAGACCAACAACGGTTTTACATTAGTCTTGTACCCAGGTGGTTAATATGTTTATTGGAAACCCCTTTGAAGAGATTGTCCACTACTCAGGCACTGATGGCTAATCCTTAGGATAGGTCATTAATATCACATCTGGTACTAGAAATAAGTGCATCAATTCATGATAAATCAAAAGTGTTACACATTTTCTAAAAAATTTGGATTTTAATGGATTCCAAATTTTAACCCCTTCATGACCGGAGCTTTTTTCGTTTTTCGCTCCCCTTCTTCCCAGAGCCATAACTTTTTAAATTTTTCGATCAATATGGCCGCGTGAGGGCTTGTTTTTTTGCAGGCTGCCATAACCCGATTGGCTCTGCTACATACAAATGGTGATCAGATTGCCTGCATGTAGCAGAATTGCTGACTTGCTATGAGCGCCGACCGCCAGGTGGCGCTCATAGCAATCTGGCAGTGACAACCATAGAGTTCTCCAGGAGACATCTGGTTGTCACGTCAACCTATCGGTGACCCGCAATCATGTGACAGGGTCACCGACTGGCAGATTTCCGGCCCGATGGCCGGAAGCACATGTTAAATGCTGCTGTCAATGTTTGACAGAGGCATTTAACGGGTTAATAGCCACAGGTGGATCCACCCACAGCTGTTCAAAACAGCTGATATGTGCCGAGAAAGATGTGGGCTCACTGCCAGAGCCCACATAAAAGGAAAGGAGTCTGACTAAAGGCATAAATGTACGTCCGATGTCAGAAAGGGGTTAATGATTCATTTTGCACAATCCAGAAAAAATGAGGCTCATCTTTTTAGAGCTGTGAAGGACTTAAAAAGTTATAAAATATTATCCTCACCTCTCCCAGGCTCACCCCTCACCTTGTCTTCTGTAAGGCAAGTTAGGCACAATGTACTTTATTGATGTCAAAGATGTGTGTTGGGCCCCACATGACTCTGAAAACAGGAGAGAGAAAGTGCAGGGTCCGAGTTGGGAGTTGCAGCAGCAGGAAAGTTGAGGGGAGAGCCTAGGAGAGGTGAGTATAATCTTTTAACATTTGTAACTCTTCCCCTCATTTTATTATTTTTTGGGGTCTGCAGAGACCTGAAAGCATAATTATAGCAATTGTGAATTTTTTTATTTGGACCAAAATGTAGTCACGCTGAATGAAATCTATAAGCTTTTTCAAGCTAATTTTCCTGAAATTAATTTTGTGAGATTCACTCATCTCTCTCTGCCACCCCTGACAATCAGCTGTTAGTTGATATAGTGGTGAACGGATGTTAATGAAGTGGCTTTGTACATTGTGAAGTAGCCGTTGGAACTACAGCTTAGTTTCCACTCACTTAAAAAAGAGCTAAGCCACAGTACTGGCTGTTACATAGTTTATGGATCTATGCTGTTCTGGTTATGTAGACTGTTAATATCCAGCCAACAACTGAACATGTCAGGTATTGGATCTCCACGAATCTGATATTTATTCAGTACTACGGTGAGATCAGCAATATCTAAGATGTGGACAAAATCTTCAAACCTTTAATTCAATTGTATTTCAAAATAAATAGCAAAATTCTAATATATACATAAAACTGTACATGTGTACATGATGTATGTTAATAATATGTTTACTCTCAAGCTATTTTTCAGCATGGAAAGATGTTGCCTATAATTCTGCAGAGAAAATGTTTTCTTATTTAATGACATCCACATGACCTTACAACCATATTTCTATATTTTTTTAAAATTACATTAGAACTGTCGTCAAAGTACAAGACAGAAATGGCATTCAGCTTTGTTGGTGCACAGCATGGCTTGGGGACATGTTCTGGAAACATGAGATGAACCTACAATAAAAAAAAACACATAGTAATATATATATTGTATATTAATAACATAATAAAGCATTAAAAGATCAGAACAAGTCAGTTTCATCATTTAACGTTAGTCAGAGGTCTAGCTAATAGTGATGAGAGAGCAAACTCGTTACTCGCCGGAGCATCACTGAACTCGCGGTACTCGGTGAGCGTCGAGCATTTCTGGGTTTGATTGGTGGGAATTCGGGTCCCCTCCCTGCATGTTTGGCGCTCTTTAGAGCACAATTAAACATACAGGGATTGTCTGCCATGCACTGTAATGCAGCAGCCATCTTGGTTGTGGCATTACAGTGATTGGCTGGCCGCACAGCATCATTAGGTCTATAAAAGACCTGCCGCCGCCCTGCTCATTGCATTCAGCTCTTGATTCAGACAGTGTAAGAAGTGTTGTTGCTGAGATAGGGTCAGATTTGTGGGTTTATAAGTTAGTGTGGGTATACCATCACAGAATCCACAAATCCAGCTAAGCCAACAGTCCTTCTAAGGACTAATTACAGGGTATATAGATTGCAGTGCTAGGTAGGCAGGGGAGTGGCTATTTACATATCAGTGCAAGGCATACATGCACTGTATGTGGGTATATAGATATCATTGCATACATTAAGAGGGTCCATTTCATTACTGTCTGCTGCTGCTTATTACATTTATAGACCGAATATACATAGCCCCAGATATCAGTGGGCAGGAATATTTTTTGCATCTTAATCCTGATTATTTTATTCCAAAGCAATCTAGAGCCCCCTTTTTTCTCCTTTTGTTTGTTGACACTGCAGAATACAGCCAGATCCTTTTCATAGTACAGAGTGAAAATCCAGCTATTTTAAATGGGTTTTCCCATCCCAGCCATCACATCTGAGTGCACAGAAAATTCTGCCATTTTTGTTGTACTGTAAAATTTTTGTAGAGTGTCTTATATAATTTCTTGACACCATTTTGCTGCCCAAAACATATTTACCTGTCAAAAAAAATTAGCTACAGGGCAGATATTTTACACTGTGTTTTGTCCGACACATGGATCGAATATCATTGCGCTCAAAATGGTGCCATTTCAGGCCTCTATAGAATTTTTTTTGCTGTGTCTTAGCCTACTTATTGACACAATTTAGCTGGGAAAAAAACTAAATTCAGGCCAGCTATTTGAAAGTGGGCTAACTCCGTCAGACTCCTCATCTACCTGTGGGCTACAAATTGTGCCATTTCAGGCATCCATAGAATTTTTTTGATGTGTCTTAGCCTAATTATTGACTCAAACCCAAAAAAGGAATGGACACCTGAGCTATGTAAAATATATAATGATTTTTATTATTACAAAATTAAAACGCAGAAAAAATAAATACAATATTGGCAAAAAAAGATCATAATTAAAAAATACAGTAGGCGACACCTAAGTGCCACGTCAAAGCAGGAAAGTTAGGAGGTCTATTAAGGAGCCAAGAGAGAGTCTGATCTAATATATTAATAGTGGCTTCAAAAGAAGTCCATATAAAAATGCCAAAACAGAATAAATCCTAGGTATGCACACCCCCCGAAGAATTATTTTTAATTATGTCTTTTTTTTGCCAATATTGTATTTACTTTTTTCTGTGATTTAATTTTGTAATAATTAAAATCATTGTTTATTTTACATAGCTCAGGTGTCCATGCCTTTTTTGCGTTTGTTATAGCTATTTATGGATGAGCCCCCCTCTTATTATGTGTCCCCTTTTTGGGTTTACTTATTGACACTATTTAGCTGGGAAAAAAAGGAAAAAAATACTGGCCAGATATTTGAAAGTGGGCTATCTCCGTCTGACTACTCATCTATCTGTGAGCTATACAAATTGTGACATTTGAGATCTCCATTCAACTGTTTTTGGCTGTCTGTTACTCTAGTTCTTGAAACTATTTTCCTGTAAAATAATAAAAATACAGGCGATATATTGAACAGTGTGGTATCTCTGACTGACTTCTCATTTATCTGTGGGCTACAAATTGTGGCATTTGACACCTCCATTCAACTGTTTTGGCTGTCTGTTACCCTAGTTCTTGAAACTATTTTCCTGTAAAATAACAAAAATACAGGCCACATATTGAACAGTGTGGTATCTCCTTAAGACACCTCATCTATCTGTGGGCTACAAATTGTTGCATTTCAGGCCTCAATTCAACTGTTTTTGCTGTGTTTTACCCTAGTTATTGACACCAGTTTTCTAAAAACAAAATTTTTTTTACCTATAGTCCAGATATATTAAACTGTGGTTTTCCCACACACGGATCACATATACAGTAAGTTCGCTCCCAATTCAGCCATTTGCAGTGAACGTGGAAAACAGGGAGTTTTGTGATGAACTTACCGTAAAATCCTTTTCTCCGAGACGCTCATTGGGGGACACAGGTTCTGTGGGTGTATGCTACTGCTGCCTGGAGGTTGACAGTAAGTGAAAAAAAGAGGTTAGCTCCTCCTCCGCCGTATACACCCTCGCCCTGATTGCGGGCGGAAACCAGTTGAGTGCAAAAGCAGTAGGAGAGCAACAAAATCAGCTTTAATACAAGTAACAATATGTCTAGAAAATAACCACCTCATTGTCAATGAAAAATGCACATTAATTGAATAAACAAGAGCCAACTGGCTATTAGGGTGGGTGCTGTGTCCCCCAATGAGTGTCTTGGAGAAAAGGATTTTACGGTGAGTTTATCACAAAAATCCCTGTTTCTCCTTCACCTCATTGGGGGACACAGGTACTCTGGGACGTCCTAAAGCAGTCCCTGGGTGGGAAGTTGACTCACCGATCCAAGCCACATGCACCTCCTGTCTAAAGGTGTGCCACCGCTGCTTGGAGAATCCTTCTACCTAGGCTCGCATCCATGAAGCCTGAGTATGGATATTGTAATGTTTGGCAAACGTGTGCAGGCAAAACCAGGTTGCTGCCTTGCAAACCTGTTCTGTCAAAGCCTGGTGCCGCAGCGCCCAAGAGGCGCCCACTGCCCAAGTAGTGTGCTCTGATCCCTGCTGGAACCGGCGCACCTCTGATGCGGTAGGACTCCTGAATTGTCAAACGAATCCATCTGGCTATGGTCAATTTCGAGGCAGCGAAACCCTTCCTGCGCCCCTTGGGGAGCACGAATAGCATGCCTATCTGCCAAAAGGCAGCCATCCGTGACACGTATCTCCTTAGGGCTCTTACCAGGTCCAAAGTGTGAAGAGCCTTTTCCATGCGGTGTACCCGTGCTGGACAGAATGAAGGCAAGATAATATCCTCATTAATGTGAAACGAGGAAACGACCTTTGGCAGAATAGGGGGGAGCTGGTCTGAGAACCACCTTATCCTTGTGGAAAGTGAGAAATGGGGTTTGGCAGGATAGAGCTGCCAGCTCCGAGACCCGCCTGATTGATGTTATCGCCACAAGAAACACTACCTTCCAGGAAAGGTATGACAAGGAGACATCCTGTAGCGGTTCAAATGGCGCTTCTTGCAGAACACTTAGGACCAGGTTAAGGTCCCAGGCATCCAGGGGTGCCATATAGGGAGGTACAAAGTGGTAGACTCCCTGGATGAAAGTTTTTGCCTGTAAATTGGCAGCAATTCTGCACTGGAACAGGACGGATAAAGCCGATATCTGTCTCCTGAAAGAGCCCGGGCCAATCCTGAGTCTAGGCCAGACCGTAGAAAGGCTAAGATATTGGGAATAGAGAATCTCAGCGGAGGATAACCACGGTCTCGACACAAAGAAAAGAACACCTTCTAGGTGTGATGGTAAATTTGCGCCGAGGTAGGCTTCCGGGTGCTAACCATTGTAGCCACCACCTCGTGCCCAAACCCCGCCTGAGTCAGAATCCAAGATTCCACAGCCATGCCGTCAAACACAGTGCCCCTGAGCTCGGGTGGAAGATTGGGCCCTGGGAAAGTAGATCTGGGTGCTCTGGCAGTCGCCAAGAAACGTCGGCAAGCAGCTGCACAAGATCTGCGCACCACGCTCGACGGGACCAGTCTGGGGACAGCAGAATCGATAAAATCCCCTCTGTTTTGATCTTCTTGATGACCCTCGGAAGTAGTGGCAGAGGGGGAATAAGTATGGGAGGCGAAACGGTTCCATGGCAGAACCAACACATCCATGGCAATCGCCTGCGGGTCTCGGGACCCAGCAATAAACATGGGCACCTTGGCATTCACCCTGGAGGCCATCAGGTCCACATCTGGTGTTCCCCACCGTTGGCAAGTCTGCTGGAAGACCTCGAGGTGCAGTGACCATTCCCCGGACGCAAGACCCTGCCGGCTGAGGAACTCTGCCGCCCAGTTCACCACGCCCGGGATGTGGACCGCTGATATCACTGAGTGGTTCCTTTCGGCCCAGTGAAGAACGTGCCCTACCTCATGCATGGTTGCTCTGCTGCAGGTGCCCCCTTGATGATTTATGTAAGCCACCACCATGGCGTTGTCCAACTGAATCCGGACGGGGTGGCCTGCTAGAAGGTGCTGAAACTGTTGCAGAGCCAGCCAGATCGCTCGCATTTCCAACAAGTTGATAGGGAGTCGTGCCTCCTGCGGTGACCTCCGTCCCTGCGTGAACGGAATTGCTTCCATAACTGCCACCATTTTTCCTAGTATCCTCATCCCGAAAACAGATGGTGTGAGGGACCGGTCAGCTAAGCGTCCGGATTCCCTGCCGGAGCGCTAGGGCTTTGTCTCGAGGGAGAATTATCAACTCTCGGCATGTGTCGAAGATTGTCCCTAAAAAGGCAAGCCTCTGAGCTGGGACCAGGGATGATTTCTTCATGTTGATCAACCATCCTAAGTGGGAAAGAGACACTTTCCTCGCATGGCCGAATTGAAGGGCCCTTGACCAAGAGGTCGTCTAAGTAAGGCAAAACGAATATCCCCCGAGAGTGCAGGATGGCCATGATGACTGCCATGACCTTTGTGAACACTCTGGGGGAGGTGGCTAGCCCGAAGAGCAGCGCTGAGAACTGGAAATGTAAACCGCTGACAGCGAAGCGTAGAAATCTTTCATGTGGAGGGGAACATGGGGATGTGCAGGTAGGGGTCCTGGATGGTGATAGAGGCCAAGTTTTCTCCCTGCCCCATGGCCGATATAACTGAATGGAGAGACTCCATCCGGAAATGTCTGATCCTGATAAATTTGTTCAGGAGCTTTAGGTCCAAAACAGGCCTGAACGTCCTGTCTTTCTTGGGGACCGCGAATAGGTTGGAATAGAAGCCCTGAGCCTTCTCGTGCTCTGGTATGGGAATAATGACTCCGTTGTGCTGGAGTAAATCGATGGCTGCTAGCAACGCCCTTGCCCGGGTCTCCTCTTTGGGAAGACAGGAGAGAAAGAACCGCTTTGGGGGGTACCTGACAAACTTTATCTTGTACCCTGAGGATACCAGCTCTCTCACCCATGAGTCGTGTGTGACGGTGACCCAGACGTGGTGAACAAGAATAGGAAACCGCCTACTTTGCAGATGCCTCAAGTCATTTGACTGAGGCTCTATGGGACCTGGTTCCCCTCAACCTGGGCTGGCGAGCACGCAATCTCCCCAGCGGGTTGGCTCTGAGACTTGTCGATCCCTATCCTGGTTGGGGTGACTTAAAGCGGCGGAATTGGCCGCTGAAGTCCACCCGGGGTTGCAAAAGGCCCGAAACGGTGCCTGAAACTGGTGGCGAAACAGAGGAAAAAAAGACACGCACTCTTGCTATAAAGAGAGGTGCTGACTGAGCGTGGTTAGACCACAGGCAGTAGTAAATGGATGGACTGTCGCTCTCAGAAAATAAATAATCTTTGCAAAAGAGTCTTTGAAGAAAATTTTTTTTTATGATTTATAATTCATGTGAGATTTTTCCAATAGATCAAATAATGAAACACCGCAAGCAAACAAGAAATATTCCAAAGGTGAGTATTATATGGTTACGTTTCGACCTAATCCTAGGTCTTTCTCAAACCATACTGCAAAAGAAGATGTAGAAGATAATTACAACACTGAACTAGGTGAACAAAGTATCAAAAAATAACTGGAGATATAGTTATATACAAAAAATAGTAAATAGTAATCTCACATGAATTAAAAATCATAAAAAAAATTTTTCTTCAAAGACTCTTTTGCAAAGATTATTTATTTTCTGAGTGCCACTGTCCATCCATTTACTACTGGTGGCAAAACGGCAGTTTGACCCTTTGTTGAGGGAGAAACCCGCTCTTCCCTCCTGTGGCGTTGGAGATGAGCTGGTCTAACTTCTCTCCGAATAGGCGGCGGCACTGAAAAGGTAGGGAAGTCACGGACTTCCTGGAGGTTGAATCGACCCGCCATGTCCTTAACCATAAGGCTCTCCTAATGGAAATTGCGTTTGCGGCAGCCACGCAATTGGCCGCATCCAAAGAAGCATTGATTAAGTAGTCCCCAGCCATAGCAATCTGACTTGCGATCTCTGATACCTCTGCAGGTAGTTCCCTATCCTGAAAGGCTCTGTTCAATGATTCAGACCAAGAAATCATGGCCTTGGCTAGCCACATTTCCGCGAACGAAGGAGAGAGTGCTGATCCTGATGCTTCAAAAACTGAGTGAGCCAAGCTCTCTATGAGACGATCAGTGGCATCCGTAATAGAAGAACCACTAGGTATGGATAACAGGGTTTTAGAGGCCAAGCGTGACACGGGTGGATCCACTGTTGGGGATTCCATCCATTTTTTTACAGAGATCCGGGGCAAACAGTTACCTTGCTTCCAGCGCCTTATGGCCTGAGAAACGCCTGTCTGGCCTTTTCCTGTGTCATTGCATTATGTCCTCAAACTCTGGGTGAGTGCAAAAAAACTCTATGCGGCCGCTTAGCTCGCTTAAATGACACCTTATGGCCTGAAGCCAGGGTGGAATCATCCTCAATCCCCAGAGTCTGATTGACGACTTCGATGAAGCTGTCAACTGTTTCTCGACACCCCGGGGTACCTAGATCCAGGGGTTTGTCCGAGTCATAATCTGAACTTTGCTCGCTCTCGACCGCTGAGGCACAGAACTCATGGATGCTGAGGCACCGGACGGGCCGGGAGACGCCATGTGGGTTCATTTCCCCCGTGTCTGCCTGGAGTGAGAACGGCCCCTGCAGGCCAGAGGCTCCTGTGAGGTGGAGGACCCCTCCAAGACAGGCGAGCCACTATCCCTGCCCCTATCTGGGGCGCGAAGGGACCTGATTGCTCTCGTAAGTGACGCCATAGACTGCGACAATGATAAGGCCCATTCTGAAACACTGGGCTTGGTCGCAGGGGAGGGCTCCAGGGCACGTTTGGAATCGCAGGCTTCGCATAATCGCTTGCTCTGCGCCCGCAGGAAAGCGGCCCGACAAGAGATACATGCAGCATATAGGAACATGTGCGTTTTCGCTTTTCCAGAGATGCTGCATTTGCCAGTCATCAGTACTGCAGCCTGCTGGGGGGGTGGAGGAACACTCCTCGTCTACCCGTAACGTGGCCTCTCGGGTTGGGGTGCAGCACTTACCCCAGTCCTGTGCCCCCCACGTGTCCTGGAAGTGCCGGGCGTTGCTCCACTCCAAGAAGCGCGCGCCTCAGCTGCAGGCAGGCTGTCGGAAGTAGAGGCATCCTGGGCGGTACTTCCAGTTGAGGCCTAGCGCTGGTCTGAAGCCGGGAGCTCAATTTCTTCTGCGCCCTCCCAGGCCACGGGGGCGGGCTGCCAGAAGTGATGCGAAGAAGGGAGGCGGGACTTCCGTCCACGGCCCAGCACCGGCCAAAGCCGCGGGCTGGATATTCAGCGTTTGCCTGCGAGGGGGGATGCCACCGACCGCCAGCCGAAGATACGTGGCCGGACGCCAGGACACGCTGCCATGAGTGACGGGGGTGACTACCTTCGCCCGACAAGACAAGGCTAAGGGCTCCAACCCTGAGGACGCTGCTGCAGGAGCCCTCCCAGGCCATCCCCTTCGTGATGATGCTTCAGCTTCCCATCTCATGTAGAGGGGAGGGGGGCCACATATAGGATGGTGCAGGCACCCTAGCACCATCTAACCCCTTCAAGGGGTGAGGAGAGGGACCGTCCGCCACCTTGCAGCACCGCAGTCTAGCATTGGTGGAGCAGTGGGGGCCACACGGACTATGCTTGTGCCTCTGTATAGCCAATGGTTTCAATACCTAGGGGTGGTCAGGGCTAAGTCTGGCATCATGTCCCACGTTGCGGGAGAGGATACGTGGCGGCAACACTCACCCGTTGTTGGTTTGGGGAAATTGGAGCCATTCAATAGGGCCCGTTGCCCCTGTCTCATCTTCATGGAAGGTAAAGTTAAAAAAGTCTGGGAAAAAGACCAGACATGTCCCTCATTGCGGAAGAGGATACGTGGAGGCAATACTCACACGTGCTCGCCCGTTGTTGGTTTGGGGAGATCGGACCCTTTCAATAGGGTCCGTCGCCCCTGTCTCATCTTCATAGAAAAAGTGAAAAAGAAAAAAAAAGAAGTCTGGAGAAAAAAACACACATGTGCCTCCAATGGACACTAAGCATGAACTGGTTTCCGCCCGCAATCAGGGTGAGGGTGTATACGGCAGAGGAGGAGCTAACCTCTTTTTATTCACTTAGTGTCAGCCTCCAGGCGGCAGTAGCATACACCCACAGTACCTGTGTCCCCAATGAGGCGAAGGAGAAGTATTGTAGTCCATTTAAATGGGCAAGGCAAGTGGCAAGGGAAGAGGAAGTGGACGTGACGGTGATGGTGCATGCAGAGGTCGAGGCCATGGGCAAGCTGAATTTGGGTCACAACAAACACCCACATGTTGTCGCACAACCTTCCTGTCCGAGTTACTCGGGACCACAGAACACCACTATTGAACCCAGAGCAGTGTCAAAAGGTTGATGGTTGGATAGCGAATAATGCTTCCAGTCACTCTGCAACCACCACCAGCACCCTGTCTTCCACACGGTCAAGCCTGAGTAGCCGTGAGTCTGGACCGCATATTCTTCACCCTGATCCTCCTTCCTCCCGCCATGCCGAGTGCCCGGAGACAACTGATCCCACACTTGGGCACTCTGAAGAGCTGTTCGCTCTTCCATTCATAGATTCGGGCCTCTCGCCTGGTCCACTTGAAGTAGGGCAAGATAAGATCGCATTTAGCGATGCCCAAATAATTGAGCAGCCATGTTCACAGGAAGGCAACGGTGGGAACATGTCAGAACAGGTGGACGATGATGAGACACAATTGCCAGAAAGTCAGGAGGAGGACCAGGGTGCAGAAGTTGAAGGCGAGTTGGTGGATGATATAGTAACTGACCCCACCTGGCAGGAGGACATGCAGAGAGAGGACAGAAGCACACAGGGGGAGTGAGGTGTAGCATCCAAATAGGCAGGAAGAAGCAGTGTGGTGGCTCAAGACAGAAAGCGGTCAACCACTCCCCGTAACACCAACATCACGGAAGTTGGCATTACAACTGTTAGGTCTTTCTGAGCCTGGTTGTTTTTTAAAGATTCTGTCGATAACCCCAAACAGGCCATTTGCACTACCTGCCATGCCCTGCATCAGCAGGGTAACAAAATTATCAGCCTAACCACCACCAGCATGATCAGGCACATGGCAGCAAAGCACCCGATTTTGTGGGCTGAACCCCAGGGTCCAGGAACACTGTCTGTGCGTGACACCACTGCTTCTTCCGCTGTTGTGCGTGGAAACCAATCCCCTGTCCATGGTTCCTGCGAAGATGCCTCCTGCCCTGCACATGTCATTGCACACACCCAACTACTACCATCATCAAACACGTTCACGTCCTTGTCCCAGCACAGTCTTCAGTTGTCCATACCCCATTCATAGGAACGTAAGCAGAAATACGCAGCCAACGCCACACAGGCCACAGTACTAAACTCACACATTTCTCATCTGCTAGCACTTGAAATGTTGCCTTTTAGGCTCATGGAGCCGGAAGCTTTCGCCAAAATGATGACGGCGGCCGTCCCAAGGTACGCAGTGCCCAGCCACCACCATTTCTCTCTGTGTACCATCGCGGCATTACATAAGCACGTGTCCAACAACATTACCTGTGTCGTCAACAATGCTGTTACTGGGAAATTCCACCTAACCACGGACACGTGGACAAGTGTTTGTGGGTAGGGATGGTACATCTCACTGATGGCACACTGGGTTAACATAGTGGAATCTGAGACCCAGTTGGACCTTGGGATGGACCACGTCCTCCCGATGCCGAGAATTGCGGGCCCTATGTCAATCAGGGTTGTCCCCACAGTGTACAGCTCCTGCACATCCTCCTCCTCTTCAGCCTCCATCTCCGAAATGAGCACATTAGTCATAAGCTGGAAGTGCTGGAGCACTGCCTCAGCCAAGCGGCAACAGGTTGTGCTGAAGCTAATATGCTTACGTGAGAAACCGCACAATGCTGAAGAGTTGTGGACAGCTCTGAAAGAACAGGCAGATCTGTGGCTGAAAATGCTGAACCTACAGCCAGGCATGGCCATGTGTGACTGGAACCTGGTGGCAGCTCTGAGGCAAGGCGAGCTCACCCGCTTACCATGCCTGGCCCATGTGCTTAACCTCGTGGTTCAGCGGTTTCTCAAAATCTACCTGGAGCTGCCGGATCTGCTTGTCAAAGTAATTTTAGAAAGTCATCTACAGCTTCAGCGACCCTTGCAGTGCGTCAGTAGTGTTTGCAGCTTCCGACTCACTGACTGATGTGTGATGTCCCCACGTGTTGGAACTCCACACTGCATATGTTGAAAGGATTTGTGAGCTGAATAGAGCATTTGTTGACTATCAGCATCAACAAAGCCTTCGGAATTCAATTCAGATTCCACACATAAGACCTCAGGAGTGGACATGAATGTCAGACATATGTACCATCCTACAAAACTTTGACTACTCCACCAAGATGGTGAGCGGCAATGACACCATAATTAGCTTCACCATCCTGCTTCTCTGCTTTCTGAAAAGCTCTCTGCTCACAATGAAAGAGGATGCATTGCAGGCAGAGCACGATGAGATGGAGCAAGGAACCATACAGGGGGATTACACACAGCCCAGCCTCATGTCATCGTAACGTGGATTGGTTGACAATGAGGAAGAGGAGGAGGAGGAAGAGCAGGAGCTACTTTCATGCACTATAGATGGTACACTCAAGCACAACTGTCTTACCATCTGTTCAGCATGGATGGCCTGAGGACAGGGAGGAGGACCGCATGGTCAGTCATAATGTTGGAGTGAACACGGAAGTCTTGCCTGTTAACAGGGTGACGTTATGTTGCGCTGTCTTTCTCGTGACCCTCGCATTATGAAAGTTTTTGGGTGACAGTCTTTACTGGTTGTTGACACTTCTAGACCCACACTACAAGGAGAACTTTCAATCTCTTCTTCCAGAGGCAGATAGGTGTACTAAAATGTTGCAGTACCAGAGGGCCATTCTTGTGGAATTATTAAAAAAATTCTGAAAATGCCGGTGGCAGAGGTCACAGTTGATTGGACAACCAAAGAGTACAGGTGAGAGAGACACAACTCCAATCCAGCAGAGGCTGGGGAACACTGGCAAAGTTCTGGGAGTGTTTTCTCAGAACTCAGACCCTCCCATCGCCCCGACCCAGAGGCGCGGGGTACTCTTACACGGAGTGCAAAGTTTGGGAAGATGCTGATGCAGTATCTTGCTGACCATACCAACATCCTCCATGATTCCTCTGTGCCTTTTAATTATTGGGTCCAAAAAAGAGAAACAGATTCGGCACCGCTGCACCACCGTGGTCTCTTAAACAAATCTAAAGAGACCCTTCACACACTATATGAACGCCACATACCCCAAGGAACGGGTGCTCAATCCTGAAGAAATATAGCAAAATCCAATAGCACAATGAAAGAAAAAAGGATGGCACTCACCATTACCAAAAGTAGAAGTCTTTATTTCATGGATAAAAATGCATGGGCTCGGGAGAAATGCAAAGAGTGCGGACGACGGCCGTTTCACGCTCCTGTTTAGGACCTGTTGAAGCGCAGGAGCGTGAAACGACCGTCGTCCGCACTCTTTGCATTGCTCCCGAGCCCATGCATTTTTATCCATGAAATAAAGACTTCTACTTTTCGTAATGGTGACTGCCATCCTTTTTTCTTTCATTGTGCTTTTAATTATTGGGTATCCAAGTTGGACACGTGGCATAAAGTGGCTCTTTACACCTTGGATGTAATGGCCTGCCCTGCCGCTAACATTTTTTCAGAGGTTTTTAGTGCCGCTGGTAGTATTATAATTGATAAGGGCATCCGCCAGTCAACTGAAAATGCTGACAGGCTGACTCTTATAAGAATGAACAAAGGCTGGATTGGGCCAGACTTCTCTACACTACCGAATGATAACAGCAAAATATGACCTCAAATCCAGTGTCTTTTTTTGGGAGGTGTATTTCCATGCACCTCTTCACACCCACACATGGGTATACGCTTCCTGATTTTGGCTATTTGGTGTTATCCCGATCCTTCTCCTCATCCTCATCATCTGCCACCACTAGATCACCATGGTGACCGTGGCCCGTGATGCAACAGCCAACTTATTGTGCAAAAGGGTTGTTTTGATGCCCTTTAAAAAAAATGTTAACACAGTATGTTGATGGGTACCCCCCAGGGAAAAATGTTTGTCAGTCCATACACTTAGTTTATGGGCATTACAAGTATAGCAGACCCGCTCCTTTAAACTGGGAAAACATTTTTCGGAGGCCATCCTCCATGTCTCTTCTGACACCACTACTAGATCACCATGGTGAACATGTTCCGTGATGCAACAGCCAAGTAATTTTTTTCAAGGGTGTTTATGATGCCCGTTCCAAAAATGTTTACACAGTATGTTGAGGTGTACCCCCCAGAGGGAAATTTTTGTCATCCAATACATTTAGTGTATGGGCATTACAAGTATAGGAGACCCGCTCTGTTAATCTGGGAAAACATTTTTCGGGGGCCATCCTCCACGTCTCTTCAGACACCACCACTAGAACATGAGGGTGAACGTGTTCCATGATGCAACAGCCACTATACTTTTTTGAAAGGGTGTTTATGATCACCGTAAAAAATATTTACACAGTAGGTTGATGTGTACCCCCCCAGGGGGGAAATTTTTGTCAGCCCACACTAAAGAGAATGGGCACTACAAATATAGGAGACCAGCTCCTTTTTAATGGGAAAAAAACATTTATGAGGCCCTCCTCCACGTTTATTCCAAGGGGGCTTATGGCTTTCTAAGAAAAGTGAGGGCTGACAGCTGAGCCTATAAAAATAGACTTTGTGACTTTTAGAGTCCCTCCTTCTTAAATGAACAGGATGTGTCACACTCCACATGGCCGGCTAAGGTTGTTAAATGTTAAAATGACATTTCCCAGTGAATGCATTTGTATTGGTTGAAAGCAATGCTACAGTGGAAAAATGCATCAAAAACGCGTGTGAACATATGCGGCTCCACACTTATGAGAGTGGAGACACGTTCATATTCATGACTTTAATGAGCGGTACCATGTGACCGCACAGGAAGAAGACAGGAAGGGAGATAAAGACGCCGAGACTGAGATGTAGCAGAGCTGGATATGCAGACGCCAGGAGGATGAGTATCATGTCTCCTGCTCCCCCTCCCTCGCTGGCTTTCAGGTGTATGACTTGTGTATATGCTGAGAGGGTCTTTTTCAGCCCAAAAAAGGGTCTGAAAAACTAGGTTTGTACACGAGTATATACGGTATGTATATATATATATATTATATATACAGTATATATATATATATGGATATAATATCATTGTAAGCATGGAGGAAGGGGATGAGACATTGCATAGGTCTTGGGCCCATGATCTTTTAAGACAATGCAAACACCCTTGATATACTGATCATTTTTTTTTTTTAAAATCTTGCAGTTATTATTGATCAGTTTAATGGTTCTTGTCTATTTCACAGATGTGATGCTAGAAATTGTTTTACTGTCTTGGGAGCTAGTACTTTAACTGCTATATCAAAGTTTCTGCATATGAGTTGTGATTTATTTTATTTTATTTCAGGCAATCTCTTAGCCATTTGGCACAGAACGGTTGTCTCCTTTGTTTTCCAAATCATCTTTCAGAAGCGATATATTGTAGGTGCATTAACCTACTTTCTGCTTAGTCTCTTTCCCTGTTTCCCACATTGCTCCACTCTTTTTTTTATCACATGTGTCACATTTCCACCAGGACCTTCCTGTCTCCAGGCACCACTATATTTATTATGCAGGCAGCGATGGTGATAAAAGAGACATTGGAACCAGAAGTTCTGGCAGTATGAGCGTTGTGCTGTCCAGCTAGAGTAATCAGCAACATGCCTCAGCCAATTGGAAAGCACCTCACCCTGGTTGAGCTTCCAGATTACTGCTGGAAGATTCTAGAATAGTCATGTGCTTCTGTGGTTTAGTTCTGTCTGTTTATCTCCTTGTTGTACCATTGTTCCTTGTTTTGATTTCAGTATCTGACTATTCTTACAGAATCTGATTTTGTACTTTTCCTGCCCTCTAGGTTGTGACCCAGCTAGATGACCACTCCTGCCAGCCTGCATAACCTGAACAGCAGCATATTCTGTGGCCCCAACCCAGTCCACATCCTTGTGCAGGGATTAAAGGATAAAGGCCAGGGCAACTTCTTTGATCTAGTTATTGGAAAAGCTTGCGCAAAGCTGGTCCATCGTAGCCATTTTAAATCAGTCAGGTGACCATGACTTTAAATCAGATGAGCTGGATTAAAGAAAGGTTTGGTATTGACCCGGAAGTCACTTTCACAATGTAAGTCTATGGAATCATTCTCTGAGTCTTCATAGGCTTACAATGATGGAAGTAGCAGCATTCTCTTTGTGAGTAAGGGTTGAAATGAAGAGTGCACAAGTGACCCAAAAGAGAATGTTGGAAATCCAGGGCAGACAGTATTTTAGTGAACCTAAACTACATTATATATGTCATGATCTCAGTGCGGGTTTGACTCGCACACGTGGGGGTAATGTTTGGAACCAGTGCTGATGACTGGCATTTCTGGGGTTAAAGGTTGTGATCCCGATGCAGGCTTACCTGCACACCTGGGGCTATGATTGTGGCCTCTCCCTGGTTCTGGGGGAGGCTTCTTATAGCCTCAGGACGCTCCCATCCCTGTCAGTTATATTCTTGCCCTTGGCATTTGTGTGGTGACCCCTGAGTGTGTTTGTGCTGTGTTCTGGTTACTTGATTCTCTGTGTATGACTCGGTCTGTTCTCTGGATATCGCTTTGGATTCTGCCTGGTACCTCCTATGTCTGTTTGGTTTTGATCTCTGCATGGCCCTGATTATCCGCTCTGTCTCATCCCTGGTACTGTACTGTGATCCTGTGTATGACCTTTGGCTTTGTCTGACCTCCCGTCTGTTTATTCCTCCTGTACCTCGTTTAGCACTGCTTCTGTACTCAGGACACGTGCACTGGCTCTATGAGCAAGTGTAGTGCGGTGTCTCTGACATTATAACTGACCCTCTCAGTTTTTTTTGTTTTTTTTTTCTGAAGAGAAAAAAAAAAAGTGTGTGTGTTATCCTCATGGATCCCATACAAGCCTTGGCTGATCAGGTCAAGCACCTGACCCAAATGTTCCATAAGCTCAATGTGGAACAACGCACGATGGCCCATACCCAGCAACAGTTGGTGGTTACTGTGCAGGGGGCTGTCGATGCAGGGGCTTCTTTTTCTGGGGGGTAGGGATGTGTCATTAGCGTCCCCCGAATCTCCGGTCAAATTACCAGACCTTTTCTCAGGGGATAAAAAGGAGTTCAGGTCTTTCAGAGAAGGATGCAAGCTTTTTTTTTCTCTAAGGCCCCGCTCCTCCGGGGATGAGTTCCAGAGGGTGGGGGTCATTATTTCCCTACTTCGGGGGGCTCTGCAAGCATGGGCTTTCTCTCTGTCTTCCTCTGCTCCTGAACGTATGTCAGTGAACGCATTCTTTGAGGCCCTCGGGCACATTTATGATGAACCTGACCGAGTGCGATTGGCAGAGGACATGGTGATGAGTGTCTGTCAGGGGAAACACACAGCTGAGTGGTTTTGTTCTGAGTTCCGCCGCTGGGCGGCAGAGGTCTCTTGGAGCGACGCCGCACTCCGAGGACTCTTTCGCAGAGGCTTGTCCGAGCGGCTGCAGGATGCCTTGGCGTTACATCTCCCACCTAACTCTCTCGAGGACGCCATGACCCAGGCCGTCCGGATGGACCGCAGACTGCGGGCCAGAGGGGTGATGCAGGTGGATACTCCATTATTCCCCAGTGGAAAAGAGACTGCCCCTGAGCCCATGGATGTAGGCGCCCTCTCCCTGAAGGATACGGAGAGGAAACGCCGGAAGGACAAGCAGTTATGCTTTTACTGCGGTAAAACGGGACATTGGAAAAGGGAATGCCCGAATTGCCCGTCTTCAAACCCGGTCGGCAGGAAACGACTAGGTCTGGGTAGTCAACGGGGAGGCTGCTCAGACCCTCAGGTACCATTTTCCTTGTTTTCTAAAGTAGTACTGCCTGTGGAACTGTTTGTGGATGGTGTTCTTTTTCCTCTACAGCCTTTGTGGACTGCGGATCATCTATTAATCTTATTGACTCCCAATTGGTCACACACTGCAAGATAGGGACAGTTAGGCTCAAGGTTCCGATCAAGGTGATGGCCATTGACTCATCTCCCCTCACTAAGGAGGGAATTCGCTTTATGTCTGATGTGTTTTCGCTCAGAGTGGGCGCTACTCATGTGGAAAACATAAGTTGTTTTGTGCTGGACAATCTACCTGCAGGGTTGGTGTTGGGCATGCCCTGGTTACAACACCATAACCCAGTTATTAACTGGAAAACGGGGGAGATTGTACAATGGGGGTTTAATGATTTTGAGTTATATGATAAAGCCGCACTGGTGGTTGAACCTGTTAAATCTGTGTCTGTATCATCTGTCGAGCTGGAAGGTATTCCGGAATGCCTGAAGGACTTCGAAGATGTATTCTCCGAAAGCGAGGCCGAGACGTTACCGCCACATAGACCCTTTGACTGCGCTATTGAGCTGGTCCCGGGGCTAAATTACCCAAAGCCCGTCTGTTTAATTTGTCCGGTCCTGAGCGCTTGGCTATGAAGGAGTACATTACTGAAAGTCTGCGCAAAGGACACATACGTCCTTCAGTCTCACCTGTGGCGGCAGGTTTCTTTGTTGTAAAGAAAAAAGATGGCGGGTTACGTCCCTGTCTCGACTTCCGGGAGCTTAATCAAATTACTGTACGGAATACGTACCCCCTTCTGTTGATTCCCGATTTATGTAACCAACTATCAGGGGCAAAGTGGTTTTCTAAACTGGACCTTCGGGGGGCATATAATCTGATAAGGGTCCGAATGGGGGTTAAAAGGAAAACCGCGTTACTCTCGACCGAGGGACTATTTGAAAATTTATTCATGCCGTTTGGTCTTACCAACGCCCCTGCCATATTTCAGAATTTCATCAACGTGGTATTCTCGGATCTCATTGGTCGTTTTGTCGTTATCTACTTAGATGATATTTTGATATATTCCCCCGACAAGTATTCTCATTTGGAACATGTACGAACTGTGCTCCAAAGGCTGAGAGAAAATCATTTGTATGCCAAATTGGAAAAATGTGTATTCTGTGTACAAGAGTTGTCCTTTTTGGGGTTAATTGTATCCGGTGAGGGTTTTCGCATGGACCCCAAGAAGGTGCAGGCCATTGCGGATTGGGTGCAACCCCGAGATCTTAAGGGTCTTCAGCGCTTCTTGGGGTTCGCCAATTATTACCGCAAATTTATCCGGGGGTTTTCGCAAGTGGTCAAACCTCTCACGGATCTAACATGCAAAGGTGCGGATGTGAGAAATTGGTCCTCGCTCGCAAAAGCGGCCTTTGCGATGCTGAAAAAATGTTTTATGTCTGCTCCTGTGTTAGTGCAGCCAGATCCGTCCAAACCATTTGTCATGGAAGTGGCTGCCTCTGAGGTGGGGGTGGGGGCGGTGTTGTCCCAAGGGCCTGCCACTCTAACCAACCTCAGGCCATGTGCTTTCTTTTCCAAGAAGTTCTCTGCTGCGGAAAGAAATTACGACGTAGGCAATAGAGAGCTTCTTGCGGTCAAATTGGCGTTTGAAGAATGGAGGCACTTTTTGGAGGGGGCCAGTCACCCGGTTACGGTGATCACGGATCACAAAAATTTGTCGTACATTGAGTCTGCTAAAAGACTAACGCCCAGACAAGCCCGTTGGTCACTTTTTTTTTCCCGTTTTCAGTTTACAATTACATTTAGTCCAGGGTCTAAGAATGTCAAGGCTGACGCCTTATCACGCAGTTTTCAGCCGGTGTCGCCCCCTGAGCCACCGTCCTCCATTCTTCACCCTGGGGTTGTGATAGCAAAGGTCTCATCTGAATTGGAACGGGAGATTCAGGGGGCCCAGTCGCAGGCCTCGGCGGCCAAGCCGGAGGGGAAGTTCTTTGTCCCAGAGCAACTTCGCCTGAAACTCTTGCAGGAGTTCCATGAATCCAAGCTGAGTGCTCACCCTGGTATTTCAGCCACACGTCTGGCGGTGGCTAGGATCTTTTGGTGGCCTACCCTTGGTTCGGACATAAAAAAATTCATTGCTGGTTGTGGGGTCTGCGCTCGTTCTAAAAGCTCTCATAGCCGGCCGGCAGGGGAGCTGATACCCTTGGCAGTGCCCGAAAGGCCATGGACTCACTTATCCATGGATTTTGTTACCAATCTCCCTCCATCTAAGGGTAATACAGTGGTATGGGTAGTGGTGGACAGGTTTTCTAAGCAGGCTCATTTCGTACCCCTGTCCGCACTACCGTCAGCTGAGACGTTGTCCAGGTTGTTTGTGCAGCATGTGATCCGGTTGCATGGGGTACCCCTGAATGTGGTGTCTGATCATGGTGTGCAGTTTGTGGCTAAGTTTTGGCGTGCTTTCTGCAAAAAATTAGGTATGTCTCTGTCCTTTTCGTCTGCATACCATCCTGAGAGCAATGGGCAGACGGAGCGCACTAACCAGTCCCTGGAACAGATCCTCAGGTGTCTAACCTCTGCTAGACAGAGTGACTGGTGCGATGCACTGCCGTTAGCTGAATTTGCCTTCAATAGTCGGGTGAGTCAATCCACTGGTAGGTCCCCTTTCTTGATTAACTATGGGTTCAGTCCTCATTTCGGTGAGTTTTCTCGTCTGGATTCGGGGTGCCCCGGGGCTGAGGACTCTGTTCAGCGGTTAAAAAATACATGGGCAGAAGTCCAGCGGCGTATATCCAGGTCTCAAGGCAGGTATAAGTATTTCGCGGACAGGAAACGAACACCTGGTCCCATGTTTCGGGTGGGAGAGAAAGTTTGGCTCTCCACGCGAAACATTAAGTTAAAGATTCCGTCAGCCAAGTTAGGACCCAAATTCATTGGCCCGTACAAGATTGTGGAAAAAAATCAATCCAGTGGCGTATAGGCTGTGCCTTCCACCCTCTTTCAAGATCCCTACCGTCTTCCACAAATCTCTACTGAAACCTTTTGAAGCAGTCCGGGGAGACTCCGAGTCTGCTGCTTCTCCTGTTTTGGTCGAGGGGCAGGTGGAGTACGAGGTTGGTCATATCGTAGATTCCAGGTTGGTACGGCGGTCGGTACAGTACCTGGTTCATTGGAAGGGGTATGGACCGGAGGACAGGTCCTGGGTGCCGGCCCGGTTGATGCATGCTGATCGCCTGGTACAGGCTTTCCATGCTAAGTACCCGGGCAAGCCTGGGGGTCCAGAGGCCCAGTGAGAGGAGGACAGGAAACACACCTACAGTGCCCATTTGAATGCCAAAAGCATCAATTCTTCTTTCTTAAGCTTGTGAACCTTAATTAACTTCATAATACAAGTTACGCACTGAAAAATGGGGGTTATTTGGCTACAAACTGTGGGGGGGGGGAGGGCTGGCTCCAGGTTTTCATGTGCCCTGGGCGAAAGAGCGCCCCTTTAACACATACCACAACTCATCATGCTCCGATACGGCAGAGAAATAGCGGTATAGTACAATGAAAAATACCTCACTTTTTACATCTCATGACGAGGCCCATCTATTTCTCCATACAGAATCATTGGTCCTATATAATGTTTGAAACAGTATATGATGAGCTCCACATAATGCTACAGTATATGTTGGTCCCCATGGATGAAGCTCCACTGTCTTATGGGCCCAAATAATGCTCCAAACATAATGGGCCCCATTTCTAATGCTCTAGTGTATAATGGGCCCTGTAAATGCTGCTCCAGTGTCTGATGTCCACCTTTGGAATGTTCCAGTGTATGGTGGGCCCCATCTATCATTCTCCAGAGTATAGTGCTCCCCAAAAATTGCTGTCCCAACATTGAAAACAATCAAATAAGTCTCCTCGCTAGGGAATCCCTGTACTTGTCTGGACAGGTGCTGTAGCTTGCTTAACAGCTCGCCAGCCGTTCTCACGCCCAGTATGGATTACACGTGATTGCACAAAGGTGAGAAAGGGTACCGTATCCCCAGATAACATGTATGGATAGCGTACACATTCAAAATATATGTCTCAGGAGGCAGGCTCAGACGGTGTTAGGCCCAGTATGGATTGCACGTGATTGCACAAAGGTTAGAAAGGGTACCATATCCCCGGATAACATGTATGGATAGCGTACACATTCAAAATATATGTCTATACAGCATGAGGCAGGCTCAGACGGTGTTAGGCCCAGTATGGATTGCACGTGATTGCACAAAGGTTAGAAAGGGTACCGTATCCCCGGATAACATGTATGGATAGCGTACACATTCAAAATATATGTCTCAGGAGGCAGGCTCAGATGGTGTTTGGCCCAGTATGGATTGCACGTGATTGCACAAAGGTTAGAAAGGGTACCGTATCCCTGGATAACATGTATGGATAGCGTACACATTCAAAATATATGTCTATACAGCATGAGGCAGGCTCAGACGGTGTTAGGCCCAGTATGGATTGCACGTGATTGCACAAAGGTTAGAAAGGGTACTGTATCCCTGGATAACATGTATGGATAGCATACACATTCAAAATATATGTCTCAGGAGGCAGGCTCAGACGGTGTTAGGCCCAGTATGGATTGCACGTGATTGCACAAAGGTCAGAAAGGGTACCGTATCCCTGGATAACATGTATGGATAGCGTACACATTCAAAATATATGTCTATACAGCATGAGGCAGGCTCAGACGGTGTTAGGCCCAGTATGGATTGCACGTGATTGCACAAAGGTTAGAAAGGGTACCGTATCCCCGGATAACATGTATGGATAGCGTACACATTCAAAATATATGTCTATACAGCATGAGGCAGGCTCAGACGGTGTTAGGCCCAGTATGGATTGCACGTGATTGCACAAAGGTTAGAAAGGGTACCGTATCCCTGGATAACATGTATGGATAGCGTACACATTCAAAATATATGTCTATACAGCATGAGGCAGGCTCAGACGGTGTTAGGCCCAGTATGGATTGCACATGATTGCACAAAGGTTAGAAAGGGTACCGTATCCCTGGATAACATGTATGGATAGCGTACACATTCAAAATATATGTTTCAGGAGGCAGGCTCAGACGGTGTTAGGCCCAGTATGGATTGCACGTGATTGCACAAAGGTTAGAAAGGGTACCGTATCCCCGGATAACATGTATGGATAGCGTACACATTCAAAATATATGTCTCAGGAGGCAGGCTCAGACGGTGTTAGGCCCAGTATGGATTGCACGTGATTGCACAAAGGTTAGAAAGGGTACCGTATCCCCGGATAACATGTATGGATAGCGTACACATTCAAAATATATGTCTCAGGAGGCAGGCTCAGACGGTGTTAGGCCCAGTATGGATTGCACGTGATTGCACAAAGGTTAGAAAGGGTACCGTATCCCTGGATAACATGTATGGATAGCGTACACATTCAAAATATATGTCTCAGGAGGCAGGCTCAGACAGTGTTAGGCCCAGTATGGATTGCACGTGATTGCACAAAGGTTAGAAAGGGTACCGTATCCCCGGGTAACATGTATGGATAGCGTACACATTCAAAATATATGTCTCAGGAGGCAGGCTCAGACGGTGTCAGGCACAGTATGGATTTGACGGCCCAGATTACACAGCGGAGGAGCAGGGAGAGGTAAAGATTGCAAATGCTGGGGCCCTGCCCAAGCAAGGGGGGCCCACTCGTGGGCGTCGGTACTGGCACTGGGCCCCTCATAGTACAGCGGTGTGTCTGACGGCGGGTGTGTACCACCACCGTCAGAGACACTTGATTGCACTATGAGGGACCCTGTGCCGGTGCCCGCACCCAAGAGTCGGCCTACCCACCTGTCCAGGGCAACGGCACTCGCACGGTGTCGTGCGGTAGGTGGTGACCCTGGCCATGGGGGGGGAGGCAGCACAGTTAGGGAGTTTTAGAAAGTGGCATATGTTGATGTTGGACATTCAGCTGATGCAAAAGGCGAAATAGGTGAAGTACCAGGAAGAGGTGGACCAAAGCAAGCCATTTTTCTGTCACCCTATGTGTCATCAGGGGAAGGTGGGACAAAATCCTTGGAAACCCATGCATGGTTCATTTTAATGAAGGTTATATCATCCAAATTTTGGGTTGACAGACGGGTCCTTTTTTCTGTCAGGATTGATCCAGCTGCACTGAAGACTCTTTCCGATAGCACACTTGCAGCTTGGCAAGCGAGCTCCTGTAAGGTATATTGGGCCAATTCAGGCCAGGTGTCCAGTTTAGCGGCCCAATAGTCAAAGGGGAATGACCTGTGTGGGAGAACATCGATATGGGAGGAAAAGTAGTTTGTAACCATAGTTGACAACTGCTGTCTCCTGTCACTTTCCATCGATGCAGTATTACCAGTTGTGTGAGCGGTATTTGAAAAATCAGTCCACAACATTGTCATGAAACCCCTGTCTCCAACGCCACTTCTGCTGTGTGCACCACGAACACCTCTGCCAAGCTGCCCCAGGCTCGTGTGAGAACCATCACCGCTGCTGTGTGCTGGGAATGCCTCAAGCAACCGATTTACCAGAGTTGCTTGTTTATTAGCCAATATTAGGTCAAGGTTCTCCTGTGGCATGATGTTTTGTAATTTGCCTTTATAGCGTGGATCCAGGATGCTGGCCAACCAGTAGTCGTCATCGTTCATCATTTTGGCAATGCGGGGGTCCCTTTTTAGGATCCGCAAGGCATAATCTGACATGTGGGCCAATGTTCCCGGTGTCAATGATGCACTGCGAGTGCTGGGTGGAGGAGCACTTTCTGGCAAATCCACATCCCTCCAGTCACGCACAAACCCTGTACCAGACCTTGCCACGCCAACATTTTCACTTGCCCCACGAGATGCATCCTCCTCCCCTAAGTAATCATCCCCATCATCCTCCTCCTCCTCCTCTTCTTCCTCCACCTCGTCCAGGAGAGGTCCCTGAGCAGACAATGGCTGAATGTCATCAAGGATTCCCTCCTCCTCTTCCTCCTCATCAACATTGGCTGCAGATGCCTGCTCCTTAAGGTGCGTCAAAGTTTGCATGAGCAGATGCATAAGTGGGATGCTCATGCTTAGGATGGCGTCGTCTGCGCTTACCAGCTGTGTGCATTCCTCAAAACACTGAAGGACTTTACAAAGGTCTTTCAGCTTCGACCACTGCACACCTGTCAACTCCATGTCTGCTCTCAAAGTGCCTGGCCGTGTATCCTCCCACAAATGCATTATGGCCTGCCTCTGCTCGCACAGCTGCTCCACCATGTGCAGGGTGGAGTTCCACCTTGTTGCAATGTCGATAATAAGGCGGTGGTTGGGAAGGTGGAGCAATCGCTGCAGCTTCTGCATACGAACGGAGTGTACAGGCGACCGGCGGATGTGCGCGCACAGTCTTCGCACCTTCTGGAGCAGGGCTGTTAACTCCGGATAATTTTTGAGGAAGCACTGCACCACCAGGTTCAAGGTGTGAGCCAAGCAAGGTATGTGGCTGAGTTTTGAAAGGGCTATGGCTGCCACAAAATTACGGCCGTTATCACTAACTACCTTGCCTACCTCAAGATGTACACTGCCCAGCCATGACTCAGTTTGTCGCTTCAAGTACTCGGCCAGCACCTCGGCGGTGTGTCTGTTGCCCAAACACATCATCTGCAACACAGCCTGCTGACGCTTTCCACTAGCTGCTCGATAGGGGGACACATCGTGTGCAACAGTGGCAGCTGCAGATGGAGTGCTCGTACGACTGTGCTCTGTGGACGAGCTTTCGCTTCTGGAGGAGGTGGAGGAGGAGGATGGTCGAACGCCTACAGCCAACTGTTTCCTATACCGTGGGCTAGGCAGCACTGTCCCACCACCGCTGTCCCCTGTGGACCCTGCATCCACCACATTAACCCAGTGCGCAGTGATGGACACGTAACGGCCCTGGCCATGCCGACTGGACCATGCATCAGTTGTGAGGTGCACCTTTCCGCTCACTGACTGCTTGAGTGCATGGACAATGCGGTCTTTCACATGATGGTGGAGGGCTGGGATGGCTTTGCGAGAGAAGAAGTGGCGACTGGGTAGGTCATAGCGTGGTACTGCATAGGCCATGAGTTCGCGGAAAGCTGTGCTTTCCACCAACCAAACGAGATTAGTTTGGCAATGTGGGCGTTCAAACCCAGTGTGCGCGGATGAGAGACTGAGTACCTTCTTGACCTACTCATAGTGTCTGGGAGGGTGAGCTGGACTTGAGAGCTGCATATGGTGGAAGTAGCGGTGGACAGGGCGGACTGAGAGAGGGTTGATGATGGTGATGGAGTTGGTGTTCTTTCTGATGGCCTAGAATCAGTCTTTCGTTGATATAACAGTGGGATTCCCTGACTGCTGTGGTCTTGCAACGACACCTCAACATTTGCTGCTGTGCTAACCGGTGGGCTTACAGTGGGGGAAACAATGTAGCGTTGCTGACTACCTTCGTTGTAATCAGTTGCACATGTGGCACTTGAGGTTTGGTGTTGTGTCCACGCTTGCAAGTGCATGCTGGTTAAATGTCTAAGCATGCAACTGGTATTCAAATTTTTCAGATTTTTCCCTCGGCTAAAGGTCTTTGCGCACTTCTTACAGATAACCTTGGCCTGATCATGAGGATTTTGTTCAAAAAAGTGCCACACTGCACTCTTCCTACTTTGGCAGACATTTTGCGGCCTAGCACGCTGTGATCTTTTGACCCTCTGGACAAGCTGTCCAGCAACTCTTTTGATGTTTGGAACCTGTCTTTGGAGTGCTCCGGGCCTGCCAGATAACAGCTGTTGCGATGTCGATGTCTGCTGTGGATGCTCCTCATCTGAGCTATTGGAAGCAGCACCCTCTTCCCCCAATGGATGCCAATCTGGGTCAACAACTGGGTCATCCATCACCTCCTCTTCTATGTCATGTGCACCTTCCTCTGTGTCACCGTGTATGGTGGTATAGTGTGCGGGAAGGGGCACCTGAGTCTCATCAGGGTCAGAATCTGGCTCTGTACACTGCGAGGACAATGTAGTGCTCTGAGTGAATGTACCAGCAGAATCATCCATCAGCGGCTGTGCATCAGTGCACTCCATGTCAGATTCATCTTGGCCTGGGTAATTCACCATTTGACTTGATAATCCAGGCATGGTATGTGAAAACAGCTCCATGGAGTAATCAGTAGTATGGCCTGCGTCATCCTTCAATCTTGGTTGGGGTGAAGGACACAAGGAAAGGTGTGGTTCATGAACATGAGCCTCCAATGACGACTCAGTGCTTTTACTTTTTACAACTGAAGAAGAGGAGGCGATAGAGCTGGAGGCTGAGTCAGCAATGTAAGACAAAACTTTTTCCTGATGCTCTGGCTTTAAAAGCGGTTTGCCAACTCCTAGAAAACTAAGCGTTCGAGGCCTTATGTAGCCAGACGATGACGCAGGGTCAGCACCTCCTGCATTCGGTCCTATTTTGCTCTTGCCACTACCATCAGATCCACCACCAACACCATCATTACCAGCTGCCAACCCCCGCCCAATTCCACGGCCTCTTCCACCAGCCTTCCTCATTTTTGGTAGAAATGTAGACAAAATCCAACAAACTATATAGTAATGTAAAACAAGGTACAAGGTGTCTATAGGACAGGGGAGATTTTGAATTTCTGCACACACTTGTGGACAGTGGACACTTTTGGATTGTGTGAGGCCCACTGATATCTGAGCGCTATGTGACAGGCTCGATGGCACAGCTGTGACAAAAGTGACTAGAGGATAAGGGAGATTTTGAATTTCTGCACACACTTGTGGACAGTGGACACTTTTGGATTGTGTGAGGCCCACTGATATCTGAGCGCAATGTGACAGGCTCGATGGCACTGCTGTGACAAAAGTGACTAGAGGATAAGGGAGATTTTGAATTTCTGCAAACACTTGTGGACAGTGGACACTTTTGGATTGTGTGAGGCCCACTGATATCTGAGCGCTATGTGACAGGCTCGATGGCACTGCTGTGACAAAAGTGACTAGAGGATAAGGGAGATTTTGAATATCTGCACACACTTTTGGACACTGGACACTTTTGGATTGTGTGAGGCCCACTGATATCTGAGCGCTATGTGACAGGCTCGATGGCACTGCTGTGACAAAAGTGACTAGAAGATAAGGGAGATTTTGAATTTCTGCACACACTTGTGGACAGTGGACACTTTTGGATTGTGTGAGTCCCACTGATATCTGAGCGCTATGTGACAGGCTCGATGGCACTGCTGTGACAAAAGTGACTAGAGGATAAGGGAGATTTTGAATTTCTGCACACACTTGTGGACAGTGGACACTTTTGGATTGTGTGAGGCCCACTGATATCTGAGCGCTATGTGACAGGCTCGATGGCACAGCTGTGACAAAAGTGACTAGAGGATAAGGGAGATTTTGAATTTTTGCACACACTTGTGGACAGTGGACACTTTTGGATTGTGTGAGGCCCACTGATATCTGAGCGCTATGTGACAGGCTCGATGGCACAGCTGTGACCAAAGTGACTAGAGGATAAGGGAGATTTTGAATTTCTGCACACACTTGTGGACAGTGGACACTTTTGGATTGTGTGAGGCCCACTGACATCTGAGCGCTATGTGACAGGCTCGATGGCACAGCTGTGACAAAAGTGACTAGAGGATAAGGGAGATTTTGAATTTCTGCACACACTTGTGGACAGTGGACACTTTTGGATTGTGTGAGGCCCACTGATATCTGAGCGCTATGTGACAGGCTCGATGGCACTGCTGTGACAAAAGTGACTAGAGGATAAGGGAGATTTTGAATATCTGCACACACTTTTGGACACTGGACACTTTTGGATTGTGTGAGGCCCACTGATATCTGAGCGCTATGTGACAGGCTCGATGGCACTGCTGTGACAAAAGTGACTAGAAGATAAGGGAGATTTTGAATTTCTGCACACACTTGTGGACAGTGGACACTTTTGGATTGTGTGAGGCCCACTGATATCTGAGCGCTATGTGACAGGCTCGATGGCACTGCTGTGACAAAAGTGACTAGAGGATAAGGGAGATTTTGAATTTCTGCACACACTTGTGGACAGTGGACACTTTTGGATTGTGTGAGGCCCACTGATATCTGAGCGCTATGTGACAGGCTCGATGGCACAGCTGTGACAAAAGTGACTAGAGGATAAGGGAGATTTTGAATTTCTGCACACACTTGTGGACAGTGGACACTTTTGGATTGTGTGAGGCCCACTGATATCTGAGCGCTATGTGACAGGCTCGATGGCACAGCTGTGACCAAAGTGACTAGAGGATAAGGGAGATTTTGAATCTCTGCACACACTTTTGGACACTGGACACTTTTGGATTGTGTGAGGCCCAATGAATATCTGAGCGCTATGTGACAGGCTCGATGGCACAGCTGTGACAAAAGTGACTAGAGGATAAGGGAGATTGGATTGCTTTTAAAAAAGCAGTTTGCGAAGCAGTGGGTAAACAGCAATGCCAGCCTGTCAGGAAGCCTTAGAAGGCAGCCCAACAACCAACACCACTGATACACCACTATATAGCCTCCCCTTGCACTGCACACACAGTTGACTGGTGTGTTGTGCAGGCCAAATCGCTAGCAGCAGAAGCAGTTTTTTTGTCTTCTTCCCTGCCTAACGCTCTCCCTACAGAATGAGCAGCAACCTCTCCCTATACTAAGATCGGCAGAAGTAAGATGGCGGTCGGCATGCACGCCCTTTTATACCCCCTGTGACGCCCACCAAAGCAAGCCAATCACTTGCATGCCCTTCTGAAAGATGGTGGTGACCCATGCCTATGTCATCACGTTGCCCACAGTGTCCGTGGATCCTGATTGGCTGAAAAAGAGCGCAAAACAAACTTTTGAAACGCGACTTTGGCGCGTAAGTCGCCGACCTCGTGGCCGACCTCATCCTAGGGTCGGGTTTCGTTTCATGAAACCCGACTTTGCCAAAAGTCGGCGACTTTTGAATTTTTTCGACCCGTTTCGCTCAACTCTAGTTTTGATCTCTGCTTGGCCCTGATTATCCGCTCTGTCTCATCCCTGGTACTGTACTGTGATCCTGTGTATGACCTTTGGCTTTGTCTGACCTCCCGTCTGTTTATTCCTCCTGTACCTCGTTTAGCACTGCTTCTGTACTCAGGACACGCGCACTGGCTCTATGAGCAAGTGTAGTGCGGTGTCTCTGACATTATACATATTGATAAAGGAGTAGGGGAAACAAATTTTGGTGTGCTTCATTAAAGACACTTATTGACATTTATACCAATAAGAAAATACAAAGTGCACAGAAAAGTAGCCAATATACTGGTGGCCAGTGTTGCAGGAGACATAAAGAGGACTTGAAGTTCTTCACACCCATTGCACATTCCTACTTGTAAAAGGGATTGAATTCAATAATTATAATATTAAACAGAAATGCTATAATAAAAATTGCTTAATATACTTAAGATTTGGAAAGCAAATTTAAAACTATATTATATTTATTATGAAATTTTTGTAAGTATTTGTTTTTATTTACTTTAGCTTCAATAAAGATAAATCTGGTTGAAATGACCTAGAAGCATCTGATTTTCTTTATTTCAATTTCATTTCAATCTCTCTGGTTTCTGATATGTCAGATTGTAGACAAATCTACCTAAGTCAAACATAGGATCAATATGTAGACAAATCTACCTATGTCAACGATAGGATCAAATAAATATTGACCGCACCCTGTTATTAGTGAGGCATGAGCAACAGGAGGAATTTTGAAATCCTGCTGCTGCTCAATGAGTGGAGTAATATTCATCCAGAAAGAACACTCCTGGTCTGAAAAGTGACATTTGCAGATTCCTATGCATGTAATATGACACTGCATACAAATAAATTTATGTTTTATTGCTAAGATATGCTTACCACTATACTGAACAAAAATTGTGAAAATGAACTCAAAATACATGATATTTATTGTCCATTAAAAAAAATCTTCCTTTATTTAAAGAAACTGCTGCATTTTTCAGATTATAAGACGCACTTCCCCCCCCCACCAAATTTGGGGGAAAAAATGTGGCTGTGTCTTAACATCCAAATTATAGCTGAGGTGGAGCTTACCAGCTGCGGTGGAGTGGGGTCCCAGGGTCGCTGCTGCCGGAAGCTACTGGCGGTGGCAGAGGCAGGAGTAGGGCTATGACTGTGGGCCCCAGGCTGGTACAACGAGGTGATCGGCAGTGTGGGGGCAACGCCGACATTTTGTGACAATACGGAGCCCCGCACTTTCCATACTCTATGTAGCTGACTCCAGGAAAATGGCCGCCGGAAGCGGCATAAGTGTAAACTGAGATCTCAGCACCGAAATCTCATCCCCGAGATCTGAATTAGGCATTGCCCGCTTGTGGCAGCCATTTTCCTGGAGTCCCCTGCATTAAAATGTACAAAAGGTGTGGGGCTCCAGACTGCCACAAAATGTCAGCAGAGCCCCCACACCACTGAACACCTCATCATACCAGCCTGGGGCCCACATCCATGGCCCAACTCCTGCTGCCACCGAACACCCCGTCCTACCAGTCTAGAGCACGCAGCATCTCTTGCCTCCATCAGCAGTGACCCCGCTTCACCACCGCTGTCCCCCAGGTAAGCCTCCTGCAAAATTTTTACTATTTTCCTCCCCAAAACATGTTTGCATCTTATACACCAGTGCGTCTTGTAATCTGCAAAATGCAGCATTTTTGGGAAATGTTCTATAAATTGTTTACAGCATATGAACATTGTAGATTACATTTAATGGTAGAAGAAAAGCAGTGAGACCCATTAAAACTTAAATGGACACTTTTGTTGAGAGAAAAAACAACATTTAAAAAACCTTTTACAATGTACTAAAATGTGAAACATGAAGTGCCCACAAGCTATGGTAATGGATATTTTAAACACTGTTCTGTAAAGTTATGTTTATTTTTGTTCCTAAAGCAGTATTTTTTATCGACATTTCAGTTTTACTCACCAGGGTTTGCACTATGGCATGATTTGTGGCATTCATATGAGCATTAAGTGGAAACGAACATTCCCCATCACAATAAAATGCAGCATAACCTTCTGGGGCTATAATCCAATCCTATGACAAAACAAAAGCAACAAATATATTATGTTAAATATATCATTTTTATATTGAAAAAAATAGCATTGTTCCTACTATCATTGGTTCACACTGCTACATTGTCAGTTACCTAATTTCTAATTGAAAGGGTACAATGTTTGTGTTATCAGTATATTTCTTTATTTACTTTACTTGACTATATAGCGCTTTACAGAGAGACATCATTGAGGGCCTGCAATCAAATACAGGTGCAGTGGGAAAAATAAGTATTTGATACTGTTAGGGTTGGCAGAACACACCAAATAAAGTATAAAGAGAAGGTGCATTTGCAACCTGGGGTCCGCCGTGCAGAGATGGAACCTGCTGCTAAGTAACGGTGGAAACTGGAGTGAACAGTGGAGAACTCTGTTGCTCCACAGAGCTGCAGCAACAATGTAAAAGAATACTGTTTCCTGTTGAATGTCACAGGGAACAGCAGATATGGTGCAATTGAGGTCTCTAGGCTCAATCCCTAGAACGCTGGGGCTAGAGTCTGACCGGACCCACTATGCGCACGGCGTCGCACAGGTGATGCCATTACTTGGCGCTGATGCTAGGCACTGACTTCTGCCTCCTACCTGCACTATCAGCCTAAGCACTAGCTGGCAGGACTGAACAACACATGCATACCAAGGGTAGGGGTTTCATAATGAGTCAGTCACCAGAGACAATCATATGTGCATACAACACTCATACCACATGGTCAATACTAGCGCACGGCCGTGCGGCTATGAGATCCTTTTATAGATCCCAGTCTGCCAGAACCTTGCTAGTGGACCAATCCAGGCTCACTTGAGGACCTGAGCAGCTGACAGCCGACCACCAATGAGAGGTTGCCACCTCACGAGCATGCTCAGTAGGGCGAAACACGGTCTTAGTATCAGGAATAACTGCTCGCTGCTGTTTGCTGTTGATTGTTATAGCAGAACCTGGAGAGGTAGCAGCAATCAATTGCACAGCATGGGTCTGAGGAATACGCTGAGACCAACGTCTCTGCTGAGCAGGATCCTCTGAGACTGAATGGAAGACCACAGGAGAAGACATGGCTTGGGATTCCTCCTGTGCAGAGGGAGAATCCCAATGCCTAAGAGATACACTGCTGACTTTGCAAGTTTTCCCACCTCCAATACTGTTCAGTAGAGAACCAACACTCTTGAATTTCAAAGAATTAGTTGTTCATTAGGTTAGGTCATTTTCAACCTATGCCATGCGAAGAACATTAGGGGTCTGACCACTAAGAGCCTAACCACCATCAGCATGATCAGACACATGCAATCTAAGCACCAGACTTGGTGGGCTAAACACCTTGTTCCACAATTGTCATCATCGTGTGACACCACTGCCTCTTCCTCTGTGCTAGGTGCTTGCCAATCCCCTGTCCATGACATTGTCTCAAATGCTTCCCGATATGCTCCTGTCCTTGCACACTTTAAAGCACCATCATCAGGCACTTACAAATTCTTGTCCCAGAACAGTGTTTTACTGTCCCTATCCCAGGTCTTGGAGAAAAAAAAAAGTTTCAAGCCACACATAGGCAAAACGCTAAACTGCCACATTTCCATGCTGCTTGCCATGGAAATGTTGCTGTTTAGGCATGGTCGTGTGTGATAAAAGCCGTAACCTGGTGGCAGCTGTGAACCTTGGTAGTTCAGCGCTTTCTGAAAACCTATTCAGATTTGCCTAAGCCTCTGGTCAAGGTAAACCGTATCAGCGCCCAGTTACAAAAGTCAGCTATCGCTGCTTCAACTTTGGCAGTACTGCAGCAGAGTACACAAGTGACACCTCTCAGACTGGTGTGTGATGTCCCCATGCACTAGAACTTTGCACTGTACATGCTGGCAAGGCTTTGTGGGCAGCAGAGGCCAGCTTTGGAATATCAGTTCCAACATGCCCATCGGTATTCTAGTCAGCTTCCGCAAATAACAACTGAAGAGTGGACATGGATGTCTGACATTTGTGCAGTTCTCCAAGACTTTGAAATCTATACAAAGATGGTGATTGGCAATAACACCATCATCAGCACAATGATCTCACTTGTGTGCCTACTTAAACAGTCGCTGCTGACAATTAAGCATAAAGCTTTGCATGCAGACCAGGTGGAAATGAAGGAAGACATGTGGCAGGGAGATACTACACAGCCCAGCCTAATGTCATCCGCTCAGTGTGGATTGGGTAACAACGAGGAGGCTGAGGTGGAGGAACAGGAGCTGATTGCTAGCGCAATAGAGGCTAGTACCCAAACAAGCTTCAACCCATCTCTCCGACATGGATGGGCTGAGGAGGGGAATGAGGAGAAAGAAAGTAAGGAGGATAAAGAGGAGGAGGAGATGGAGCGTCATCATCATAGTGGAAACAGGGGAGTGTTGGCAGATTTTATATAGCACTGCCTTTATTATGACTTCACATTATATTCATCTTTGCCAAAAAATAGTACTGGTTGGTCACCCTGCTAGACCCATGCTACAAGGATAACCTTACATCTCTCATTCCTGAGGAAGAGAGGTCTACTAAAATGGTGCTACACAATTAATTCCCATCAGACAATGCTACTGGCAGGGGGCAAGCTTCCTTTCCCAAGCAAGAGGTGAGGTGTGGGAGATACACACCAGGTACAGCAGAGGCATGGTGTGACAGAGTCAGCTTACACTGAGTCTTTTCCTTTAGAGTGGACCCTCTGGGTCGTGGCACCCACCCACCTAGGGCAAGCTGACCTTGTGAGGAACCACCCCCTATAAAGGGAGTGTCAGGGGCAAGACCAAGGGGTTGAGCCACCACGACTGCTGGAACCAGACAGCCGGCTCAGGTAGACACTAAGTATGAGTGTCTGATGACAAGGGACATGCAGGAAGCAAGACCAGACAAGGCGTGGGTTCAAGGTATCTTCATTAAGGCAAACTCAGGGTAACAACAGGTGCAAAACGTGAGAACAGGAAAACACAGCAAGGTGCGTGCGTGGCACGCCAAGGTTCATGGCATGATATGTGCTAGATGGCATGCCTAGATACAAGCAAGGTTTGATGGCTTCGGACTCAGGACAGCTGGCAACGATCAACAGGATCAGGGCATCAGGCTGTGGACATCAGCTCCGGACATCAGGCTGCATTCGTCAGGCTTACGATCTCTGGCAGCGATAGGCAGGTTCAGGGCATCCAGCAGGCAAAGCAGGGTTCAGGCAAGGAGGCATGACAGAGCTTCAGATATGGTGCGTGTTAGGGAACACGCCAAGGTCCAAGGCAAATTACAAGGCAGGGTGCATGCTAGGGCACACCAGGGTCCAAGGCAAGGTGCAAGGCAGGGTGCATGCTAGGGACACGCCAGAGTCCATGGTGAGGTGTAAGGCAGGGTTCAACAGACTAGGCATGGTGCGTGTTTAAGGGACACGCCAGGGTCAGGGTTCAAGGCAAGGTCCTATGCGTGCCGAGGGACACACAAGGGTCAGGGTTCAAGGCATAGTCCTGTGAGTGCAGAGAGGCACGCCAGGGTCAGGTTTAAGTCAGGGGCCTGCGCATGCAAGGAGACACGTCAGGGTTCAGGCTAAGGCAAGGGCCTGCGCATACTAGGAGACATGCCAGGGTTCAGGCTATGGCCTGTGCGTGCAAGGGGGCACGACAGGGTTCAGGCTAGGACCTGTACGTGCAAGAGTGTATGACAGGGTACGTGGCAAGATCTGCGCGTACTTTAGAGAAGCACGGGGGGTATGCCAAGAAGCAGGCTATGGCCTGTGCGTGCTAAGAGGGCACGCAAAGCACAGTGCAGAAACAGCATGGGTGCAAGGAAGCATAGAGAGCACGGCTGGGGCACTGGCTAGCTGGTCGGGCTGAGGCATAGACTGACGGACAAGATTAAGGGAACCCCGCTGAGGCATAACAAGCGACACAGCTGTCACTGGCCAACGAGCACGGCTGAGGCACAAGCAGGCAGGCACTGCTAGGGCGGCAAGGCTGAGGCACAGACAGGCGGGCGAGGGAAGGCCAGGCGCGTGCAAAGGGCACGCGGAGAAACAAGGCAAGGCAAGAAACAAGGCAAGGCAAGGCTAGGCAAAGTACAGAACAAGGAGCGGAATGTAGGCAGAAGCACGGAGCCGGGTCACAGAGTATAGGGCTAGCAGTGGAGCGTAGGCCAAAGCTCAGAGCCGGGTCAAGGGAAAACCTTGAGACTAGCCAGGAAATGTGCTAGAGAGCACCATAGGACAGAGTCTAGCAGCGGAGCGAAGGCCGAAGCCCAGAGCCGGGTCAAGGCAGAACCTTGAGACCAGACATGGAATGTGCTAATGAGCACCAGAAGACAGAGTAAGGAAAACCAGGCAAAGACAGGGAACGAGAGAAGTACTACAAGGCTAAGAATAGCAAGGGCAAGACATGGCAAAACAGGCAAAGACAGAGAACATAGGAAGTACTACAAGTCATAGAGAGGCTAGCTATACCAGATTCTGCTGGACCATAGAGAGGGTCACATGATCAGGACCTCCAGGTCCATCGAGAGGATGGCTGGATCAGATACTGCTGGACCATAGTGACGATCACAGCAGGCAGAGCAGAGACGGGTATGCCCACAGCAACGGCATGCAGCCATGAGGTGAGGTGCGCATGCACACTGCTCCAGGAGTGACGCAGCAAAACAGTCATGAGGTGCACGAGCATACTGCTCCAGGGATCATGCAGCATAGTAGTCATGAGGTGCGTGTGCACACTGCTCCAGGGGTCATGCAGCATAACGGACATGACAGACATAACAGTGAGGTGCGCGTGCACACTGCTCCAGGGTTCATGCAGCACACAAGACATGACGGGCAAGACAGTTAGGTGCGCTTGCACACTGCTCCAGGGGTCATGCGGCATAACAGACATAGTGGGCATGACACATGGATACACTGTGAAAGGCCTGGACAAATTTCATGACGCCCTCCTATTGTCAAGGCCCTTATGTCCGGGTGTTTTTGACAAGTAGGGAAGTTTTTAAAGATACTCAAGCAATACCTGGACAACAAAACCAGCGTACTCCCTAATTCCTCTGCAACCTTCAACTATAGAGTATCAAAACTGGACGCCTGGCATGAGCTGTCTCTCTATGTCTTGGAGGTGTTGTATTGCCCTGCCGCTAGCATCTTGTATGAACGGGTTTTTAGTGCCACTGACGAGGTCATCACAGACAGGTTCTTTCGCCTTTCAACAGAGAATGCTGACAGACTCATTCTGGAAAAACTGAACAAAGCCTGAATTAGCCCCAACTTTTCCCACATAACATCATGACAGCAGAACATAAAGTGTTTTAATCTTCAATATTTGAATTAGGCCCTTCAGTTTTTACCTTCATGGGAGTATGAATGACTCTCCTTCAATTTTTTATGGCTTTGCACTGTGTGTAGAGTCTTTATGAGTGTAGAAGTAACACAACTATACTTTCTTTTTTTTTTGTGAGGCACTCTGGTTGGTGCCTTCAAGGGTGCATGAATGACCCACCTTAGAATTACCAAAACTAAACTTTAATAATGTTTTTATGAAGCACTCTTGTTGGTTCCCTCAGTGGTGTATGGATGACCCTCCTTATAATTTTTCTCTGGCTTTGCACTGTGTTCAGAGCTTTTATGAGTGTAGAAGTATCACAACAACTACACTTTCTTAATTTTTTTTATGAGGCACTCCAGTGCTTGTAATTATTGTCAGGTTTTGAACTGTGTGAAGAGCTTTTGTGAGAGTAGGACTTCCACAACTACACTTTGTTCACAATATTTGAATGCGGTACTACAGTTGGTACATTGAAAGGTGTATGGATGATCCTGCTTGCTATTTTTGGAAGGTTTTGCGCTGTGTGCAGAGCTTTTATGAGTGTAGGAGTACCACAACTACACTTTGTTTACACTATTTGAATGAGGCACTCCAGTTTGTGCCTTCAAGGATGAATGGTTGACCCTGCTTATAATTTCTGTCTGGGTTTGCACTGTGTGCAGAGCTTTTATGAGTGTAGGGGTATCACTACATGCAATTTGAATGGAATGTATATGAGGTCCTCCATTATGCCTAATACAGGATTTATCTGAGTCCCCCTTCCATCACATTTTTGGCACCTCTTGCTTCTTTCATAAATAACACTGGAATATCCACATTTTTAACTAAAATTTCAATTTAGGTATACTTCAATCATTATTTTTTAAAAATCCTTTTTAAATGTTCTATATATAGAAGTCATTATACGGGATGTTTCTTAATATTTTTTTTCCTGTAAGCTCCAATTTCTCTTCAATTTTGAATGTTTTATTGTGAGTCCTTAAAGTGGAAAAAAGTGTGACACCATTGTTCTCAGCTGCAATCTTGGAATCAGATGTTACCAGGGGTCTTCCCCATGCTGTTCTTCCATTCAGCACTTTTTCTATCCATTTCAACATTTTCACTGCCTCCCAGACCTCTTTGTAGGGTCTGCTAGTAAAAAGCTTGTCTTTCTCATTGACTCCCGTTATACTTGTTACTTGAAATGAGCATGCGGGTATTAGGAATTGAGTAACGAGTACCCAAGCACTATAGCGCTTGCTCATCACTGATAATAAATGCTATTTGAGATCAGGGAGACGCTAAGAAATAGGGAATCTTTCAGGTCTCATTTTGTATTTTATTGTTGCACAATTGCACTTTAGTGCCTGTTGTTAGATTTCACATAATTCTTGTTACTAGTAAGTTATCAGAAATGCTTTATTACACTATAAAAATTGCACTGTATACAGTGGACAACTATGCATTAACCCCTTCATGATCAGAGGTATTTTTGGTTTTGTGTTTTCGTTTTTTGCTCCCCTTCATCTCAGAGCCATAACTTTTTACTTTTCCATCAATATGGCCATGTGAGGGCTTGTTTTTTGTAGGATGAGTTGTATTTTTGAACGACACCATTGGTTTAAGCATGACACGTGCTAGAAAACGGTAAAATGGTTAAAAAAAATCCAAGTGCGGTGAAATTTCTAAAAGTTCAATTCCACAGTTTTTTTGTTTGGCTTTTTTACTAGGTTCATTAAATGCTAAAACTGACCTGCCATTGTGATTCTCCAGGTCATTATGATTCTCGAGTTCATAGACTCTAAACATGTCTAGGTTCTTCTTTATCTACAGTTGTGGCCAAAAGTATTGACACCCCTGCAATTCTGTCAGATAATACTCAGTTTCTTCCTGAAAATGATTGCAAACACAAATTCTTTGGTATTATTATCTTCATTTAATTTGTCTTAAATGAAAAAACACAAAAAGAATTGTCCTAAAGCCAAATTGGATATAGAATCATAGAATCATAGAATCATAGAATCGTAGAGTTGGAAGGGACCTCCTGGGCCATCTGGTGCAACCCCCTGCTCAAAGCAGGATTTGCTAAATCATCCCAGTCAGATGTCTGTCCAGCCTCTGTTTGAAGACTTCCATTGAAGGAGAACTCACCACTTCTCGTGGCAGCCTGTTCCACTCATTGATCACTCTGTCAAAAAGTTTTTTCTAATATCTAATCTGTGTCTCCTCCCATTCAGTTTCATCCCATTGCTTCTAGTCTTTCCTTGTGCAAATGAGAATAAAGTTGATCCTTCTACAATGTGACAGCCCTTTAGATATTTGTAGACAGCTATTAAGTCTCCTCTCAGTCTTCTCTTTTGCAAACTAAACATTCCCAAATCCTGCAACCTTTCCTCATAAGACATATACTTCCACACCAAACATAAAAAAGAGGGTGGACAAAAGTATTGGCACTGTTCAAAAAATCATGTGATGCTTCTCTAATTTGTGTAATTAACAGCACCTGTAACTTACCTGTGGCACCTAACAGGTGTTGGCAATAATTAAATTACACTTGCAGCCAGTTGACATGGATTAAAGTTGACTCAACCTCTGTCCTGTGTCCTTGTGTGTGCCACATTGAGCATGGAGAAAAGAAAGAAGACCAAAGAACTGTCTGAGGACTTGAGAAACCAAATTGTGAGGAAGCATGAGCAATCTCAAGGCTGCAAGTCTATCTCTAAAGTCCTGAATGTTCCTGTGTCTACCATGCGCAGTGTCATCAAGAAGTTTAAAGTCCATGGCACTGTGGCTAACCTCCCTAGATGTGGACAGAAAAGAAAAATTGACAAGAGATTTCAACGCAAGATTGTGCGGATGTTGGATAAAGAACCTCCACTAACATCCAAACAAGTTCAAGCTGCCCTGCAGTCCGAGGGTACAACAGTGTCAACCCGTACTATCCATCCGCGTCTGAATGAAAAGGGACTGTATAGTAGGAGACCCAGGAAGACCCCACTTCTTACCCCGAGACATAAAAAAGCCAGGCTGGAGTTTGCCAAAATTTACCTGAAAAAGCCTAAAATGTTTTGGAAGAATGTTCTCTGGTCAGAAAAGACAAAAGTAGAGCTTTTTAGGCAAAGGCATCAACATAGAGTTTACAGGAGAAAAAAAGGCAATCAAAGAAAAGAACACGGTCCCTACAGTCAAACATGTTGGAGGTTCCCTGATGTTTTGGGGTTGCTTTGCTGCCTCTGGCACTGGACTGCTTGACCGTGTGCATGGTATTATGAAGTCAGAGTACTATCAACAAATTTTGGAGAATAATGTAGGGCCCAGTGTGAGAAAGCTGGGTCTCCCTCAGAGGTCATGGGTCTTCCAGCAGGACAATGACCCAAAACACACTTCAAAAAGCACTAGACAATGGTTTGAGAAAATGCACTGGAGACTTCTAAGGTGGCCAGCAATGAGTCCAGACCTGAATCCCATAGAACACCTGTGGAGAGATCTAAAAATGGCAGTATGGAGAAGGCACCCTTCAAATATCAGGGACCTGGAATAGTTTGCCAAAGAAGAATGGTCTAAAATTCCAGCAGAGCATTGTAAGAAACTCATTAATGGTTACCGGAAGCGGTTGGTCGCAGTAATTTTGGCTAAAGGTTGTGCAACCAAGTATTAGGCTGAGGGTGCCAATACTTTTGTCTGGCCCATTTTTGGAGTTTTGTGTGAAATGATCAATGTTTTGCTTTTTGCTTCATTCTCTTTTGTGTTTTTTCATTTAATACAAATTAAATGAAGATAATAATAATACCAAAGAATTTGTGTTGCAATCATTTTCAGGAAGAAACTGAGTATTATCTGACACAATTGCAGGGGTGTCAATACTTTTGGCCACAACTGTAAGTGGTGAAAAAAATTCCAAAGTTTGTTTAAAAAAAAATTGCTCTATTTTCCGACACCCGCAGCGTCTCCATTTTTCGTGATCTTGGGTTGGCTGAGGGCTTATTTTTTGTGTGTCGAGCTGACGTTTTTAATTATACCATTTTGGTGCAGATATGAACTGCATTAAATGCCTGTTATTGCATTTTAATGCAATATTGCGGCGACCAAAAAATGTAATTCTGGCATTCCGACTATTTTACTCGCTGCGCCGTTTAGCGATTAGGTTAATCCTTTTTTTAGTGATAGATTGGGCGATTCCGAACATGGTAATACCAAAAAATGTGTATGTTTGATTTTTATTATTGTTTTATTTTGAATGGGGGAAAGGGGGATAATTTGAACTTTTTTATATATATGTTTAAAAACTTTTTTTTTATTTTTGGCATATTTAATAGTCTCCATGGGAGACTAGATGCTGCCATAACCAGATCGGCTCTGCTACGTACAGGGGATGATCAGATCGCCACTATGTAGTAGAATTACTCACTTGTTATGTGCACCGACCATCAGGTGGTGCTCACAGGAAGCCAGCAGTGACAACCATAGAGGTCTCCAGGAGACCTGCATTTGTCATGCCAACCCACCAGTGACCCGCAATCACGTGATGGGGGTCATTAGTGGTCGGATTTCAGAATTTGACTGCGGAATTTAATGAGATAATAGCCGCGGGTGGATCACGATTCCACCTGCGGTTATTCCAGGCACATGTCAGCTGTTCAAAACAGCTGACATATGCCAAAGATGTGGGCTCACTGCCAGAGCCCACATCAAAGGGAGGGAGTCCAATGTGGGCCTACTTTTATGCCCAACGTGGGGAAGCTCCACTGTTCAGTATGAAAGTAAAATGCTAAACTTCCTGATAGGCACTATTCTTGTCAAGTCAAGGAAAACCTCTTTGATAAAATTGTATTTTGCATGATACCCATTAGTATGCACTCCTATTATTTACACAGCTCTTGGTCCCTTTATTTATTGACACATGAACAAACATGAAACATTACATTCTTACCTGCCAGCCCAAGTCACGGAAGCTGACATACAGCTCATGTTTTTTACATGCTTGCTTCTGTTCACTTGTGTTGTAATCTGTAAACAGACATAAAAATAATGATTTAAACAAATTCATAGCTACTTTTATGTACAGTGAATGCTTCCCTCAGTTCTTTAAATATTGTTTATTATAAACATTGCTGCTATTAAAACTATAGTCTTATGTAGTATAATACTTACTATAATGTTGTAATTACTTGAAGAATAAATATAAATTACTTAATATTTACTAAATCAGAAATCTTTACTACTCAATGAGAAATAAAGATATGTCCTGCCTTTTGTCTTACCTTGGCTCAAAATATTCTGAGGTGAGCAGCGTAAGGTGATCAGCTTACAAAGAAAAATAATTTACGGTAGTTATACTCCATCAAAAGATGACTATACTATATGTGTCTATGGATGATCCCCCAGTAGTTGTGATAGTATTTCACAAGAACATAGTAAAGTTGTGTGACTAGAAAGTAGGGTCCATAATAATGCAGGAGGATAAGATACAGTGTCAAGTTTTGGCACCCTGGTCAAAATTACTGTTATTATGAACAGTTAGGCAAGTTGAAGATTAAATGATTTTTAAAATAACTAAAGTTAAGAATGACACATTTACTTTTTATTTTAGGCAAAAAAAAAATAAAAATTGTTATTTTTTACATTTTAAGAATTTTGAAAAAAGAAAAATAATAATTAACAATAATAATTTTACGTCTTTAGTGCCAACGTATTACGCAGCACTTTACATTTTAGAGGAAACTTGAACAAACAATACAAGACATTACAGAATAACAATAATCACATAAAACAACAGATACCAAGAGGATTGAGGGCCCTGCTTACAAGCTTACAATCTATGCGGAAATAGGGGAGGCACGAAAGGTGGATTGTAACAATTGCTTTCACTGTTCTGACCAACCATAATGTAATAAATCGGGTGTTTATGTAATGCTGCATGAAACGGTTACCGAAAATGGCCCCATGAAAAAGTTTGGGCACCTTGCATGGTTAATACAGACTAGCACCCCTTTTGCAAGTATCACAGACTGGCTTAGCTCGTGCGAAATTTTCGCATATTGGTTGTTGGTGGCACAGGCAATTTCAGAAAAAGCAAGGTGGTCAAATGTAAATGTATTTCATGAGAACGTGAACACAGACAGGTATTTATATATGTAGATTGAAAAATATTCAGAATTGAGAGTCCTCAGTGGTTGATACCTTTTAATGGCTAACTGAAAAGATGGTAACACATTGCAAGCTTTCGAGACTACTCAGGTCTCTTCTTCAGGCTAGACTAATACAAAATCTGAAGAGTCACATATTTATGCACAATACAACACAGAAAAAATGCAATGGATAAGACAAATGACGTGAAGCAGAACTATCAATATGGGAGAGGGAGAAACATAAATATTGGACCAGTACATAGATAAGGAGTCCGGATGTTTTATAGTCCTCTGATTGGGGTCTCCTAATGTGTTGTGATGCCCCCACCAGGTCTTGAAAGCAAATTCCTTAATTGATGTAAAAAGACATGCGACACATTCATTCCAGCACTGAGAGTGTCAAAGGTCGTCATAAATTTATACTCCCAAACACGTCTCTCTCTCTGAGATGTGAAGTTACCTGTCAATACCAGTAATTTCATATCCATGTTGCTGTGATCAGGGATACAAAAATGTTTTGCCACAGGTAGATCCATTCTTTTTTCTCTTATTGTGGGATGATGCGCATTCATCCTTGTTCTAAGCTTTTGCCCTGTCTCCCCCACATACAGACCCCCAGTTGGACATTTAGTACAAATAATTAAGTACACCACATTAGATGTAATGCAGCTGAAAGTACCTGGGATCTTATAGTCCTGATGTGAGTTGGGGATCTTTATCTTGTCCGTGGTCATTATAAATGGACAAGTTTTACATTTTTTCTGGTTGCAAGGAAAGGTTCCTGCAGCTGTTGAAGAGGACAGGGAGCTTCTGACAATGATGCTTCTTAAATTTGGGGGCTGCCTAAAACACAGCAGTGGGGGGTCTGGAAAAATGGATTGTAATCGGGCATGTTTTTGTAGTAAAGGTTGTAATTTCCGTGCAGCTCCCCTTAGCACTTCCAGATTTGGGTTGTAGGTGACTACTAGAGGCACCCGGTTATTTTCTTCTTTAGCTTTGTAGCAGGTAATTCCTTGACATTCTGGTGGCTCTTGTAATTTGGTTTTCATTTGTTCTTGGATGGTAGCCCTGATTCAAAAAGGTCTTTTTGAGGCGACCAAGGTGTTTGTCTCTATCCATGGAGTTGGAACATATACGATTGTATCTGATGGCTTGGCTATAGACAATAGAGTTCTTTGTGTTTTGGATGGAAACTGTCCCATTTAAGGTATGTTGGACAATCGATTGGCTTTTGATACAGTGATGTCTCTATTACATTGTTTTTTAGCTTAATGATGGTGTCCAAAAAGTTAATCTCAGTGCTGGAGTAGTTGAGTGTTAAATTGATGGTGGGATGAAATTGATTAAACTGTTCGTGGAACGTCTTTAGCTGTTGCTCAGACTCCGTCCAGATGATTAAAATATCATCAATGAAGCGGTAGTAGGCCAGGGGCCTGATGGGGCATGAGGACAAAAAGTCGCTTTCAAGCTTGGCCACGAAAAGATTTGCATACTGTGGAGCCATTTTACTTCCTATAGCTGTGCCAGTCTCTTGTAGATAGATCTTGTTGTCAAATTCAAAGTAATTGTGGGTGAGGATGAATTTTATAAGTTTCACCACGGCATCAGCATCAGTCCCTGTGTTTTCCTTGAAGAATTTGCAGGCATTTAATCCATCTTGGTGGGGGATATTAGAGTACAAAGATTCCACATCCATGGTGGCCAGGATGGTTCCTTCTGGTAGAGGACCTATTGCTGCTAGTTTATTCAATAGGTCAGCTGTGTCCTGAATGTAGCTAGTTGTATCCTTCACCAGTGGTTTAAGAATACCCTCTACCCATCCAGATACCTGCTCAGTAAGGGTGCCCACACACGAAATAATTGGTCTTCCTGGATTTCCAGACTTGTGGATTTTGTGAAGCATGTAGAATGTCCCTATTCTTGGAGTCTCTGGTATCAGGTCATCACCAGCTCTTATGGACTGGTCAGGCAGACAAGATACCATCTTGTTTAGTTCCTTGTAATAGTCCTGTGTAGGATCCGACTCCAATTTTCTATAGTATCGTGTGTCCATAAGTTGCCTGTTTGCTTCCTTCATGTAGTTTGACGTATTCATCATGACTATTGCACCTCATTGGTAATGCAATAAATTGGTTTGATAAGTAGAGGCCAAAAAATGTCTTCCATTGAGGAGCCACCTGCAGGTCATTGTGGCTTTCTGCAGGTTTATGAAAATGAATGTTTAAACTGTATTTAGTGATATAATCGTGAATGTGTGGTTTGTTTGGCTCTTTTCTTGCTGAAGGGAGCAAATTTACCTTTCAAATGGTGTATCATTTGTGTGTGTGGGGCGAAGTAATCACCAAAAAGCAGTGCATGTATACAAATGTGCTTGCATAAGTGTCTCACCTGCAGTGAAGTGTACAATCCTCCAATATGCCTGAAATAGGATGGGCAAGCATTTGAGCAAGCTTGAAAGACCCCCAAGGCAAATGTTTGGATTTTTTTGTGATGTTTGTAAGCAGCTTTGTGGTAGTGTGCTGCCACCTGCAGGTAATTTGACCTTTTAAATGGTGTATCATTTGTTTGTGTGGGTGGAGTATGATTGGTGCAAGTGTGCAATTCTATAGTTAGTGCATGTTTACAAATGTGTTTGCATATGTACCTCACCTGCAGTGAATTGTGCAATCCTCCAATTTGGCTAAAATAGGCTGGGCAAGCAGTTCAACAAGCTGGAAAGCCCCAAGGGAAATGTTTGAATTTGTTTGTGATGTCTGTAAGCAGCTTTGTGGTACTGTGCTTTGGGGTACTGTGGTGCCATTTGCAGGTCATTTTTCCTTACTGCAGGTTTATGAAAATTAATGTTTAAACTGTATTTTGTGACCAAATCATGGATGTGTGGTTAGTTTGGCTATTTTCTTGCTTAAGGGGGCAAGTTTACCTTTCAAATGGTGTATCATTTGTGTGTGTGGGTGCAGTATGAACGGAGACACAAAGTAATCACTGAAAAATAGTGTTTAGAAATAATAGAATAGATTGTAAATGCTATTTTCCTGAATCATCTTACATGCACTGCTATTTTGAGGTTTAGACACAGATTTTAAATGATGTTCACATCATGGGACTGTGAGGGCCATTTTAAAACCATCAGTTTGCACCTTTGAGGTAGTCTATTGTGGACTTTGACGTGTGCTTAGAATCAGTATCCATTTGTAGAAGCCATTCTCTTTTCAACTTCAGCATTTTTACAGATGATTTTGTTTGTATCAAGAATTTGTTGAAAATTCATTGAAAGCATCCTTCCCTCTACTTGTGAAATGTTCCCCTTGCCGTTAGCTGCACCACAACCCCAAAGCATGATTGATCAACACCCATGCTTAATGGATCAGCAAGATCTTCATTTCCTGAACTTCTGTGCCCTTTTTTCTGCACACATTCCTTTGATCATTGTTGCCAAACAGTTCTATTTTTACCTCATCACTACACAGGACTTGTTTCCAAAATGCATCAAGCTTGTTAAGATGTTCTTTTGCATACTTCTGACTCTGAATTTTATACTGAAGAAAAAGGAGAGGTTTCCATGAATGCCATATTTGTGCGGGTGTTTCTGAACAGTAGAACAATGCACCACAACACCACAGTCTGCTAAATCTTTCTGAAGTTCTTTTTCATTCAAGCTGGGGTGCTGATTTGCCTCTCTAGTAATCCTATGAGCAGCTCTCACTCTATATATAAAAATGAAAGTGTGTGTGTATCACCAACCAATCACGAAACATCTTTTATTTCACCAGAGCTGTTCAAAAGAAGCTGAGCTGTGATTGGTTGCTATGACCAACAGTTTTCCCACTTGAAAACACCTCAGCAGACACTGACATGGTGGGAGAAATCTAGCATCCCTGGGAACATAAGCTCATTTGTAGCATATTGGTATAGATTTGATTATTAAAACTTAACTTTTAATCAGTCATTAAAACAATTAAAGTACCGAAGAAGTTCCAAAAAAGTGCTTGTGCATGTGTGCAAATAAAACAGCAACCTGTGCTATGCTGCCTATGCTTCCCTTTATGAAGGACAAAAGATGACAAAGAGTATATCCAGCTGTATATTAGGGTACCTTGGTATCTGCATTTCTAGTATCAAAAACAAACACTATCTCAGCTTATTCAACCAGAAAATATTAATCAAAAACCATCCATGGCGGGCTTATATGCATTGCCAGCAGCCAAGCTCCACAATATTAGCCTCAAGTTCAGCAATAAGCATGTCCTTAAAGGATAAGGAGGACTTTTATGTTCCTGGTAACATGTCTAAGAATATTAATATATGCGTCTCTTAATGAGTCAGTGTGATATAAGAACATAAGCTCCCAGCCATTGTCTGCTCCCCTGAAAGGAGCAGAGAGCACATGACAGAAATGAATCCCCCCCTCCCATGCCCATATACCCATCACACATCCTCCATCCCGTAGGCACATCTTCCCTCTTAAAGGGATCATTGGTATGGAAGTCAGAGCAAATCCATCCAGCGCTTTGGTTTTGACCCCAGGCTGTTAGGGACGGCGGAACGCACTAAATATAAAATAACATAAAGTGCGTTCACCGCCCGGGTCCACCGTGCAGAAGGTGTTAACACTGCTGCTAGCTAATGGCGGATGTACAATATGGCGGTATTATGCACGCGGGTTGAACGTCATCCAGGTGCACTGAGCGATCTCTGTTTACTCACAGAGATGCCTTAAGTGAAAAACACAAAAAGGCTGAGCCTGTTAGCGTCACAGGTCATAGAGAAGTGCACGCGCGGTATATGGTCACAGGAGCTGGGCCCTAGGCAGAGGGTCTGTGTCCGTCTAGACCTACCATGCGTGCAGTGTCGCAACTGCGGATGCCAAGAGGAGGTGCAGACTGCAGCGCGGCAACAGACACTGCCCCTAGTCGACAATGCCCGGAAGCAGGCGCACTGTTGGACGCTAGCACTGTGGAGGATGCTGTAGTGGCTTGTAGCTTGCCACTGGGTGGCGCTGACTCTATAGCTAAGTCCCTATATACACTCGTAATATCAGAGGGAGGGGATCTTAATGAGTCATTCGCAGGTTCATGCATCCATCACCATTCACACTGTAGCAACTAGAGACTTTACTAGCACATGGCCGAGCGGCCATGAGAACCTTTTATTGCCATGACTTTCCAGAAGCTTCCAGATCCCTGAGATGGATCAATCAGATCTGGAGAAGGACCTGGACATGTGGCTCCCGATCTCCAATGAGAGATCGTCTCGTGAGCATGCTCAGTTGAGCGACAGAAGGACTTAGCCTCTGGAGTGATTTGCTGCTGAGCAGCCTGCATTGCCATTGTTGACCCAAAGGTGGCAGCAAGAGCCAGCCCCACAGAGCAGGTCTGGGCAGAGCATCTGGGAAGCTGGGATTGCTGAGCAATCTCCTCTGCGGTCGAAAGACAATGGGAGACCGCAGAATGTGAGGCTCTGGATTCCTGTTGAACCGCTGCAGGAACGCGACACCTAACACAGACCTCTCTTAAAGGGATCCCTGGTATGGAAGTTAGGACCGTTCCACTCAGCTCTGTGGTTCTGACCCCAGGGTCTCTTAAAGGGATCATTGGTATGGAATTTAGGGCAAATCCACTCTGCGCTTTGGTACTGACCCCAGGCTCTTCTTAAAGGGATCTCCGGTATAGAAGTCAGGGCAAATCCATCCAGCACTTTAATTCTGACCCCAGGCTCTCTTAAAGGGATCTCCTGTATGGAAGTTAGGGCAAATCCCTTGGTGCTTTGATTCTGACTCCAGGGTTCTATTAAAGGGATCATTGGTATGCAAGTCAGGGAAAATTCACTCAGCGCTCTGGTTCTGATCCCAGGCTCTCTTAAAGGGGTCCCCGGTATGGAAGTTAGGGTAAATTCCTCAGCGCTCTGATTCTCACCCCAGGCTTCTATTAAAGGGATCATTGGTATGGAAGTCAGGGCAAATCTACTCAGCGCTCTGGTTATGATGCCAGGCCTCTCTTAAAGGGATCCCCATTATGGAATTCAGGACCGTTCCACTCAACGCTCTGGTCCTGACTCAAGGCTGACGGGATGATGTGAGATATTAGTGGTAGTTGTCCGGTGGCTCTGGCTGATGGGATGATGTGGGATATAAGGAGTAGTACTCCAGAGGGTCTGGCTGACGGGATGAGGTGGGATATTATAGTGAATGTGGCTATGCGGAGTGGGAGGGACTCTACACTCAGCTTTATATATACAGTTTATAAATATAATCATTATAATTTGTTATAACTAACCGTAGTTAGTTACTATGCCCGGGCAGCGCCGGGCTCTTCAGCTAGTATATATATAAAGCCGAGTGTATGTATGTGAGTGTCTCAAGCCACTCCGCATAGCCACACTCACTCCACACAGAAAGCCCTGTCCACACGGCCCACCTTGCTAGAGCACACGGGTGGAGACACATTCACCTCGAAAGCCACCCTGCAAAACTCATCAGCTGTGACGTCTCAACCGCTGCGAGCTACAATCAAGGCCGCCGCCTTCAGAGTATCAGTGCACGGCAGGCACAGGCCACATCTAGCTCCGTCATGTCTAGAATTGGGTTGCTCCTGTGAGGCATGACATCAAGGGAAAAGGAGGAGCCTCATGGATTACACCCCTGTGCTCATAACAGAAAGTTATTGTACATGTGCGAGGGGAAGAGAGAAGTGAGGGGAAAATGAGAGTAATGAGGCGAAAAAGAGAGGAGTGAGGGGAAAATGAGAGGAGTGAGGGGAAAATAAGAGGAGTGAAGGGAAAATAGTGGAGTAAGGGAAAATGAGAGGTGTGAGGTGAAAATGAGAGGTGTGAGTTGAAAATGAAGAGGTGTGAGTGAAAATGAGAGGAGTGAGGGGAAAATAGTGAAGTGATTGTAAAATGAGAGGTGTGAGGCAAAAATGAGAGGTGAGGGGGAAAATGAAAGAAGTGAGGCGAAAATGAGAGGTGTGAGGGGGAAAATGAGATGAGTGAGGGGAAAATGAGAGATATGAGGGGGAAATGAGAGATGTGAAGGGAAAATAAGAGGCGTGATGGGAAAATGAGAGGGGAGAGGTGCTGCTGCAGTATGAGGCTGTGTATACAGATGAGTGAGGCGCTGCAGATGGAGCCTGTGTATAAGGCCACATTCACACATTCAGTGTTTGGTCAGTATTTTACCTCAGTATTTATAAGCCAAAACCATGAGTGGAAGAAAAATACAGAAGTCGTGACGTGCTTCTAATATACTTTACCTCTGATTGTTTTACTCCAAGTCTCAGCTTACAAATACTGAGTTAAAAATACTGATCAAATAACGTGTGATCTAGGTTTAAAGGAGAAAAGTGTAGTGCTGCAGAAGAAGTAGGCTGTGTATACAATACGCTTTATTGCAATTAGTGCAATTTTACTCAGGATCAATTGTTTCCAATTGCTTCCGGAGGAGGTGACTATAAAGGAGAAAAGCTGTGCTGCAGAAAGATGGTGTGTATGATGGAGGCGCATGAGGTGCAGGAGGAATAAGGCCCCTTAACTGTCGCCATTAAAAGTTGTATCAGCAGTCGATAAGGGGTTAATATTGCGTTAAAAACATTTTGCTTCAACCAAATGGCACCGGTTGTGTTCTGTGTACCAGTGCGGGAGTGTTGCTATATAGAACAGTGACAATTTCTGTGCAATATAATCATTATAATTTGTTATATCTAACCACAGTTAGTTACCATGCCCAGGCAATGCCGGGCTCTTCAGGTAGTGTGGTAATAATAACTCTGGAATGCTTCAACATATTTCACTGATTCTGAGACTATTTTTTCATGACATGTTGTACTTCATCGTAGTGGCAAATTTTTATTTATATGATTTGCGTTTGTTTATGAAAATATAAATAAAATATATACTGTATATCAGCATCATATTTTTCAACTATATATATTTTTTATCAAAGTAATTTGAAGTGATAGAAAATACCCAAAAATTGCAGTATTTTAAAAACTTCACCTCTCAAAGACCTCAAAACTACAATCAAGAAGTGCATTAACCCTTTATGTGCTCCACAGCAACTGAAGCAATATGAAAGGAAAAGTGAACATTTTAATTTTTCCCACAAAAATGTTGCTTCTCCCCCAAATTTTTCATTTCCGCAAGGGTAACAGGAGAAAGTGGAGCATAATGTTTATTGACCAATTTCTCCTCAGTACACTAACACCTGATATGTGGTGGAAAACTACTGTTTGGGCGCATGACAGACATTGGAAGGGAAGGACCACCATTTGCCTTTTGGAGAGCAAAATTGGCTGGAACAGTGAACACCATGTCATGAGTGCAGAGCAGGTGATGTGCCCAAACAGTGTTAACACCCCCATAAGTGTCCCTATTTAGAAAACTGCACACATGAGTCAGCACCATTTGTAAAATGTTATTTTATTTTGTTAGCATTTTAGGAGGTTTAAAAATGTAGCAGAAATTTTTCATTTTTTCATGCAGGAAAGATATATATCTTTATACTGTGTTAGCTAGTAGATAGAAGAATATTTAGAATTGAGAGTCCTCAGTGGTCATTGCATGATGGACATTAAATTACTTGTTTTAAAAGGTAACTTGAAGTCTCAGAGAGAGAGAAGAATCTCGGAATACAAATTTATGAAAACTTTCCACACATTCAGTGCAGGAATGAATGTGTTGCATGAATTTATGTCTTTTTACATCAATTAAGGAATTTGCTCTTCAGACCTTCTGGGGTCATCACACACTACAGAACCAGACAGAGATCAGAGGGCAATAAAACCTTCACACTGCTTATCTATGAACTGTTCCAATATTTATGCTTATCCCTCTCCCATAATGACTATTCCAATTCACATCACTTGTCTTAGCTATTGGGTTATTTCTGTGCTGTCTTGTGTATAAATATGTGATTCTTCAGATGTTGTATTAGTCTTCGCCTGATGAAGAGACCTGGGTAGTCTCGAAAGTTTGCAATTTGTTACCATCTTTTCAGTTAGCCATTAAAAGGTATCAACCACCGAGGACTTTCAATTCTAAATATTCTTCATTTTTTCATGGAAATTTACAAAATTATTTTTTTCAGGGATGTATCCAGGTTTGAAGCGACTTTCGGAGTCCTATATATTGTAAAACCCCCAAAAGTGATTCCATTTTAAAAACAACACCTCCTGACATACTGAAAACTGCTGTCAGGTAGTTTATTAACACTTCAGGTGATTTTCAGGAATTAATACAAAGTGGCATGATAGGAATGAGAAAGTTGATTTTTACCACCTACAGTTGCGGCCAAAAATATTGACACCCCTGCAATTCTGTCAGATAATACTCAGTTTCTTCCTGAAAATGATTGCAAACACAAATTCTTTGGTATTATTATCTCCATTTAATTTGTCTTAAATGAAAAAACGCAAAACAGAATGAAGCAAAAAGCAAAACATTGATCATTTCACACAAAACTCCAAAAATGGGCCAGACAAAAGTATTGGCACCCTCAGCCTAATACTTGGTTGCACAACCTTTAGCCAAAATAACTGCGACCAACCACTTCCGGTAACCATCAATGAGTTTCTTACAATGCTCTGCTGGAATTTTAGACCATTCTTCTTTGGCAAACTGCTCCATGTCCCTGATATTTGAAGGGTGCCTTCTCCAAACTGCCATTTTTAGATCTCTCCACAGGTGTTCTATGGGATTCAGGTCTGGACTCATTGCTGACCACCTTAGAAGTCTCCAGTGCTTTCTCTCAAACCATTTTCTAGTGCTTTTTGAAGTGTGTTTTGGGTCATTGTCCTCCTGGAAGACCCATGACCTCTGAGGGAGACCCAGCTTTCTCACACTGGGCCCTACATTATGCTGCAAAATTTGGTGGTAGTCTTCAGACTTCATAATGCCATGCACACGGTCAAGCAGTCCAGTGCCAGAGGCAGCAAAGCAACCCCAAAACATCAGGGAACCTCCACCATGTTTGACTGTAGGGACCGTGTTCTTTTCTTTGAATGCCTCTTTTTTTCTCCTGTAAACTCTATGTTGATGCCTTTGCAAAAAAAGCTCTACTTTTGTCTCATCTGCAGGGCAGCTTGAAATGTTTGGATCTTAGTCGAGGTTCTTTATCCAACATCCGCACAATCTTGCATTGACATCTCGTCAATTTTTCTTTTCCGTCCACATCTAGGGTGGTTAGCCACAGTGCCATGGGCTTTAAACTTCATGATGACACTGCGCATGGTAGACACAGGAACATTATGGTCTTTGGAGATGGACTTGTAGCCTTGAGATTGCTCATGCTTCCTCACAATTTGGTTTCTCAAGTCCTCAGACAGTTCTTTGGTCTTCTTTCTCTTCTCCATGCTCAATGTGGTACACACAAGGACACAGGACAGAGGTTGAGTCAACTTTAATCCGTGTCAACTGGCTGCAAGTGTAATTTAGTTATTGCCAACACCTGTTAGGTGCCACAGGTAAGTTACAGGTGCTGTTAATTACACAAATTAGAGAAGCATCACGTGATTTTTCGAACAGTGCCAATACTTTTGTCCACCCTCTTTTTTATGTTTGGTGTGGAATTATATCCAATTTGACTTTAGGACAATTCTTTTTGTGTTTTTTCATTTAAGACATATTAAATAAAGATAATAATACCAAAGAATTTGTGTTTGCAATCATTTTCAGGAAGAAACTGAGTATTATTTGACAGAATTGCAGGGGTGTCAATACTTTTGGCCACAACTGTAAATGTCGCTGAAATTTGAACAGGTCAGTGTAGCCAGCAGAAGCTAAGGCCACTCTTTGCTCGTGAATTGCCATGGCAAACATCAGGACCACACAATCATGACCTCTGGGTGCCGATGGAGATAAAGAACATTTATATGATATTGTCACTATTGACAGCAGCTTCTAAGGGGTTAAACAGATATAGACAGTGACAACACTAATGGTCGCTGATGCAGCAAGTTGTCAGCTATGGTAGACAGCTGACAGCTGCTGGACTGTCACCTGTATGGTGATGCTATTCTATTATATCTCAGGTCAGGTAGAAAATATATAAATGCTGGAGCAGTGTGCAGCAGCTAACAGAATAGTTTGTAACAGGGAAAAATTAAAAGTACTACATCTGGACAATAAAAATGAAAAAAGCGTATACAGAATAGGAAGAATGGGGCTAAACAACAACACATGTGAAAAAGACTTGGGTATACTAATAGATCACAGACTGAACATGAGTCAACAGTGTGATGCAGCTGCAAAAAAGGCAAATACAATTCTGGGATGTATTAAGAGACGCATAGTCTAGATCACATGAAGTAAACAGCAGATGAGGTTGTACCATTAAAGGGAATGTTGCAGGATGACAAACAGCAGATGAGGTTGTGCCATTAAAGGGAATGTTGCAGGATGAAAAACAGCAGATAAAGTTGTACCATTAAAGGGAATATTGCAGGATGACAAACAGCAGATGAGGTTGTACCATTACAATTTAGATTGACAGCCCCATCGGTGATAGCAATGATAATGTGAGCAAACTGTACAGTGCTGCGGAATATGTTGGTGCTATGTAAATAAAAGATTACTATTATTGCCCTCTGCTCCTCTTGGTCAGACCTCATCTGGAATACTGTGTCCAGTTTTGGGCACCACATTTTAAAAAAGACATAAAAAAAACTGAAGCAAGTTCAGAGAAGAGCAACCAGAATGATGACTGGCTGCCAACCATGTCTTAAGAGGAACAATTGCAGGATTTGGGTATGTTTAGGTTGCAAAAAAAGACAGAGGAGATTTAGTAGCTGTCTACAAATATCTCAAGGGCTGTCACATTGTAGAAGGATCATCTTTATTCTCATTTGCACAAGGAAAGACTAGAAGCAATGGCATGAAACAGAATAGGGGGAGACACAGATTAGATATTAAATAAACTTTTTGACAGATAGGGTGATCAAGAAGTGGAACAGGCTGCCACGAGAGGTGGTGAGTTCTCCAACAATGGAAATCTTCAAACAGAGGCTGGACAGACTGTTGAAATATGTTTGGTGCAACAACTATATTCCTGTCTATGAGTGTTTAGTTGCTAGACATGTATGCTGTTTAAAATGTGAAAAAGCTCCCAGAGGCTCGCACAGGGAGAGCATGTGACTGTATTTCCTGTTTTCCTGTGTCTGTGTATGAGAGAAGCAGCCTGCTGTAGATGCTGTACAGATAGACACACAAACTATTTATTCCTGATCTATTAAGTTTACTACATATTGTTCCTGTTTGTTCCTGAATAAAGAAGCTCTAAGCTATGTTGTCACACACTTGAAGAGTATCCTGAATAATCCACTGCCAACAAGTTATGGGCCCAGAGTGCCACAGAACCCTAGAGTAACACAGCAACAGAAGCCCAGAGCAAAAGCAGGACAGAGCAACAGAGAAGATGTCCACTAGCATCAATCCTGTCAAGTTCTCTGTGACAAGCCTCACTAACCAGAACTACCAGTCCTGGAAATTCAAGGTGAAGATGCTATTCATAAGAGAAGGTAAATATACTCATCCATTACCAGATTATTGACTAGAGAAGGATCAGAAAGCACAAAGCACGATCTCCCTCAGTTCACGAAAGAACAAATCTCAGCAATAAACTTTATCTCATGAGAAAGCTGTATCAGTCTAAGCTAAGTGATGGACAGAATATGCAGGACTATGTAAGAAACACTCTAGAGATTGTGGAGCATCTCAGGGGTTTGGAGAAGAAATTAAATATTTTCTTGTTGCTGCACTTCTATTATGTGGTCTTCCAGAAAGTTATGACACACTCGTGACAGCACTAGATGCATGGCCAGGTGATGAGCTGACACTAGAGTATGTTAAAGGCAAACTTGTGGATGAATCCAAGAGAAAAATGCAGCATGTAAGCAACAGTAATGAATCCAGAGCAGAAACTGTATTAAAGAAACAGGATTTCTCTAAATATAAGAGCAATCTAAGAGAAACGTGTGAATGTTTTGTCTGTAAAAAACTCGGCCACCTTAAAGCAAACTGCAGTATTTGAAAAGCAAGAACGAGTCAGCTTAAAAAGCAGAACAGGCCTCAAAGGGTTAAAACAGCTGTAAAGTAAAATTCTGCATGTGTATAAGCTGCATTTAATGCCAGTACAGGTCCATGTGCAAAGCATATATGCTGTATAGATTCTGGCGCAAGCAGTCATATGACAAATAACAAGGATTTCTTCTCTGACCTTAATGAAAGCAAATCAGAAAAGGTCATCTTAGCTAATGGTCACTGTATGACTTCAGAAGGAGTAGGAGATGGCTACCTCCACTGTACAGTTTCCTCAGCACAAAGCCGAAAGATCACAATAAAGGATGTTCTCTATGTTCCCAGCCTTGAAAGCAATCTTCTGTCAGTAAAGAAGCTCATGCAAAAGGGGAATATGGTTACTTTTAAAGATAACAGCTGCATCATCTCAAAGAAGGGTCACACTCTTGCAGAAGAAAAAACCCAAGATGAACTTTATCAGCTAAAATGCAAGGAAAGAGTGTACAGTCCTAGACAAGAGCTACATAAGAACTGTATCCATGTATGGCACAGATGTCTTGGGCACAGAGACCCAGAAACAATGTGTAAGCTAGCTAAACTTGCAAATGGTATTGAAATCAACCAGTGTAGTGAAATGATGAAGTGCACTAGCTGTCTTAAATTGAAAATGTTCATAAAATCCTTTCCTAAAATAAGCATCACTAGATCTACACAGCCATTGGATCTGATACATACAGATGTATGCAGTCCAATGAGTGTTCAAACTCCTATCAAGGAGAAATATTTTCTCAGATTTATTGATGACTACTTCAGATATGCAATCACCTACCTGCTTCACAGTAAGGCTGAAGTTCCACAGAATTTTGAAGAATATCTTGCTGTAGTGTTTATCAAATTTGGAAGAATGCCATAAGCCATGCATGCAGATAATGGAACTGAAAATACAAGCGGTAAGGTGCAAACCATTTTGAAAAAGAATGGAATCAAGTTCCAGACTACCATTCCATACAACCCAGAAGAAAATGGCATTGCAGAGAGAAAGAACCGTACTCTCTGTGAAAGTGGAAGGAGTATGTTGTTTGATGCGAATCAACCTACAACATATTGGGGAGAAGCCATCATGACAGCTTGCTATCTTCAAAGCAAACGGCCAGGTAAAGCCACAAATAAAACTCCAAATGAGCTATGGAACTGCAAGAAGCCTAACCTGAAGCACCTCAGAAAATTTGGAAGCAAAACATTTGTGTATGTTCCCAAAGTAAAACGTTCCAAGTGGGAATCACATGCAAAGCAAGGAGTCCTGGTGAGCTATAGCAAAACTCAAAAGGGATACAGAATCCTGCACCCAGAGACCAACACAGTAACAATCAGCAGAGATGTAGTGATTGATGAAAACTCTGTTTCTCTCAAATTCCTTGAAGTTACACCAGTTATTCAACCAAGAATAAGAATCTCATTCACCAAACTCAGATGCCGAAAAAGAAAACACTGAAGTGTGTATAAGATCTGATGCCCCAAGGAAGACACAGAAGAACCAAGTCAATCACCAGTCAGGAGATCAGAAACGCCAAACAAAGGTATCCCAGCTAGATTCCTTTCTTATAAGGTCAGAACACTTCCTGAACCAGAGCCACAGTCATGGTAAGAAATGCAAAAACTGCCTGTTCACGAGAAGAAGTGGATAAATGCCGTTAATGAGGAGATGGAGTCCCTTCACCAACTCCAGACATGAGATCTTACTGAGCTACCACAAGGAAAAAGAAATATGACTCAGAAGGTAAAGTTCACCAGTTTAAGGCAAGATTGATCGCAAAAGGGTACTCACAAAAGTATTGTGAAGATTATGATGCTACATTTTCTCCAATTGCGAAGCAAACCACATTCCGAACTTTAATGTCCGCAGCTGCCGATCAACAGATCACAGTGAGACATTTTGATATCAAAACAGCCTTCCTACATGGTGACATTGAAGAAGAGTTGTACATGAGACAACCCGAGGAATATATTAAAAAGGGAGAAAAGCACCTTGTTTGTAAGCTACAAATATCTCTCTTTGGACTTAAGCAGTCGGCAAGAGCTTGTAACTCGAAAACGAACAAAGTTTTGATGGATGAAGGAATTAAAAAATCTCAATCTGATCCATATTTGTATACAAAGGATGTAGCAAAGGAGTGGACGTATGTATGTATATGTAGACAATGCAATTATGTCTCATCAAGATGAAAAGGAAATTGCAAAGCTAGGTGAAATTCTCAACCAGACTAAGGACCTTGGAAATATGACATAGTATTTGTGAATCCAAATCCAGAGAGAGGAAGATGGGAGCTTTCTTCTTAGCCAAAGTTCTAAAATGTCTGCAATCCTAAACCTATTTGGAATGTCAGAGGCCAAAGGTGCATCAACACCAATGGATCCATCCTACTTAAAGTTGGAAGGAGAAGATCTGCTACCCAGCAAAGAGAGTTACAGACAAGCAGTGGGAGCGCTTCTGTACATAGCAACCACAACTCATCCGGATATCACAACCACAGTCAGAATTCTCTGCCGACGTGTAAACAAGCTACACCAAAGAGACTGAAATGCAATTAAGAGAATATGTTAAAGAAACTCAAAGGCTAAATCTTAGGATATCTGCATCAGGAGACCTCACTCTCAGAGGTTATGTGAATGCAGATTGGGCTAAAGATTCAAGTGATCGGAAATCAATAAGTGGTTACTTCTTCAAATTAGGAGAAAATAAATTTCTTGGTCAGCAGAAATCAAGTGTCAGTCACATTATCTTCTACAAGTCAAGAAGTAATGTGGTTGAAACAACTTTTGGAAGATTTTGGCAAGCCATTAGCTCAACCAACAGTTATCTATGAGGACAACCAAGGATGCTTTAAACTTGCCAGCAGTGAGAAGATTAGTGCAAGGACTAAGCACATTGATGTAAAACATGACCACTTATGTGACTTAGTGGAATGTGGTGTACTTGAGGTTGTTTATTGCAAGTCTGACAAGATGATAGCTGATGGTATGACAAAGCCATTATCAAGAGCCGAGTTTGTGGACTTCAGAACCGCAATGCGACTAACAGGATAAGTAGTTGTTGAGTTGGGGTATTGGAATATGTTTGGTGCAAAAACTCCATTCCTGTTTATGAGTGTTTAGTTACCAAAGTTGTATGCTGTTTATAACTCCCAGAGGCTCACACAAGGAGAGCATGTGACTGTATTTCCTGTTTTCCTGTGTCTGTGTATGAGAAAAGCAGTCTGCTGTAGATGTTGCACCGATAGAGACACACAAATGATTTTTTCCTGATCTATGAAGCTTACCATATATTGTTCCTGTTTGTTCCTGAATAAAGGAGCTCTGTTGTCACATGCTTGGAGAGTATCCTGAATAATCCGCCGCCAACACAGACATCTTTCTGAGATGATTTAGTGAATCCTGCTTTGAGCAGGGGTTTGGACCAGATAACCCAGGAGGTCTCTTCCAACTCTACCATTCTTTGATTCTATGATATATACACACACACATATAATATATATACAGTAGTTCTCAAAAATGAGTACACCCCTTACATTTTGTAAATATTTAATTTGCATATACCATATTTATATATATATATACATACACACACATGCTCGTGTACTGTACCTCTGCCATTCTTGAGAGATAATGTTACTGCTTCAGCCAATCAGTCACCGCAATTACCAAGGCATCACTAATATGACAACTTATTGACTACAACGATCACATGCAGTCCAATTGTGAAGCGCGAGAAAGGAGACTTTCTCTTCCAACTTAGATGGCATGTGATTACTGCAATGTATCAGCACAGGGTACACTGATTGTCTGCAGCAGTTAAATGACTTCACATATCCCACCCAGCAGAGAAAAAGTGAGGAAACTTGTGGATGACACCGGTAGCAGTAATGAGGAAATGTAGGTGACTATAAGTTTTTTTCCTTTATTTTCAGAACATCATTGGCCAATATTTTTAAATAAAAAGGGATAGATGACCCATTTAAATAATAATAGTAATTTTCTATAGTGCCAACATATTCCACTGCACTTTACATTATAGAGGGAACTTGTACAGACAATAGACATTACAGCATAAGAATAAACACATAGATCAAAACAGATACCAAGAGGAATGAGGACCCTGCTCTTAAGCTTACAATCTATTAGGGAAAAAGGGAGACACGAAAGGTGGATGGTAACAATTGCTTTATTGTTCAGACCAGCCATAACCATTCCTGTTGCTGCATGAACCAGTTAAAAGTCTAAATATGTAGCAGTACAGACACAGAGGACTATTAAATGCATAAAGCATGTGAGAACATGATGCGAGGAACCTGGTTATGGTGAAAATTTTTGAATAGGCCACACAGGGATATTTAGGTTAATGCATTGAGGCGGTAGGCCAGTCTGAACAAATGCATTTTTAGGGCACGCTTCTGTGGGGATTGAGGATTAATCATATTAACCTGGGTAGTGCATTCCAAAGAATTGGTGCAGCACATGAAAAGTCTTGGAGGCAGGAGTTCTGATTATTGAGGATGATAATCTCAGGTCATTAGCAGAACAGAGGGCGCGGGTAGGGTGGTATGCTGAGACGAGGCAGGAGATGTAGGGTGGTGCTGAGCCATGGAGGGCTTTGTGAGTGCGGTTAATAAGTTTATACTGAATTCTGGATTTAAATACAGCTACATTAAATTAATATTAAATATTTGTAGAGAATTACACTCATGAAGCATATTTTATGATTGTACATTTGCTTAATAATTAGTCAATTGCATTATGGACATTTCAAAATGTCAAATGACTACACATGTCACCCAGAGTTAGTGATGTTTTATACCAGTCACAGTTGTTACTTACCATACACCACATGGTACTTATTAAATTGTCATTTATAATATACTTGCCTGCATTGGTAGGCATCTTTGATGCATCATGTTGAGCTGTAGACTTGTTTTTGTCTTGTTTTTTCCTTTTTGTATTTGCAGCTCGGACTGAGCGGAGTAGAACTTCACTTGCCTTGAAGAAGGCAACTAAAAAAGGCTGCTTTGACTGAGGGCCATGTCTGCCAACAAGACCCACTGACTTAATATTGACACTTCTGCCTAGAAGAGATTAAAAATGACATTCATTATTATCAGTAAAAATAAAACAAAATGTCCAATCAGATTTAGGTATCGTATATACAGCAGATTGACACATTATGGCCGCAGACTTTGATGGATGATGTACTGCCAGCTCTGTGCAACTTGTTGCCATTTAGGGACTTGTAATTTAATAGAGTGCAAGAAACTTCTGCTTGAAACATCTCTCTGTAATTTTAGATGTTCATGGTGCTAACTCTTCTACAATATAAAGAAAAATAATTATGTGAAATTTGAATGACTACAATGTAAACATACATAGAAAACTTATTTTTCACTAAACATGTATTTTTATTAAATAATATCCATGAAACATAAATTATATATATTTTATGTGTTTTCAGCTTGTTTTAAAGAGGTGAGTATACTCAACTCCTGTGTCAGCTTCATTATAGCAGTGTTGGCACTCGCATTCCCGGGGCTCATGCAAGGTTGTTATAACACGTGAGCCCTGTGTCCAATCAGAGCTGGACTTTTTGAGCCCATCTTCGCACGTATGAGTATTTAAGAGCGGGGTGAGAACTGCGGCTGACCATTACCTTCATCTTGATTACAAAGAGGTCTGTAGAAGGGGACAGTGATGCCAGCTCTGATTGCGCGCAGGGCTGGGAACATGAGTGCCAACGCCACTGGAACAGAGCCGTCAGAAGAGGTGAGTATGGGTGTTTTTATTTTATTTTAACAGAGACAAACATTCAGAATGAGAAATGGTTGTCCTAGTAGTGGACAATCCTGTTATAGGTGCAAAGAGGGTTGGATTTTTTTTTTTGTAGAAACATGTCTGCTTTTTTCAAAGTGAATGAGTCTCTGCTGCAATTCCAGACACGGTACATGCACATGGTAACAAAAGTAATATCAATATTAATCATAGAACAACTTTTTACATCTGTGTTTCCTGTTAGTGAAGGTCTAGTAAAAATATGGAGGATTAAATAAAATTGACTGCATCACTTCGAAAATAAAAATTGCAAACATGATTGTCACTTTGATGTCCTTGAAATGAGGAGCAAGAAAAGCACTTGCAGGTAATTTTGTTTTAATCACCAGTGAAGTTACATTTATACAAAAATGCTAAAAGCAATCATATATAAATATTCATGTAGTGGAAATGATCTTTCCCTCTACTTTATACATTCACAGCTGGCTTGATTAACTATAAAATAAGCTACATTTACCTAGCAATGCAGCATATGTATACAGACATTTAGCCTTGCATGAGTTCCTCGAAATGAAATGGAAGAACCTCCACATTGCATTCCAACAGCGAGCATTAAAGATAATTAAGTTTAAAGGACCTGAAGCAGAAATTTATAGTGATTGTAGCAATTGTATTATCTTAGTGGTTTGTTTTGAAGATAAAGTACTAAAGTTGAGTTAGGACCAGTATGTGTAAATATATATCATAATTACTTATGTACATAAATAGGCATTATAATTGATGTATATCTGATTGCAAATCCATACTTGTTTTTTTTCTTGCTCTCTCTTTTTTGGGCACCTATTTGAGAAAATTGTTGAATACAGTAACAAGCTGATCACTTTGGTAAGCTTCATTTGCCTCGGGTCTTATGTATGGGCCTCCACCATTCAGTTTGACGCAGTCTTCTTATGCCTCCAGGTGGCAAGACATAAGAATTTAGAAAATATTTAAAGTGCACCTCTACCAATAGAAATGTTGTTCAAGGAGAGGTGACTATTCAGCTTAGGGCACAGATAGACGGCCATATAACTCATGCAAAGATCGCATTACAGTGCACAGACGGGTCAGGCACTTCTCCTGACCTGTGCATGTCTGTGTGATGTATTTCTATGCAGCTGCCAAGCTCAGGTCAGTAGAGCAGACAGCCAGGACTGCATCGCAATCGCACTAGTTATACTGCCGAGTTACACAGCCGTCTGTCGGCGACTTTCGAATTATATTGTTTGGTGGTGTCAGATCTCCTCTCTCTTGCATTCTTTGCTAGCAAGAAGACTAATGATGGTGAAGCATACACTGTGCTCAGAATTGTGAGTCAGGTGAGTATTTTGACCATATCATCATTTTGATACATATTTTCCAATCCCAAGCTGTACAAAGTTAAATGCTTATTGGTCTGAAGCAGATCAGGTGATGTGTATTTGTATAATGAGGGAGGGTATGGCCTAAGGATATTAGCACCATTTATTCAGGTGTTCAGAATTATTAGACAGCTTGTTTTCTTCCATCTAAGGGGGTCAAACATGAGATTTACCTGACTCTAAAAAGTCAAAAGTTCTTAAAAGTCTCTCAGAGGGATGCAGCAACTCTTGAAATTGCTAAGATATTGGAACATGATGAAAGAACCATCAAAAGTTTTCCTGCAAATAGTCAACAGGGTCACAAAAACTTGGTGAGAAAAAAAGACGTACTTTAATTGCCAAAGTTTTGAGAAGACATAGCCAAAGTAAAGGAGAATAAAATCCGTCCACCACTGAAAAAAACACACAAGTTGAAACATCAAGTCAGAGCCAAGAAATATCTAAAGACAATTTGTTCAAATGTTTTAAGAACTGATGAGATTAGAGGGACTCTTGATGGACCAGGTGGCTGTGTGTTAGGCTCTCCATGAATGTGCTGTGACAGTGACACAGCCGCAACACATGCAACAGTGGTGGCGATCAGCTGTTTAGCCGGTGCAATCTAGGTTGCCAAGTTCCTGCTATAGCTTATTCGGCAAGCACTATAGCTTGCCGAATAAATGGGCAACCAAAGATATTTGCTCAACTCCAGTGATTACACAATAGTTAGCCTTCTTCAAACCGTATCATGTGTAATTACAGTCAAGCAAGAGACCAACATAGGCTATACAATAGATAAAAAGGACAACAAAGCAATCAGGTTGTAAAAATAGATTGATATCACAAGGGTAAATCTAAAAAAGGAAGAAAAAAAACAAACAACCTGCTTGGTGTACATAAATGCATATATTATCCATTTGATATGTGTAAACCTCTTAATATAGAACAATTTAGGAGAATGACATACACATAAAGTGGTCATGTGCACCTAAAAAGTCACAGTAACAATATTAACCCCTTAACCCCCAAGGGTAGTTTGCACATTAATAACCGAGCCAATTTTTACAATTCTGACCACTGTCCATTTATGAGGTCATAACTCTAGAACGCTTCCATGGATCCCAGTGATTCTGACAAAGATTTCTCATGACATATTGTATTTCATGATAGTGGTAAAATTTATTTGATATGACTTGCGTTTATTTGTGAAAAAAATGGAAATTTGGTGAAAATTTGGAAAATTTCCCAATTTTCCAACTTTGAATTTTCATGCCCTTAAATCACAGAGATATATCACAAAAAATGATTAATTAATAACATTTCCCACATGTCTACTTTACATCAGCACAATTTTGGAACTAAAATATTTTTTATTAGGAAGTTATAAGGGTTAAAATTTGACCAGCAATTTCTCATTTTTACAACACCTTTTATTTGGGACCATATAACACTTGAAGTCACTATGAGGGGTCTATATGATAGAAAATAACCAAAAGTGACACCATTCGAAAAACTGCACCCCGATGGTGCTTAAAACCACACTCAAAAAGTTTTTTAACCCTTCAGGTGCTTTACAGGAATTGTTGGAATGTTAAAAAAAATAACATTTAACTTTTTTCACAAAAAAGTACTTCAGATGGAAATTTTTTATTTTACCAAGGGTACTGGGAGAAATTGGACCCCAAAAGTAGTTTTACAATTTGGCCTGAGTACACAGTTACCCCATATATGCAGGTAAACCACTGTTTGGACAGAGCTCAGAAGGGAAGGAGCGCCGTTTGAATTTTCAATGCAAAATTGGATGGAATTGAGATTGGATGCCATGTTGTGTTTGGAGAGCACCTGATGTGCTTAAACCATGGAAATCCCCCACAAGTGACACCATTTTGGAAACTATACCCCTAAGGAACTTATCTAGATGTGTGGTGAGCACTTTGAACCCCCAAGTGCTTCACAGAAGTTTATAACGTACTGCCGTAAAAATTAAAAATCATTTTTTTACAAAAATGATCTTTCGCCCCCATTATTTTATTTTCACAAGGGTAGCAGGAGAAACTGGACCCCAAAAGTTGTACAATTTGTCCTGAGTATACCGATACCCTATATGTGGGGGTAAATCACTGTTTGAGCGCACAGCAGAGATCGTAAGGGAAGGAGCACCGCTTGACTTTTTCAACGCTGGAATTGAGAGCCCCTGATGTGCCTAAACAGTGGAAACCCCCCAATTATAACTCCAACCCTAAGCCCAACAAACCCCTAACCCTAATCCTAGCCCTAGTCATAACTCTAACCACAAACCTAACCCTAACACACCCTTAACCCTAATCCCAAACCTAACCCTAATCCCAAACCTAACCCTAATCCCAACCCTAACTCTAATCCTAACCCTAATCCAAACCCAAACCCTAACTTTAGCTCCAATCCTAACCCTAACTTTAGCCCCAACCCTAACCTTAAATTTAGCCCCAACCCTAACCCTAACTTTAGCCCCAACCCTAACCCTAACCCTACCCCTAACTCTAATGGGAAAATGGAAATAAATACTTTTTTATTTTATTATTTTTCCCTAACTAAGGGGGTGATAAACGGGGGGATTGATTTACTCTTTATAGTGGGTTTTTATAGTGGGTTTTTATGTTTTGCAGCTGTCACACACTAAAAGACAGTTTTTATTGCAAAAAATTAGTTTTTGCATCATCACATTTTGAAAGCTATAATTTTTCCATATTTTGGCCCACAGAGTCATGTGAGGTTTTGTTTTTTGCAGGATGAGTTGACGTTTTTATTGATACCATTTTTGTGCACATGACTTTTTTATCTCTTTTTATTACGATTTTTGGGAAGCAGAATGAACAAAAATTGGTAAAATTGGTAAGGCAGTTTTGTTCTTTGGGTCAGTATGGTTACAGAGATACCTCATTTATATCATTTTTTATGTTTTGGCACTTTTATACAATGAAAACTATTTCATTTAAAAAATAATTATTTTTGGATCGCTTTATTCTGAGAGCTATAACTTTTTTAATTTTTTTCACTGATGACGCTGTATTGCGGTTCTTTTTTGAGGGAAAAGATGTTTTCAGCAGTACCATGTTTATTTATATCTGTCTTTTTGATCGCGTGTTATTCCACTTTTTGTTCGGCGCTATGATGATAAAGCATTGTTTTTTTGCCTTGTATTTTTCTGGGGTTCACTAAAGGGGTTAACTAGTGGGACAGCTTTATAAGTTGGGTTGTTATGGATGCGGCAATACTAAATATGTGTACTTTTAGTTTTTTTCTTATTTACATAAAGAAATGAGTTTATTGGGGAAATATTTTTTTTTCTTTACTTAGTAATTTTTTAAAAAAAATATTTTTTCACGTTATTTTTTTTTTATTTTACTACATTGTCCCAGGATGAGACATCATTATATCATGTCAGATCGCTGATCTGCTCTCAGCAGGCACTGACAAGCTACCTCACTGCAGGACCCGGAAGGACCCTGTAGCCATCTTGGAGCCGGGAGTCTCCATGGAGATCCTCAGAACAATGCGATCACACTGCAGTGTGCAGGGGGTTAAAGTCCTGGGAGCGGTCCGTGTCAGCTGTGAGAATCAGCTTACACACGGCCACGATCCACCTCGCTCCCCCCGTGAGCGTGGCTGATGACGTATGGCGTACTACTACGTCCATGGGCATTATGTCCCATTGCACATGGACGGAATAGCACATCCAAGGTCAGAAAGGGCTTACGGTTGCACTAGTATCAATGACACGGTTTTTCATTAATGGGTTAAATGTCCGTGAACATTCACTGTTAGAGTTGAGCGACTTTTGTTTTTTTAGGGTCGCGTTTCGTTTCGTGAAACCCGACTTTTCCAAAAGTCGGGTCGAGCAAGATCGTCCGATTATAGGGAAAAGTCGGGGTCGTCCCGAAACACGAAACCCAATGTAAGTCAATGGGGAATAAAAGTCGGCAGTGAGAGGAGGACAGGAAACACACCTACAGTGCCCATTTGAATGCCAAAAGCATCAATTCTTCTTACTTAAGCTTGTCAACCTTAATTAACTTCATAATACAAGTTACGCACTGAAAAATGGGGGTTATTTGGCTAAAGTTGTGGGGGGGGCTGGCTCCAGGTTTTCATGTGCCCTGGGCGAAAGAGCGCCCCTTTAACACATACCAAAACTCATCATGCTTCGATACGGCAGAGAAATAGCGGTATAGTACAATGAAAAATACTTCACTTTTTACATCTCATGACGAGGCCCATCTATTTCTCCATACAGAATCATTGGTCCCATATAATGTTTGAAACAGTATATGATGAGCTCCACATAATGCTACAGTATATGTTGGTCCCCATGGATGAAGCTCCACTGTCTTATGGGCCCAAATAATGCTGCAAACATAATGGGCCCCATTTCTAATGCTCTAGTGTATAATGGGCCCTGTAAATGCTGCTCCAGTGTCTGATGTCCACCATTGGAATGTTCCAGTGTATGGTGGGCCCCATCTATCATTCTCCAGAGTAACGTGCTCCCCAAAAATTGCTGTCCCAACATTGAAAACAATCAAATAAGTCTCCTCGCTAGGGAATCCCTGTACTAGTCTGGACTCCTCGTCGTCCCCATCTTCCATCTCACTGCACAGTATTTCAACCTTGCAAGTGCTGTGATCCTGAGCAAGCAGGGGGGCCCACTCGTTGGCGACGGCACTGGCACAGGGCCCCTGATAGTACGGTGGTGTGTCTGATGGCGGGTGGGCCGAACCTGCACTTTCATCTGCAGCTTCCTCTTTGTCACCGTGTAAGATGGAACTGTATATGGGAAGGGTAACCTGAGTTTCATCAGGGTCAGATTCAGGCTGTGTAGCGTGCAAGGGGAATGTAGTGGTCTGGGTCAATGTACCAGCAGATTCATCAAGCAGTGGCTGGGCATCAGTGCACTTGTGTCGCTCCCAGGAGTACGGTCGCCACAGTGGCATTACCTTCCTCCTAGGGAGTGTGATGTCATGCTTGGGAGCAACGAAGGATCTCTCTAGCAGGTTAACTGATTGGGCGGCGTTATTCCCACGAGTCATGACCCTCCAAACAGCGTTCATGAAGGCAAATTGTTTGTTTTACGTGGGCAGTATGGTTGCAAAGCTGAACCTTAAAGGAATGTCCAGAAGGGCACCACCAGGAGTGGAGCCTATGGTTAAATTCGACTCCACCTGGGAAACCTCAACCATGCCAGCTACAGAACAGATGCACACATTGCAAGCTTAATTCCGTTAACGAACGAGACTCCGTCATGCCCCGCGGTCCGAGTCCGGCTTACTAGAGGGACACGTGAGGCTCTGGAACATGAGATTGGCCAATAACTGGTGTGTCATGCCCTTACATGTCCGTGGCTGCATGTGCGCTACACTGAAAAGGCCAGCGTTTGTCGCTTACAGGTGCAGATAACCCGCTGAACAACGTTAGTGATGGGGATCACTGATTACAATTATTACCCGCGAACAATGATTTCCCAGTAAGTGCAGGTCAACTGCGGTTCCGGAATTAGGCCTAACCGTCATTCCTGAAAAAATGAAAACTTACGTGTGCAAACCACAGGTGCTGTAGCTTGCTTAACAGCTCGCCAGCCGTTCTCACGCCCAGTATGGATTACACGTGATTGCACAAAGGTTAGAAAGGGTACCGTATCCCCAGATAACATGTATGGATAGCGTACACATTCAAAATATATGTCTCAGGAGGCAGGCTCAGACGGTGTTAGGCCCAGTATGGATTGCACGTGATTGCACAAAGGTTAGAAAGGGTACCGTATCCCCGGATAACATGTATGGATAGCGTACACATTCAAAATATATGTCTCAGGAGGCAGGCTCAGACGGTGTTAGGCCCAGTATGGATTGCACGTGATTGCACAAAGGTTAGAAAGGGTACCGTATCCCCAGATAACATGTATGGATAGCGTACACATTCAAAATATATGTCTCAGGAGGCAGGCTCAGACGGTGTTAGGCCCAGTATGGATTGCACGTGATTGCACAAAGGTTAGAAAGGGTACCGTATCCCCGGATAACATGTATGGATAGCGTACACATTCAAAATATATGTCTCAGGAGGCAGGCTCAGACGGTGTTAGGCCCAGTATGGATTGCACGTGATTGCACAAAGGTTAGAAAGGGTACCGTATCCCCGGATAACATGTATGGATAGCGTACACATTCAAAATATATGTCTCAGGAGGCAGGCTCAGACGGTGTTAGGCCCAGTATGGATTGCACGTGATTGCACAAAGGTTAGAAAGGGTACCGTATCCCCGGATAACATGTATGGATAGCGTACACATTCAAAATATATGTCTCAGGAGGCAGGCTCAGACGGTGTCAGGCACAGTATGGATTTGACGGCCCAGATTACACAGCGGAGTAGCAGGGAGAGGTAAAGATTGCAAATGCTGGGGCCCTGCCCAAGCAAGGGGGGCCCACTCGTGGGCGTCGGTACTGGCACTGGACCCCTCATAGTACAGCGGTGTGTCTGACGGCGGGTGTGCACCACCACCGTCAGAGACACTTGATTGCACTATGAGGGACCCTGTGCCAGTGCCCGCGCCCAAGAGTCGGCCTACCCACCTGTCCAGGGCAACGGCACTCGCACGGTGTCGTGCGCTAGGTGGTGACCCCGGCCATGGGGGGGAGGCAGCACAGTTAGGGAGTTTTAGAAAGTGGCATATGTTGATGTTGGACATTCAGCTGATGCAAAAGGTGAAATAGGTCAAGTCCCAGGAAGAGGTGGACCAAAGCAAGCCATTTTTCTGTCACCCTATGTGTCATCAGGGGAAGGTGGGACAAAATCCTTGGAAACCCATGCATGGTTCATTTTAATGAAGGTTAGATCATCCACATTTTGGGTTGACAGACGGGTCCTTTTTTCTGTCAGGTTTGATCCAGCTGCACTGAAGACTCTTTCCGATAGCACACTTGCAGCTGGGCAAGCGAGCTCCTGTAAGGCATATTGGGCCAATTCAGGCCAGGTGTCCAGTTTAGCGGCCCAATAGTCAAAGGGGAATGACCTGTGTGGGAGAACATCGATATGGGAGGAAAAGTAGTTTGTAACCATGGTTGACAACTGCTGTCTCCTGTCACTTTCCATCGATGCAGTATTACCAGTTGTGTGAGCGGTATTTGAAAAATCAGTCCACAACATTGTCATGAAACCACTGTCTCCAACGCCACTTCTGCTGTGTGCACCACGAACACCTCTGCCAAGCTGCCCCTGGCCCGTACGGCTCGTGTGAGAACCATCACCGCTGCTGTGTGCTGGGAATGCCTCAAGCAACCGATTTACCAGAGTTGCTTGTTTATTAGCCAATATTAGGTCAAGGTTCTCCTGTGGCATGATGTTTTGTAATTTGCCTTTATAGCGTGGATCCAGGATGCTGGCCAACCAGTAGTCGCCATCGTTCATCATTTTGGCAATGCGGGGGTCCCTTTTTAGGATCCGCAAGGCATAATCTGACATGTGGGCCAATGTTCCCGATGCCAATGATGCACTGCGAGTGCTGGTTAGAGGAGCACTTTCTGGCAAATCCACATCCCTCCAGTCACGCACAAACCCTGTACCAGACCTTGCCACGCCAACATTTTCACTTGCCCCACGAGATGCATCCTCCTCCCCTAAGTAATCATCCCCATCATCATCCTCCTCCTCCTCTTGTTCCTCCACCTCATCCAGGAGAGGTCCCTGAGCAGACAATGGCTGAATGTCATCAAGGATTCCCTCCTCCTCTTCCTCCTCATCAACATTGACTGCAGACGCCTGCTCCTTAAGGTGCGTCAAAGTTTGCATGAGCAGACGCATAAGTGGGATGCTCATGCTTAGGATGGCGTCGTCTGCGCTTACCAGCCGTGTGCATTCCTCAAAACACTGAAGGACTTTACAGAGGTCTTTCAGCTTCGACCACTGCACACCTGTCAACTCCATGTCTGCTCTCAAAGTGCCTGGCCGTGTATCCTCCCACAAATGCATTATGGCCTGCCTCTGCTCGCACAGCCGCTCCACCATGTGCAGGGTGGAGTTCCACCTTGTTGCAATGTCGATAATGAGGCGGTGGTTGGGAAGGTGGAGCAATCGCTGCAGCTTCTGCATACGAACGGAGTGTACAGGCGACCGGCGGATGTGCGCGCACAGTCTTTGCACCTTCTGGAGCAGGGCTGTTAACTCCGGATAATTTTTGAGGAAGCAATGCACCACCAGGTTCAAGGTGTGAGCCAAGCAAGGTATGTGGCTGAGTTTTGAAAGGGCTATGGCTGCCACAAAATTACGGCCGTTATCACTAACTACCTTGCCTGCCTCAAGATGTACACTGCCCAGCCATGACTCAGTTTGTCGCTTCAAGTACTCGGCCAGCACCTCGGCGGTATGTCTGTCGCCCAAACACATCATCTGCAACACAGCCTGCTGACGCTTTCCACTAGCTGCTCGATAGGGGGACACATCGTGTGCAACAGTGGCAGCTGCAGATGGAGTGCTCGTACGACTGCGCTCTGTGGACGAGCTTTCGCTTCTGGAGGAGGAGGAGGAGGAGGAGGAGGGTGGAACGCCTACAGCCAACTGTTTCCTATACCGTGGGCTAGGCAGCACTGTCCCACCACCGCTGTCCCCTGTGGACCCTGCATCCACCACATTAACCCAGTGCGCAGTGATGGACACGTAACGGCCCTGGCCATGCCGACTGGACCATGCATCAGTAGTGAGGTGCACCTTTCCGCTCACTGACTGCTTGAGTGCATGGACAAAGCGGTCTTTCACATGATGGTGGAGGGCTGGGATGGCTTTGCGAGAGAAGAAGTGGCGACTGGGTAGGTCATAGCGTGGTACTGCATAGGCCATGCGTTCGCGGAAAGCTGTGCTTTCCACCAATCAAAAGGGCATCATCTCAAACGGGATTAGTTTGGCAATGTGGGCGTTCAAACCCAGTGTACGCGGATGAGAGACTGAGTACATTCTTGACCTACTCATAGTGTCTGGGAGGGTGAGCTGGACTTGAGAGCTGCATATGGTGGAAGTAGCGGTGGACAGGGCGGACTGAGAGAGGGTTGATGATGGTGATGGAGTTGGTGTTCTTTCTGATGGCCTAGAATCAGTCTTTTGTTGATATAACAGTGGGATTCCCTGACTGCTGTGGCCTTGCAACGACACCTCAACATTTGCTGCTGTGCTAACCGGTGGGCTTACATTGGGGGAAACAATGTAGCGTTGCTGACTACCTTCGTTGTGATCAGTTGCACATGTGGCACTTGAGGTTTGGTGTTGTGTCCACGCTTGCAAGTGCATGCTGGTTAAATGTCTAAGCATGCAACTGGTATTCAAATTTTTCAGATTTTTCCCTCGGCTAAAGGTCTTTGCGCACTTCTTACAGATAACCTTGGCCTGATCATGAGGATTTTGTTCAAAAAAGTGCCACACTGCACTCTTCCTACTTTGGCAGACATTTTGCGGCCTAGCATGCTGTGATCTTTTGACCCTCTGGACAAGCTGTCCAGCAACTCTTTTGATGTTTGGAACCTGTCTTTGGAGTGCTCCGGGCCTGCCAGATAACAGCTGTTGCGATGTCGATGTCTGCTGTGGATGCTCCTCATCTGAGCTATTGGAAGCAGCACCCTCTTCCCCCAATGGATGCCAATCTGGGTCAACAACTGGGTCATCCATCACCTCCTCTTCTATGTCATGTGCACCTTCCTCTGTGTCACCGTGTATGGTGGTATAGTGTGCGGGAAGGGGCACCTGAGTCTCATCAGGGTCAGAATCTGGCTCTGTACACTGCGAGGACAATGTAGTGCTCTGAGTGAATGTACCAGCAGAATCATCCATCAGCGGCTGTGCATCAGTGCACTCCATGTCAGATTCATCTTGGCCTGGGTAATTCACCATTTCACTTGATAATCCATGCATGGTATGTGAAAACAGCTCCATGGAGTAATCAGTAGTATGGCCTGCGTCATCCTTCAATCTTGGTTGGGGTGAAGGACACAAGGAAAGGTGTGGTTCATGAACATGAGCCTCCAATGACGACTCAGTGCTTTTACTTTTTACAACTGAAGAAGAGGAGGCGATAGAGCTGGAGGCTGAGTCAGCAATGTAAGACAAAACTTTTTCCTGATGCTCTGGCTTTAAAAGCGGTTTGCCAACTCCTAGAAAACTAAGCGTTCGAGGCCTTATGTAGCCAGACGATGACGCAGGCTCAACACCTCCTGCATTCGGTCCTATTTTGCTCTTGCCACTACCATCAGATCCACCACCAACACCATCATTACCAGCTGCCAACCCCCGCCCAATTCCACGGCCTCTTCCACCAGCCTTCCTCATTTTTGGTAGAAATGTAGACAAAATCCAACAAACTATATAGTATGTAAAACAAGGTACAAGGTGTCTATAGGACAGGGGAGATTTTGAATTTCTGCACACACTTTTGGACACTGGACACTTTTGGATTGTGTGAGGCCCAATGAATATCTGAGCGCTATGTGACAGGCTCGATGGCACAGCTGTGACCTAAGTGACTAGAGGATAAGTGAGATTTTGAATCTCTGCACACACTTTTGGACACTGGACACTTTTGGATTGTGTGAGGCCCACTGATATCTGAGCGCTATGTGACAGGCTCGATGGCACAGCTGTGACCTAAGTGACTAGAGGATAAGTGAGATTTTGAATCTCTGCACACACTTTTGGACACTGGACACTTTTGGATTGTGTGAGGCCCACTGATATCTGAGCGCTATGTGACAGGCTCGATGGCACAGCTGTGACCTAAGTGACTAGAGGATAAGTGAGATTTTGAATCTCTGCACACACTTTTGGACACTGGACACTTTTGGATTGTGTGAGACCCACTGATATCTGAGCGCTATGTGACATGCTCGATGGCACAGCTGTGACCTAAGTGACTAGAGGATAAGTGAGATTTTGAATCTCTGCACACACTTTTGGACACTGGACACTTTTGGATTGTGTGAGGCCCACTGATATCTGAGCGCTATGTGACAGGCTCGATGGCACAGCTGTGACCTAAGTGACTAGAGGATAAGTGAGATTTTGAATCTCTGCACACACTTTTGGACACTGGACACTTTTGGATTGTGTGAGGCTCACTGATATCTGAGCGCTATGTGACGGCTCGATGGCACAGCTGTGACCTAAGTGACTAGAGGATAAGTGAGATTTTGAATCTCTGCACACACTTTTGGACACTGGACACTTTTGGATTGTGTGAGGCCCAATGAATATCTGAGCGCTATGTGACAGGCTCGATGGCACAGCTGTGACCTAAGTGACTAGAGGATAAGGGAGATTTTGAATCTCTGCAAACACTTTTGGACACTGGACACTTTTGGATTGTGTGAGGCCCAATGAATATCTGAGCACTATGAGACAGGCTCGATGGCACAGCTGTGACCTAAGTGACTAGAGGATAAGTGAGATTTTGAATCTCTGCACACACTTTTGGACACTGGACACTTTTTGATTGTGTGAGGCCCAATGAATATCTGAGCGCTATGTGACAGGCTCGATGGCACAGCTGTGACCTAAGTGACTAGAGGATAAGTGAGATTTTGAATCTCTGCACACACTTTTGGACACTGGACACTTTTGGATTGTGTGAGGCCCACTGATATCTGAGCGCTATGTGACAGGCTCGATGGCACAGCTGTGACCTAAGTGACTAGAGGATAAGTGAGATTTTGAATCTCTGCACACACTTTTGGACACTGGACACTTTTGGATTGTGTGAGGCCCACTGATATCTGAGCGCTATGTGACAGGCTCGATGGCACAGCTGTGACCTAAGTGACTAGAGGATAAGTGAGATTTTGAATCTCTGCACACACTTTTGGACACTGGACACTTTTGGATTGTGTGAGGCCCACTGATATCTGAGCGCTATGTGACAGGCTCGATGGCACAGCTGTGACCTAAGTGACTAGAGGATAAGTGAGATTTTGAATCTCTGCACACACTTTTGGACACTGGACACTTTTGGATTGTGTGAGGCCCACTGATATCTGAGCGCTATGTGACAGGCTCGATGGCACAGCTGTGACCTAAGTGACTAGAGGATAAGTGAGATTTTGAATCTCTGCACACACTTTTGGACACTGGACACTTTTGGATTGTGTGAGGCCCACTGATATCTGAGCGCTATGTGACAGGCTCGATGGCACAGCTGTGACCTAAGTGACTAGAGGATAAGTGAGATTTTGAATCTCTGCACACACTTTTGGACACTGGACACTTTTGGATTGTGTGAGGCCCACTGATATCTGAGCGCTATGTGACAGGCTCGATGGCACAGCTGTGACCTAAGTGACTAGAGGATAAGGGAGATTTTGAATCTCTGCACACACTTTTGGACACTGGACACTTTTGGATTGTGTGAGGCCCACTGATATCTGAGCGCTATGTGACAGGCTCGATGGCACAGCTGTGACCTAAGTGACTAGAGGATAAGTGAGATTTTGAATCTCTGCACACACTTTTGGACACTGGACACTTTTGGATTGTGTGAGGCCCACTGATATCTGAGCGCTATGTGACAGGCTCGATGGCACAGCTGTGACCTAAGTGACTAGAGGATAAGTGAGATTTTGAATCTCTGCACACACTTTTGGACACTGGACACTTTTGGATTGTGTGAGGCCCACTGATATCTGAGCACTATGTGACAGGCTCGATGGCACAGCTGTGACCTAAGTGACTAGAGGATAAGTGAGATTTTGAATCTCTGCACACACTTTTGGACACTGGACACTTTTGGATTGTGTGAGGCCCAATGAATATCTGAGCGCTATGTGACAGGCTCGATGGCACAGCTGTGACCTAAGTGACTAGAGGATAAGGGAGATTTTGAATCTCTGCACACACTTTTGGACACTGGACACTTTTGGATTGTGTGAGGCCCAATGAATATCTGAGCACTATGAGACAGGCTCGATGGCACAGCTGTGACCTAAGTGACTAGAGGATAAGTGAGATTTTGAATCTCTGCACACACTTTTGGACACTGGACACTTTTGGATTGTGTGAGGCCCAATGAATATCTGAGCGCTATGTGACAGGCTCGATGGCACAGCTGTGACCTAAGTGACTAGAGGATAAGGGAGATTTTGAATCTCTGCACACACTTTTGGACACTGGACACTTTTGGATTGTGTGAGGCCCAATGAATATCTGAGCGCTATGTGACAGGCTCGATGGCACAGCTGTGACCAAAGTGACTAGAGGATAAGGGAGATTGGATTGCTTTTAAAAAAGCAGTTTGCGGAGCAGTGGGTAAACAGCAATGCCAGCCTGTCAGGAAGCCTTAAAAGGCAGCCCAACAACCAACACTACTGATACACCACAATATAGCCTCCCCTTGCACTGCACACACAGTGACTGGTGTGTTGTGCAGGCCAAATTGCTATCAGCAGCAGAAGCAGTTTTTTTTTCTTCTCAGCAGGACAAAAAAAAAAAATTGGGCTTGCTTTTAAAAAAGCAGTTTGAGGCCCAATGAATATCTGAGCGCTATGTGACAGGCTCGATGGCGCAGCTGTGACCAAAGTGACTAGAGGATAAGGGAGATTGGATTGCTTTTAAAAAAGCAGTTTGCGGAGCAGTGGGTAAACAGCAATGCCAGCCTGTCAGGAAGCCTTAGAAGGCAGCCCAACAACCAACACCACTGATACACCACTATATAGCCTCCCCTTGCACTGCACACACAGTGACTGGTGTGTTGTGCAGGCCAAATCGCTAGCAGCAGAAGCAGTTTTTCTGTCTTCTTCCCTGCCTAATGCTCTCCCTACAGAATCAGCAGCAACCTCTCCCTATGCTAAGATCGGCAGAAGTAAGATGGCGGTCGGCGTGCACGCCCTTTTATACCCCCTGTGACGCCCACCAAAGCAAGCCAATCACTTGCATGCCCTTCTGAAAGATGGTGGTGACCCGTGCCTATGTCATCACGTTGCCCACAGTGTCCGTGGATCCTGATTGGCTGAAAAAGAGCGCAAAACAAACTTTTGAAACGCGACTTTGGCGCGTAAGTCGCCGACCTCGTGGCCGACCTCATCCTAGGGTCGGGTTTCGTTTCATGAAACCCGACTTTGCCAAAAGTCGGCGACTTTTGAATTTTTTCGACCCGTTTCGCTCAACTCTACTCACTGTGCATACCAAAAAATAAAACAAATGCAAACACATAAATAAATCTTATGCACCAAAAAAAAATGATACAATGATATTGTTACACAGGTATCGAGGATACAATTGTCCATTAGGAGGATAAAATGTCCATGAACACTCACTACGTATATGATGATACTGTGTTAAGGCTGGACACACAGGTGTGGGATGCGGTGAAAGCCTTTAAGGAGTCCCGGACGGAGGCTCACCTGAAGCTTCTGCTAAACTGCGTGTGAGAGTAAATGGCGTGTGATGTCAAACTCCTTCATGTATGGTAACCTCAAGGGGCCATACATCCCTTACATGTTTCAGAGATAGAGCCGTCTCCTTTGTCAGAGGGCATTCTGAAGAACCACCTGTCATTTTTTGATAGCATCTTTGATCGCCAATTGTTTGCTATTTTCAGAGTTCTTATCTTATTTTGTTTTCAGCCATCCTTCTGCTATTTAGTTTTTTGTTTTTTTTGTTTGTTATATATATATCAAATTACATACTTTTTGCTGATTTAGGAGGGGAATAAATCTTCATAGTCACTCAATCTGACTTTGATTTGATTGATCTGAAATATACTGCAGTAACAGAACCTTAATACTAGCCTTTTTTATTAATCTTTACACACTGCAAACAAGGAGGGTACTATTAAACCCCTTATTGTTAATTTTGCAACTAAAAAAAAATTTAGATTTATCCGCTATCTATTCTGCCATTCTTATATTCAAATGTTACTCTCTTTTTTCCATGGTGAATTTTCCATATTGTGATTCATGGTGAATTTATTCTCTGCAATTATATTTTTTGGGATGGATGTGTAGTGGCCGGCCGCAATCACTATACAGTTGATGAAGTTGATGAAGCTGTGCCACACAGCTCCACAACTGATCACATCTGGCCACTGCCAGCACCAGGAACAGCTGAGCAGTGGGGGTCCTTGGTGTTGCACCCCCAAACATCTGGTATTGATGACCTATCCAAAGGATAGGCCTTCAATATAAAAGTCCTTGACAACCGCTTTAAGGAATTAAGCTGAAATCGGCTTAATAATATGATCCCACTCTAAATTACCAGACTTTTGAATTTTAAAGTTCTCAAACACAAGAGATCAAGCATCAAGGACACAGTCAAAGAATCATATTTTTTCTTCCTCCTATTTTTTCACGTGTCATGTAACTTATTTTCATTAAGATAGATGAAACTTTAAAATAATATAGTTATGTTCAATAGCTTTCACAAGTTGCGTTACATAGGCATGTTACATAGTTATGGTTTAGCATTTATCTTGTTATATTACACTTTTACCTCTCTCTGGAACAAAAGAAAAATATAACAAGTCACTTAGATTGCATGAGGGACGGTCTCTACAAATAAACCTGTTCTTTTTTGGCAGCTCAAATAACTTTGTGTGTCCACATGAAACACAGACAGTGTCATGTGAAGCTGTGCAGCTGTTCAAGACAGGAGTGGGACACAGAGGTCCTTTTAAAACCAAAGGTAGTTGGAGAAAGTTATGTGTCGTTCTGGGCAATATCAGCATCCTCAAAAGTTGTTCTAAAATGCATTGAAAAAATGTGTTTAATATTACAGATCGCTATCATTGCAGTAATACAATGGAAAATAGCCACAAGCTCTAATAGTGGGCATCTGCATCCCAAATGTGAAATAATATTAAACAAAATCCTTGTAGAGACAGGACTCACAAGTAATCATAGATGTAAGCCTTAAACAAATAACCATCCAGGTTTTGCTTTAAAATAAAAACTTACAGTGGCTTCATGCCAAATTCTTTATTTCTTAGAAAAAAGCCCATCACTGGCATAAATGAAAGAGGCAGCTTGATTTGAGGTTAAAGCCGTTTTCTTTCTACTTCCACTGTAACAAATGTATTAATTCAGCTCAGACTTCCTCCTTCTGGAAGTCTTATTGCTGCAAAAAGAGAAATTAAGAGTTCTAGCCAAATACCATACCTTGAACTAACCTACATGATCACTTATACAGTGTGTTTTTTCAGGTGTTTAGCATTTGAAATTGGCTTAAGATGTTGGTCAGATAGGGTACTGCTTTACCACAATGGTAACAAAGGGTTAAGTTACTAAATCTTTACCATTGTAATAGAAAAATTAAATGCATCATATTTAAGTAGCAGGATGGAAAGAGTTTCTGCATTCTCCAGAATATGACAAAATTAGAGCGATGATAAAATTGTAGGTCTATTGTCAATGTGATTCAGAGTCCATTGAATCCTTCTTTACGATAACCACACAAATAGCTCTGCAAATGTTGTGTCTCATACACTCTCATAAGGTGAGCAGATTTACCTTTAATTATCAAGTACAGGCTTGAATAATAGGAACAAGTAAATTGTTTCACAAATTTAATTTACATGACCATCAAAGTTCTGCTTTTCACTCATCGTAATTAAGCAATAAGGATCCAAATACTGATTATAATGTTAATAGTGTTAACTAATGATAAAGGTTCTTTGCGGGCCAGTACATGTATTTCTCACAAAATTTCACAAACCATTTTTATGGATTTTCCATTTTTATTACTGCAAAGTCAAAAGTTTGCATACACTTAGATTACTATACCTTTAATCAATTTTGGACTGCCCATATGTTGTCATGTGCTTGAAAACTTCTGATAGGTTTTTTTGGCAACATCTGAGTTAATTAGAGACACACCTGTGGATATATTTTAATGCACACTGGAAACACACTGCTTCTTTGTGTAGCATCATGGGAAAGTCTCATGAAATCAGCCAAGGAAGAGAATTGTGGACTTGCACATGTCTGACTCTTCCTTGGGTAAAGTTTCAATATACCTGAAGGTGCCTTGTTCATCTGTACAAACAATTATATGCAAGTACAAACAAGATGGGAATGTCCAACTATCATACTGCTAATGAAGGAGATGAGTTTTGTGTCCCAGAGATGAATGGCCTTCGGCCCAACATGTGCATATCAACCAAAGGACAAAAAAACCTTGTGAAGATGATGGTGGAAGCTGGTAAAATTGTGTCAATATCCACAGTAAAACAAGTACTGTATGATCATGGGCTGAAAGCTCACTCTGCCAGGAAGAAGCCATTACTCCAAAATAAACAAAAAAGCCAGATTAATGTTTGCAAATGCACTCAGCAACAGTCCTTAATTTTTAGAGACGTGTCCTTTGGTCTGATGAAATTAAAATTGAACTTTTTTTGTCATATTGACCATCAATATTTTTGGAGGAAAAATGCAGAAACTTGGAAGCCTAAGAACACCATCCCATCTGTGAAACACGGGGCTGGCAGCATCATGTTGTGGGGTTGTTTTGCTGCAGGAGAGTGCTGTGCTTCCCAAAATAGATGCCATCATAAGTAAAGAAGATGATGTGGCAATACTGAAGCAACATGTTAGGCATCGGGATTTTCCCGCTGTGTCGAATAGATCCCAAGCATTATCTGGTCCTGCGATCCCACTCAGGTCCAGCCACTGCAGGTGCCTCTCAGCACAGATGTTGGTCCCAGCATCTTGCTCAGGCTCATGGTATACGTTTGGTTACTGCTGGCTCTTCTGCCAAGACTATGGTAACTGGTGATATACAGGTTCTGCCTTGCGCTCCGGAGTCTAAGTCTAGAGATCTCCTTACTGAGCTTGTCCGTGATGTGGCATCTTCTCATTGGTGGTTGGTCGTTAGATGCTCTGGTGATGTGGCAGCTCCAGCTTGGCCAGCGGGGGATGCCTCGACCGACTGGGCGTGAGTGTTTGAGGTGGAGCCTAGTGTTTAAAAGGCTCTCAGCAGCACACACGGGCACGCTAGTAACATTTTTGTTTTGGTGTGTGTAAGTAGATACGCTACCTCTCTGTCTGCATGTTTGAGTGTGTCTGTTTATGTTCTGAGACTATACACATTTGCAGGCAGGTTGCACACTTATGTGGTTTCATACCCATGGCTCATCGGCAATGTCTCTAGTCTGCTACATGCTTAGGGTGCTGATTAGGAACAGGTCTAGTAGTGTCAGAACTGGACTAACTAGCTGCTTGGCTTAGCATCTGTTTCGTTCCTGTGTGCGTTTATCATGGTTCAGTCACAGAGTAAGCTCAATCCTTATTCTATACTTTTCTATGAAGGCAACAGGGTATTGTACCTAGAGTCATATGAGTCCTTTTTATCGGCTCAGCATCTTCTTCATTCCTGTGTGTTGTTAGCACAGCTTAGTTGCAGAGCTAGCTCGATCCATGTTCTTACATTCTTAATGCAGTACCTCTCGGTGAAGTAACTGAGCTTGGAACTCGGCGTTTCAATCACACTGTGTGGCGTTAACACAGTGTGTTTAATGTAATGCTAGTTGTTTTTTTCCGTCATTGTTCACACTAGCAGCCTTTAACATCTCTGCACGGTGTACTCAGGGTTGCGATTGCACTTTATTCTAATAATTTATTTAGTGCAATCCGCCAACCCTAATACAACATCTCAAGCCATCAGCCAGGAAGTTAAAGTTTCGGTGGAAATGGGTCTTCCAAATGGACAATGACCCAAAGTATACTGCCAAAATTGTAACAAAGTGGCTTAGGAATAACAAAGCAAATGTTTTGAAGTGGCCGTCACAAGGCCCTGATCTCAATCCTATTGAAAATTTAAGGGCAAAGCTGAAAAGGGAGGTGTGAGCAAGGCGACCTACAAATCTGGATCAGTTTACACCAGTTTTGTCAGGAGGAATGGGAGCAAATTCCAACCAACTATTGTGAGAAGCTTGTGGAAGAATATCACAACTGTTTGACCCAAGTCATTCAGTTTAAGGGTAATGGTACCAAATACTAATGAAATGTATGTAACTTTTGACTTTGCAGTAAATAATAAAAATGCCTTCAAACATTCTCTCTCATTATTCTGGCATTTGGCAAATATTAAAAATTATCATAATCCTAATTGACCTAAAACAGGAAAGGTTAATTCTTATTTCATGTCAGATATTGAGAAAAACATGCATGTGTCTTTATATATATATATATATATATATATATATAGTGTATGTAATCTCCTAGTTTCAACTGTAGTTATAAATAAATCAGATGAAATCACAAGTTTTCATACACCTGAGTTGAACTCATTACAAACCCGTCCAGTGGTTGTCAGTCTGGACGGTCGCATCTTGGCACCATCCAGATTGAAAATTGTTTATCCCCCAGACATTGATTATGGCATGGGACAGAACGACAGACAGGTATGGTATATTGTTTTTTTTATTTTACTTTTATTACAGGAGAACGAGGGCTTTGCTGGAATTAGGCGTTTAAATAAAAATGGAAAACTGTGTTTAGTCTTACTTCAATTAAAGGATTTTATTCTAGCTGTGTCTTTATTTACCATGCAACTATAGGATTAGTAAAGGATAGGTGTATAGATGCCTCTTCATTACTAAGCCGTGGGCATGACATAACCCCATAAATATGAACCTCACTTGCAAGTGGGAGGAGCTGGGCAAAGTGCCAGAATTGGCACATCTGCAGGCTGCTATTTTTAGGCTGGGGGGCCAATATCCATGGCCCCTTACCAGCCGAGAATACCAGCCCCCAGGTGGTTGGTTGCCAAAAATGGGGGGACCCCCACATGTTTTTTTTAATTATGTAAATAATTTAAAAACAGCATGGGGACCCCTCTAGTCTTGATAACTAGCCTCATTGAAGCTGACAGCTGAGGGTTGCAATCCCCAGCTTTGAGTTTTGCCTGGCTGGTTAGCAAAAATACAGGTGATTCCACGCCATTTTTGTTTAATTATTTATTTACAGCACAAGAATGGCTAATGAACACCCCCATTCACTGCTCCTGCTCTCACTGTAATTAGAGGCTGCAGATGGTGGATGATGGGATCAGTAGTCCCATCAGCTGACACCTGTGACCGGAGGTAAGCTTTTTATCTCCGATCACAGCAGAGCACTCTCGTTGTCTTTCGACAGTGTGGGAACCGTGGCTCTCTGACCGGCGAGGAGGATTTCACCGCTGATCAGATGCAGTGTTTGCTGCGCTGCCATGTGTATAACAGTGCAGCAAACACTGGCTGTTCAGGCCACCCATTCAATTGAATGGGGTTTGGGTTTGGTTCCGGGTACTGTTCTTGTACCCAAAACCGAAGTTTTGGTAAGGCCGGATTCACACTAGCGATAAAATCGGACGAATGCAATGCGATAAAAAATCGCATTGCATTCGTCCCAATGTTATTCTATGTTGCTGCTCCCATCATGCGTTTTTTTATCGGATCCATTCCTCGGACCGAAACAATTGCAGCATGCTGCAATTGTCACCGATTTTCGGATCGGATTCGACAATGCAAGTCTATGGATGCGATTAAAAAACGAATTGAAAACGCACCACACGTGTGACTTGCGATTAAATCGCAAGACTTCTCCAGATCAACAGGAAAGAGCATCAGGCATTGACATTGGATGTCAATTTGATGCTTAGATGCGAATAAAATCGGTTCATCGCCGGAAAATGGGATGACAGACGAATCCCTGGACAAGAAGTCTTTGTGCGATTTCGTTCCGTTAAAATGGGATCGATTTTTTATTCGTTGTGTGTGACTCCAGCCTAACTTTTCGGCCGAACCCGCCAGACCCGAACATCCAGGTGTCTGCCCATCTCTAACAATGACCCTACGCATTCTTCCACAGTTTTGGAAAAATTAAGGACAAAAAAAGTTAATTTAATGAAGTGACAATCATAAATCCAAGCCTTTATTCCCGTGGAAAATTTGGGCTCCCCACACAATCTTTTTTATTTATTTAATCATTGAAAGCTGCCGGAGGCACTAAAGGGTGCAATGTTATAATGTGTTGTGGGAGCGCCAAGAGGTGAGAGGGAGGCGAGTGTGCCAAGCATTACGTCACTGAGTCTTCAATTAAATGCGGCCAGCCAATCACAGTAATGCCAGTAGCAACAATGGCTGTCCAAAAGTTGCAAAACTTGCAGGACAGGGACTCGAGCATGACATTCAAGCACCCGCGATACTCAATACTCTATTGAGTAACGAGCATGCCACAGCACCCTGATGCTCAATCAAGTATCAAGCAGTGCTGAGCATGCTCGCTCATCGCTAATGTACAATACTTTAGTCTTTAAGCGTTCTTTACCATGATGAAGGAATTATTTCAGTCTGCAACTGATCACATCTGGCTGTCACACCCACTAGGAACAGCTGATCAGTGGATCTGCCTGATGTGGCACCTCTGCTAATCTGATATTGATAACCTATTCTAAGGATAGGCCAGAGATATAACACTACTGGACAACCCCTTTAAATAGAAAAGAATTCCTACAATTTTAATTACAGAGTTAGTGAGCTATCCCTAGCCCAGGGGCCTTGACTATTATTTCCCCCCCACACACTTAGTAGCTTGTTCTTGTTATTTTATAAAGCATCAGAAAAGTATATATTCATCTTCAGTTCAGGCTGACACATACCTTGATTAATCAACTATAGAAACCAAAGTTTCCATTTAATAGTTTAGTTTGTTTCCAGAACCATTTGGAACTTATTGGTGTGTGTTCCAAGATAAAGAAGCCCTCCCACTAAGTTTTTTGACCATTAAAAGTGTGTATATACAGTATGCATGTAATGTAGTGTGAGTGTATTGATATACTCACCTGTTGCTGCTCTCTCTGATGTCCAGAGCCATTGTTCTCTGCTTCACAGTGTCATCACCATAATTGCAACTAGCCGGCTCACTCTACGCTCTAGTCATGAGCCAGAAGTCTCTTTTACATTGAAAGCCTATACAATCTTGCCCTTACCTTCCATAGATTTACATAGTAAAAGTCATTTCTAGGTCACACAGAACCTAGGGTGACACAGAGAGTCTGCAGAACTGTGACGTCACTGAGAAAAGAAGAAGAGCACTGGACACTGGAAATAGCATCAGTAGGTGAGTATGCTAACACACACACACAACATTACATGTACATATACACACATTTAATGAATAAAACACTTAATGGGAGAGCGTCTAGAAGACAGTGAACATATAATCCCCTTAAAACCAATTTTAATTCAATTATTATTGAAAAAAACACCTTCCCAGTGAGATTTCTTGGCAACTGCCACAATAAGAGAAAGAAAAAATGACCTAATCTGAGATGCTGCACAGCCCTAGTACTCGACCTATCTGATATCTGCCTGACTGTGGAGGTTGGCACCCTAAGGCTAAGTGCACACGTAACGGAACTCTCGCGGAAATTACCGCGAGAATTCCGGAATTCCAGTCCGCGGGAAAATCGCATTTTAAATTCCCGCGATTTTCCCGCGGAAAAACTAGCATTTTGCAAGCGTGATTAGCTTGCAGAATGCTAGCGTTTTCCAAGCGATCTGTAGCATCGCTTGAAGAACTGATTGACAGGTTGGTCACACTCGTCAAACAAAGTGTTTGACAGTGTGACCAACTTTTTACTACTGAGGCTGCCTATGCGGCATCAGTAGTAAAAGATAGGATGTAAAAAAAATAAAAAATGGTGTTATTCTCACCCTCCGACGTCCCGCTCATCCGTTCCCAGTAATCCTTTGTGAAAATGCCCGCGATGACGTCAGTTCTCGTGGGATCGCGACGTCTCGCGGTAATTCGCGATGACGTCGCGCGAATGACCGCGAGACTTCGCGATCCCGCGAGAACGGACGTCATCGCGAGCATTTTCGCAAAGGACTACTGGGAACGAGAGCATGAAGAGAAGCGGGAAGGCTGCGCGGGACGCCGGAGGGTGAGAATAACAATATTTTTTATTTTTAAATTCTTTTTTTTACAGGGATATGGTACCCAAAGCCCGGAGGACAGTCTCCTCTCCTCCGGACCGTGGGTACCATCCGCAAATGTTCTGCTTACTTTCCGCATGGTGTGCACAGCCACATGCGGGAAATAAGCGGAACAATGCATTCCTATGGGTGCGGGATCGCTGCGATTCCGCAAATTAATGAGCATGCTGCGGTTTTTACCGCGAAGCGATTCCGCCGCGGTAAAAACCGCAGCATTAGCACAGCATTGCGGAATCCCATAGGAATGCATGGGATGCTTATTTTTTGCGTTTTCGCGGCAAAATCGCGCGGTTAAAACCGCCGCGGAAACGCGAAAAAAACGCTACGTGTGAACTCAGCCTAAGAAATGATTTTTTGGCACCGCCACTCAACGAGGACTGTCCCTCACTCCCCTACCAGTCACTGATTCCACAGGAGGGAAAACAATGTCAGGATAGTGCAGAGATGAAGTATCAGAATGCCCTCATGCTAGTGCAGACAATCAAAGACCAAAATAATCAAATAATAAAAGTAAAATAAATCCACATGATGATACCTCTAAACCAACAATATGCCTGAAAGACATGATAAAAGACACCAAACAATCCCAAACTTGTGGGTATATTTGAAATAGGTGAAAGATCCAAAAAGGTAACTTTGTGTGGAGTCACCCGACGCGTTTCCCTGCTGCAGCGGTTCATCAGGAGGTAGAAACAATGCTGCTGATGTCCATAATGCCAGATACTATGATATTGCTTAGCGGTCAAAAGACAAATGAGTCATAGACTCTACATGGATAGGCACTGCTGAGCTGTTGTTGCCTTCCAATAACAGAACCCATATTAGCAAGGCAGACATTTTCACACATTTAGCAATCTCATGTTTCAAATGTGGCATCCTAGAGATTGCTCGGTCACTGGGAAATTTCCATTTTCAACATTAAATTACAAGACTGAAATTTTATTGTTTGCCATTAGCAGTTGCATACATAGAATTCAAGCAACTATAATAATAATAATCTTTATTTTTATATAGCACTAACATATTCCGCAGCAGTTTGCACACATTATCATCACTGTCCCGATGGGGCTCACAATCTAAACTCCCTATCAGTATGTCTTTGGAATGTGGGAGGAAACTGGAGTACCCGAAGGAAACCCACGGAAACACCATACAAACACCTTGCAGATGTTGTCCAGGACCCCAGCGCTGCAAGACTGCAGTGCTATCCACTGAGCCACCGTGCTGCCCTAGAAAGGTCAGCTTTCATTTTGCTGGTGAATTCAACAAGTAAAAGAGGAAAAGGGGATGAATTTTCTACAGATCCTCTTATAGAGGGATATTTCCAACAAAAGAATAGCTTTTCAGTCATGTGTTTAATGAAATAAGTTAGGTTTATCTTAAGTAAATGTCCATACATGAAGAAAATCTTGAGAATGGCTCATTAAAATTCACTTATTCCGAGGTCGGGAGATTATTAAGAAACAGCAGTGCTGCTATCTGCCCAAGCAATTAACCCAAATGCAGTTCTTGATGTGAGATCCCTTTATTAGCCTAAAGACATAGACGACCCAGATGTTTTGCTTTTATGAAAAATATGTTTGCCAAGTTCTGAAACTAAAGGTGGTGATGACAACTTCTAAATAGAAACCATGAGGAGCACGACGGCAGCTGGCCAATTTTTAAGAAGGTCCCAAGAACAACACCTTTATTTTTTTTTTCTGTGTTAAGGAACAACTATGAAATTTTGGCTGCTGAAAAAGAAAATGTTTGTAATTAATAAAGGGTCCACATGACACCATACTGCCAGACATTTTTGGTAATCAAAAGTTTAATGGCACACAGAATGCATCAAGTATTTTCTCAGCTCAATATTGGTATAATTGTGCTCAAAAGTTTACATAATCCAGCAGAATTTTGTCTTTCTTTGCCTTTTTCCAAGAATATGAATGATAACACCAAAACTCATGGTTAGTGGTTGTGTGAAGCCATTTATTGTCAAACTGTGTTTTCTCTTTTTAACCCCTTCCTGACATCAGATGTACTATCCTGTCCATGGGACCCGGGCCCCGATGCCCATGGACGTGATAGTACGTCTACCGCGATCAGCGGCGCACCTGACACGTTAACCGCTTGCACACCACGATCAAACATGATCGCGGTGTACCGGGGGTTAAAGGGAAGCATCGGTAGGGAGGGGGCTCCCTCCGTGCTTCCCTGAGCCCCCCATGGCAGCGCAATGTGCAGCGCTGCTGCGTGGGTCTCTTTCCCTACAGGCCCCCGAATCCAAGATGGCGACGGGGGCCTGTAGGGAGCTGACTTCCTCAGTGCCTGCAAAGCGCAGGCATGAGGAAGTCTGCAGAACTGCCTGTAACAGATCGCTGATCTGTCACAGTGATCTGTGATGTGACAGATCAGCGATCTGTCACAGGACAGTGATGTCCCACCTGGGACTATGAAATAAAGTTGAAAAAAAAAGTGTTAAAATAATTTTAAAAAAATCGCCAAATAAATTAGAAAAAAAAAAAAAAAATTCCCCCAATAAATCCTTTTTTTTAAATAAAAAAAAAATAATAAAAGTACACATATTAGGTATCGCCGCATCCGTAACGACCTGCCCTATAAAACTATCCCATTAGTTAACCCCTTTAGTGAACCCCTTAAAAAATAAAAATAAAAAACGAAGCAAAAAATAATGATTTATTATCATACTGCCAAACAAAAAGTGCAATAACGCGAGATCAAAAAGACAAATATAAATAGCCATGGTACCTCTGAAAACGTCATCTTGTCCCGCAAAAAACGAGCCACAATACAGCATTGTCAGTGAAAAAATAAAAAAGTTATAGCTTGCAGAATAAAGCGATACAAAAATAATTATTTTTTATATAAAATAGTTTTCATTGCATAAAACTGACAAAACGACCTAAATGAGGTATCACTGTAACCGTACTGACCCGAAGAATAAAAACGCCTTATCAATTTTACCACACGCGGAACGGTGTAAACGCACCCCCCCAAAAGATATTCATGAAACGCTGGTTTTTGTTCATTCTGCGTAACAAAAATCAGAATAAAAAGCGATCAAAAAATGTCACGTGCCCGAAAATGGTACCAATAAAAACATCAACTCATCCCGCAAAAAATAAGACCTCATATGACTCAGTGAGTCAAAATATGGTAAAATTATAGCTCTCAATATGTGGTGATGCAAAAACTATTTTTACAATAAAAGCGTCTTTTAGCGTGCGACAGCCGCTAAAAATAAATACCGCCATAAATAGTAAATCAAAACCCCGCTATCACCCCTTAGTAAGGGAAAAATAATAAAATTAAAAGAAAATGTATTTATTTCCATTTTCCCATTAGGGTTAGGGCTAGGGCTAGGGTTATGGCCAGGGTTAGGGTTAGGGTTAGGGCTAGGGTTAGGGTTAGGGCTAGGGTTAGGGCTAGGGCTGACATTAGGGTTAGGGGTGTGTTGGCGTTAGGGTTGGAGTTAGAATTGGGTGTTTCCACTGTTTGGGCACATCAGGTGCTCTCCAAATGCAACATGGTGTCTGATCTCAATTCCAGCCAATTCTGAGCTGAAAAAGTCAAATGGTGCTCCATCCCTTCCAAGCTCTGCCATGCGCCCAAACAGTGTTTTACCCTCACATGTAGGGTATCAGCCTACTCAGGACAAATTGCAAAACAAATTTTGGGGTCCAATTTCTCATGTTACCCTTAGGAAAATAAAAAATTGGGGGCAAAAATATCATTTTTGTGGAAAAAAATGATTTTTTTATTTTCACGTCCGAGCGTTATAAACTTCTGTGAAGCACTTGGGGGTTCAAAGTGCTCACCACACATCTAGATAAGTTCCGTGGGGGGTCTAGTGTCTAAAATGGGGTCACTTATGGGGAGTTTCAATAGTTTAGGTAGATTAGGGGCTCTCCAAACGCACATGACACCCGCAGACCATTCCATCAAAGTCTGCATTCCAAAATGTCACTACTTCCATTCTGAGCCCCGACTTGTGCCCATACAGTAGTTTTCACCCACAAATGGGGTGTCAGCGTACTCAGTACAAATTGGACAACAACTTTTGGGGTTCAATTTCTCCTGTTACCCTTGGGAAAATAAAATAATTGGGGACTAATTGATCATGTTTGTGGAAAAAATATGATTTTTTTTATTTTCATGCCCGGGCATTATAAACTTCTGTGAAGCACTTGGGGGTTCAAAGTGCTCACCACACATCTAGATAAGTTCCGTGGGGGGGTCTAGTGTCCAAAATGGGGTCACTTGTGGGGAGTTTCAATAGTTTAGGTAGATCAGGGGCTCTCCAAACGCACATGACACCCGCAGACCATTCCATCAAAGTCTGCATTCCAAAACGTCACTACTTCCCTTCCAAGCCCCGACGTGTGCCCATACAGTAGTTTTCTCCCACAAATGGGGTGTATGCGTACTCAGGACAAATTGGACAACAACTTTTGGGGTCCAATTTCTCCTGTTACCCTTGGGAAAATAAAAAAATTGGGGACTAATTGATCATGTTTGTGGAAAAAATACGATTTTTTTATTTTCATGCCTGGGCACTATAAACTTCTGTGAAGCCCTTGGGGGTTCAAAATGCTAACCACACATCTAAATAAGTTCCTTAGGGGGTCTAATTTCCAAAATGGGGTCATTTGTGGGGGGTTTCCACTGTTTAGGTACATTAGGGGCTCTCCAAAGACAACATGACACCCGCAGACCATTCCATCAAAGTCTGCATTCCAAAACGTCACTACTTCCCTTCCGAGCCCCGACATGTGCCCATACAGTAGTTTTCTCCAACATATGGGGTATCAGCGTACTCAGGACAAACTGGACAACAACTTTTGTTGTCCAATTTCTCCTGGTACCCTTGGGAAAATAAAAAAATTGGTGACTAAAAGATCATGTTTGTGGAAAAAATACAAATTTTATATTTTCACGCCCGGGCGTTATAAACTTCTGTGAAGCACTGGAGGGGTCAAAGTGCTCACCACACATCTAGATAAGTTCCTTGGGGGTCTAGTTTCCAAAATGGTGTCATTTGTGGGGGGTTTCCACTGTTTTGGTACATCAGGGGCTTTCCAAACGCGACATGGTGTCAGATCTCAATTCCAGCCAAAAACGTCAAATGGCGCTGCTTCCCTTCCGAGCTCTGCCATGCGCCCAAATAGTGGTTTACCCCCACATGTGGGGTATCAGCGTACTCAGGACAAATTGCACAATACCTTTTAGGGCGCTGTTACCCTTGGAAAAAGAAGAATTGAGGGTGAAAAGATCATTTTTGTGGAAAAAATATGACTTTTTAATTGTACGGCTGTATGTTATAAACTTCTATGAAGCCCTTGGGGGTTCAAAGTTCTCACCACACATCTAGATAAGTTCCTTGGGGGGTCTAGTTTCCAAAATGGTGTCATTTGTGGGAGGTTTCCACTGTTTTGGTACATCAGGGGCTTTCCAAACGCGACATGGTGTCAGATCTCAATTCCAGCAAAAAATATCAAATGGTGCTGCTTCCCTTCCGAGCTCTGCCATGCACCCAATAGTGGTTTACCCCCACATATGGGGTATCAGCATTCTCAGGACAAATTGCCCAAAAACTTTTAGGGTCCTCTTACCCTTGAAAAATAAGAATTGAGGGTGAAAAGATCATTTTTGTGGAAAAAATATGATTTTTTAATTGTACGGCTGTATGTTATAAACTTCTATGAAGCCCTTGGGGGTTCAAAGTTCTCACCACACATATAGATAAGTTCCTTGGGAGGTCTAGTTTCCAAAATAGTGTGATTTGTGGGGGGTTTCCACTGTTTTGGTACATCAGGGGTTTTCCAATCGCGACATGGTGTCCGATCTCAAGTCCAGCCAAAAACGTCAAATGGCGCTGCTTCCCTTCCGAGCTCTGCCATGCGCCCAAATAGTGGTTTACCCCCACATGTGGGGTATCAGCATACTCAGGACAAATGGCACAATAACTTTTAGGGTCCTCTTACCCTTGGGAAAATAAAAATTGGGGGTGAAAAGATCATTTTTTTGGAAAAAATATGATTTTTTAATTGGACCACTGTACGTTATAAACTTCTGTGAAGCCCTTGTGAGTTCCAAGTTCTCACCACATATCTAGATAAGTTCCTTGGGGGTTCTAGTTTCCAAAATGGAGTCACTTGTGGGGGGTTTCCACTGTTTAGGTACATCAGGGGCTCTCCAAACGTGACATGGCGTCCGATCTGAATTCCAGCCAATTTTGCATTGAAAAAGTCAAACGGCATTCCTTCCCTTCTGAGCTCTGCCATGCGCCGAAACAGTAGTTCCCCCCAACATATCAGGTATCAGCATACTCAGGACAAATTGCACAATAACTTTTGCAGTCCAATTTGTCCTGTTACCCTTGGTAAAATAAAAAAAATTGAATCAGAAATATTTTTTTTGTGAAAAAAAATTAGATATTCATTTTTTTTTTTAAATATTCAAAAAATTCCTGTGACGCACCTAAAGGGTTAATAAACTTCTTGAATGTGGTTTTGAGCACCTTAAGGGGTACAGTTTTTAGAATGCTGTCACTTTTGGGTATTTTCTATCATATAGACCCCTCAAAGTGGCTTCAAATGTGATGTGGTTCGTAAAAATAAAATGGTGTTGCAAAAATGAGAAATCGCTGGTCAATTTTTAACCCTTATAACTTCCTAACAAAAAAAATTTTGGTTCCAAAATTGTGCTGATGTAAAGTAAACATGTGGGAAATGTTACTTATCAAGTTTTTTGTGTGCCGTATCTCTGTGATTTAAGGGCATAAAAATTCAAAGTTGGAAAATTGCGAAATTTTCAAAATTTTCGCCAAATTTCCATTTTTTTCACAAATAAACGCAAGTTATTTGAATGAAATTTTACCACTTACATGAAGTACAATATGTCACGAGAAAACAATGTCAGAATGACCGGGATCCATAGAAGCGTTCCAGAGTTATGAACTCATAAAGGGACAGTGGTCAGAATTGTAAAAATTGGCCCGGTCATGAACGTGCAATCCACCCTTTGGGGTGAAGAGGTTAAATCATAGGTATATTCCAAAAAGGGCTCAGAAATGGGGAAAAAAAGATGATATGTCCTCCTGCAGGGTTTTGCGGTAAGTATACAACAATACTCCTGCTGAGTTTAAAACCCCACTACGAGAGGATGTCCTTAATTTCACAAAAGTGGCAGTGTATATACATCAAGATACAACCTCACATAAATTGATGCAAATGCATAAGCATGTAGTTTTATACAACAACCTGCAAATATGGCCAGAATTTAGGAATTGTTAGGAAAGCTGGGTGCACTGATCCTAACAGGAAAGCTGGACATAATGGCTTCACCCAACCATTAACCATAGGTGGAGAAAAAATTTTGGTGTTATCATTCATATTCTCTGAAAAAAAGCTGAGAAAGCCAAAATTCTGCTGGGTATGTAAACTTTTGAGCAAAACTGTATAATATATATATATATATATATATATATATATATATATAGTGGTGTAGTTACCACTATGTCAGCTAGGGGGCGCTGTGTGGGTGTCCCAGGACGGGTGTACAGGCACATTCAGTGTGGTAACAGGAGCAGGGTCCTAAATGACCATTATGGGTCTCAAGGTGGGTGGCCTTGGGATGCAGGCTCCAGGGTGTATTGATCAGCAGAGGTACTGCTGATCTTTCTGTTACACTGTGTCAGGGAAGCCTGTGTGTGTCTATACAACCTTTAGTGATGTCATAGCCATGTGATCACCTGTGGGTGTGGTTACAGGGCTATGTAATTGAGGTGTTTGGCACATGTGAGAGAGAGTGGAGGGAGTCTGTGAGAGTGTGGACAGACTTCCCTGTGTCCAGGTGGGACACTACAGAGAGGGGCCTGTGTGCTAAGGAAGGAGAAGCCTTCCTGGGTCTGCGGCTGCAGATAGAGCGCTGCTCTGGACATTGCCCTGAGCTGGGTATATTAGTTGTATATGGGGAGGACTACACCTCCCAGCATGTGCTGAGACTCTCGGTCCGAGTCTGAAGCCACGGACGTTTATGTTCTTTTGTGCCTAAGCTAGAGGCGATGTTGGTGATATGCTGAGTTATGGTTTATGGAGCAAATAAACCTCATGAACTTTGGTAAGAACCTGCCTCATGTTTGTCTCCCGCTGCACCTGAGCGAGTCACATCCCTACAATTGGTGACAGACTGCGGGCAGCGATTCCCAGAAGCACGTGTGGCAGTGCTGGCGATTCTGAGCCAGGAGAACAGACGGTCTGACAACCGTGAGTAATACTGACCGAGGTCAGAGAAAGTGACTGTATTAATATTTGTGGGATACCTCTGAGGAGAAGAGGCGTCCAGGAACCTGTGTGGCCGACACAGGTAACAGACAGGAGTCTGTGTTGCACTGACCAGGGTCAGTGAGAGACTGTGTTCCTGGAGGAGTCAGTGAGCAAGGTCCTGGAGGGTCAGTGTTGGGAGGTTCTGGGAGAGGAATCGGATCCCTGGAACACGTGCTATGACCTTGGACCTGGTGAGGCGTGTGTTGGGCAGTCTCAGGCGGAGACAGATGTCCTGAAGAGCACCCGCTGAGCCCCTGGACCTGGTGAGGCTGGTGTGTTGGGAGACCCTGGGAGGAGGGTCGGCTCCCTGAATAGCACCCGGTGTGCCCTGTGTGTTGGACGGTCTCAGGTGGAGACGGTACATCCTGAGTGGCACAGGAACAGGACATGTGAGAGACTGTGCATGTTTTTTTTCTTTTTTTTTCTTTTCCTCTGCAAAACCTGAAGGTGCTTGCTGTGGCTCAGTGGGGTCACGAAGGTCTCGCAGCACAAGGACCTGGTGTTTTCTTTAAGGGATCTGCCCTGGGAGCATTGGTAGCAGACGCTGTCTGTCTACACCATCCTGCTGCAGCTTTATTGCATGTGACTAAGCGGATACAGTAGTTGTGGCTTTACACAACTATTAAGGGTGAGTACCCTGTATTATTGCTGCATAACCCATTATACCTGCACTGGTAAGGCCCTATGGGCGCACTTTTGTGGCTTTTTTATCTTTGAGGGTGACAAGCGGCTTCCAGTAACCCGGCGGGGTTACGAAGGTGACAAGTGGCTTCCTGTGGATCGGCGGGTCCACGAAGATGGCACAGCAGGAGCTGCAGTGACACCAGCTGCTGTGTATGTGTGTGAACAGCAGCCGGAGGTGCCGGTGATCAGTGACAGCAGGAGCTGTGGTGGTGCCAGCAAAGACTTGTGTGGTATCGTTAAAAGACAAACTGTACTGTGTGAACTGTGGCCTAAGAGGTTCTGCAGGACGGACATGGGGAAATCCCAAAAGGGGGCGGTGACCCAAATGGGGACGGTGACCCAAAAGGGGGCGGTGACCCAAAAGGGGGCGGTGACCCAAATTGGAGTGGTAACCCAAAAAGGGGTGGAAACCCAAAAGGGGGCGGTGACCCAAATTGGAGTGGTAACCCAAAAAGGGGTGGAGTCCCAAAAGGGGGCGGTGACCCAAATTGGAGTGGTAACCCAAAAAGGGGTGGAGTTCCAAAAGGGGGCGGTGACCAAAATTGGGGTGGCAACCCAAAGCGGGGTGGTGGTCCAGAAAGGGGCCAAGTGTGAAGAAGTGACAGCACTGGGTGACTCAGTAGGTATGTCTGGAGTACCGCAGTGTATGTGCAGGTCTTTTTCAGAATGTGGAATATCCTTTCCAGGTAGTAATGACGGGCCACAGATGTGTACAGTGATGCTGCACCGGGAAGGAGCCTTTGGTCGGCTGGACTCAGAGAGTCATAGAATCATAGAATCATAGAATCGTAGAGTTGGAAGGGACCTCCTGGGCCATCTGGTCCAACCCCCTGCTCAAAGCAGGAATCGCTAAATCATCCCAGTCAGATGTCTGTCCAGCCTGTGTTTGAAGACTTCCATTGAAGGAGAACTCACCACTTCTCGTGGCAGCCTGTTCCACTCATTGATCACTCTAACTGTCAAAAAGTTTTTTCTAATATCTAATCTGTGTCTCCTCCCATTCAGTTTCATCCCATTGCTTCTAGTCTTTCCTTGTGCAAATGAGAATAAAGTTGATCCTTCTACAATGTGACAGCCCTTTAGATATTTGTAGACAGCTATTAAGTCTCCTCTCAGTCTTCTCTTTTGCAAACTAAACATTCCCAAATCCTGCAACCTTTCCTCATAAGACAGGGTTTGCAGACCGGTCACCATTCTGGTCGCTCTTTTCTGAACTTGCTCCAGTTTGTTGATGTCTTTTTTAAAATGTGGTGCCCAAAACTGGACACAATATTCCAGATGAGGTCTGACCAAAGAGGAGTAGAGGGAAATAATGACTTCACGTGATCTAGACTGTATGCTTCTGTTAATACATCCTAGAATTGCATTTGCCTTTTTTGCTGCTGCATCACACTGTTGACTCATATTCAGTCTGTGATCTATTAGTATACCCAAGTCTTTTTCACATGTGCTGTCACTTAGCCCTATTCCTCCCATTCTATATATGCTTTTTCCATTTTTATTGCCCAGATGTAGTACTTTGCATTTTTCCCTGCTAAAAACCATTCTGTTAGTTGCTGCCCACTTCTCCAGTTTATTTAAATCTTTTTGAATCCTCTCTTAGTATTAGCTATCCCTCCTAGCTTTGTGTCATCAGCAAATTTAATCAGTTTACCCTCAATTCCTTCATCTAAATCGTTGATAAAGATGTTGAACAATACAGGGCCCAGGACAGAGCCCTGTGGTACCCCACTTGAGACATTCTTCCAACTGGATGTGCAGCCATTTACGACCACTCTTTGGGTCCGATCACTAAGCCAGTTATGAATCCACCTAACAGTTGCCTTGTCCATTCCATACTTAATCATTTTTCAATAAGGATTGTATGAGAGACTTTGTCAAATGCTTTGCTGAAGTCAAGATATACTATATCTACAGCATTTCCTTGATCCACCCAATCAGTGATACCGTCATAGAAGGAAATTAAGTTAGTCTGACATGACTTATTAGTTACAAACCCATGCTGACTCTGTTTAATCACTTCATTCTTATCCAGGTATTGACATACATGTTGTTTAATAATTTGTTCAAAGATCTTTCCTGGTATAGAAGTCAGACTCACCGGCCTATAGTTACCTGGGTCCACTTTCTTCCCCTTTTTGAAGATAGGAACAACATTTGCTCTTCTCCAGTCTTCTGGCACTTCTCCTGTTCTCCAAGAATTTTCAAAGATTATAGAGAGGGGTTCAAAAATTTCTTCTGCTATCTCCTTCAGTACTCTGGGGTGTAATTCATCTGGACCTGGAGACTTGAATTCATTTAGGCTAGCTAAGTGTTTCCTCACTATCTTTCTGTTTATAGATATCCTGGATTCTTCTATTCCCTTAATAGGACAGTGAATAACAGTTGATGTTACATTTCCTTTCTGGGAGAAAACAGATGCAAAATAGGAATTTAAAAGTTCAGCCTTCTCAACATCCTGTCTTACCATTTCATCATTTTCATCCTGTAAAAATCCTATAGCATCTTTGACTTTTCTTTTACTTTTGACATATCCCCAAAATCCTTTATTATTGCTTTTGACATCTCTTGCAAGCCTCAATTCATTTTCAGCTTTAGCTAATCTGATTTGTGCCCTGCAGGTTCTGCAGACAGCATTATATTCTTCTTTAGATATGCCTCCCTCTTTCCATTTTATAAACATTTTTTTCTTCCTTTTTAGCATGTGCTAAAGTCAGGTGACTCTGACAGGAACTCCTCTCGTTTTCTCTCTGACCGAGAAAAACGTCAGGGTTCGCTGTAAACACGGGGTCACGGTGAACTACGCAGTAGACACAGTAGTGTTTGAGGGGACCAAAGGTGGTGAGTGCCAAGGTAGAGGAATACCACGGGACTTAGTCTATGCCTGGGAGAGGGGCCGGGACTTTCTATTGTTTGATGACGTTTGGTCTGACGATGGAGATGCTTCGACTGTGGGGCAAGCAGACACTGAGACAGTGACGGCTCCTGACATGGACAGGTCAGAGGTAGAACTGACCAGAGGAAGAAGTACATCTGCCCAACTGACGGACCTGACGTCTCGTGATCAGACAGATGGTGGGCTGGGAGATGAGACTACTGTACTAGACACATTGGTGCTGGACGGTAACTGGAGGGTTCACTCGACTGGTGTGACTGACCCAGTGGTACCCTTTGATGATATAATTAAAGAGGTAGTGGTGAGACACGTGCTGGACAAAAGAGAGCAGGATCGTGAGATACAGCTGATAAAGGAGACTGTAACAGAACATGTCGAACGGGAAAGAGTCCTAAGGCAAGCAGCTGAGCACAGAGTGGATGAGCTGGAGAAGGAAGTCTCTGAGCTCAGAGGTCACCTGTCAGCGTGTAAAACCATGAACAAGACCCTGTTGGAAGATATGGAGGTGCTCAGAGAGGCCCAAGAGAAGCATCAACAGGAGATTCTCAGGAGAGAGGATGAGTGTCGCTACCTGGCAGAGGAGAAAGATAAAGTTCTGCAAGAACTCAGTGGAGTAGTAAAAGGGCTTCTGCAGGAGAAGTGGAGGGGTGAAGACGTACAGCGGCCTTGCCCGACTGATAGCAAGGCAGAACTGCCAAAGCCCATCTTGGAAAAGGGTCCTGAAGGCTGTAAATCTCAGGAAGATGGTGAGCCAAGAGCTGCACAAGACAGTCACCCGGTCTTGGCAGATACCTTGAGGGAAGTGTCCGTGGGGAACCCAGAGCCATCTGTCCAGGATGAGAGCAAGTCCATGACCTTCAAGTGTGTGATGGAGGTACCCGAAGACGTGCGAGAAGCGTGTGCCAGCGAAGGTGTGCATGAGACCTTTAAAAAGGCAGTAAAGGCCTATAGTGTGAGCTGGGCACCAGAAACAGACCAGTTGGTGATACTGGCAGAAACGGAAGACACAGAGAGAAGGGTGGCTGTCCTGAAGGAGATGCACCTACAATGTCTCCGCACGAAACAGATGCTCGTGAAGCGTAATTGGAAAGCCGCTCGACGTCTGGAGCTTGCAAGGGAAGCACAAAGTCGGCTGGGCTTTGTGGAAGACATAATTCCGGTGCCCAGAAATCTGGTGGGGAAAGTCGTTGGCAGACTTGGAAAGGTGATGCAGGAGATGGTGAATCGATCCTGTGTGAAGAGAGTGAGGATCCCACCTGCTGGTGAAATCCAAGTCGTTATTGAAGATGACATGGTTCCTGTCATTGTGGTTGGTTCGGTGGAAAGCATTGGGAAGCTTCGCATGCTCCTGGAATATCGGGTAGCGTACCTGAAGGAGATTGAGCAGCTAAGACAGGATCGACTGCAGATGAATGAGCAGATAGAGAACGTCAGGTGGCGTTCCCCTCCAACCCAAGGTGTAAGGACCCGAAGGGATCCTCCAAGGAATGAAAGGACAGGTAGTCGAAGGCAAGAACGTCGAGAGTCCGCAAGTGGCCGTTCTAATCTTAGTAACATAGGCACAAGACTCGGTGGTGGACATAGCGACAGAGGGTCAGACTCAGACCAGCCAGTTGGCCCAGCTGGACGTGGGACTCATGACCGTGCGAACTGGGAGAGCCAGCCAGTGATAGAAAGATCGCGTGATGAAGCACACTGCAGACAGGTGGAGACTAAAGAGTGTCTGGTCACACTGACAGACGTTGACGGGAAGGCCAAAGCCCAAGGCCGAGATACTGACCGCTGGGGGCAGGGGAGGCCTAACGTAAATATGCAGTATGACTACCGAAACAGACGGAGATGGTCCTCCCGACTGGTAGGGCAAGGTGACATGGGTGCCAGGTCTCAAGATCCCTGGGTGATGTCATGTGTTCAACCCCACAAGTTTGAACAGAGGGGGGAGGTATGTGGTGTAGTTACCACTATGTCAGCTAGGGGGAGCTGTGTGGGTGTCCCAGGACGGGTGTACAGGCACATTCAGTGTGGTAACAGGAGCAGGGTCCTAAATGACCATTATGGGTCTCAAGGTGGGTGGCCTTGGGATGCAGGCTCCAGGGTGTATTGATCAGCAGAGATACTGCTGATCTTTCTGTTACACTCTGTCAGGGAAGCCTGTGTGTGTCTATACAACCTTTAGTGATGTCATAGCCATGTGATCACCTGTGGGTGTGGTTACAGGGCTATGTAATTGAGGTGTTTGGCACATGTGAGAGAGAGTGGAGGGAGTCTGTGAGAGTGTGGACAGACTTCCCTGTGTCCAGGTGGGACACTACAGAGAGGGGCCTGTGTGCTAAGGAAGGAGAAGCCTTCCTGGGTCTGCGGCTGCAGATAGAGCGCTGCTCTGGACATTGCCCTGAGCTGGGTATATTAGTTGTATATGGGGAGGACTATACCTCCCAGCATGTGCTGAGACTCTCGGTCCGAGTCTGAAGCCACGGACGTTTATGTTCTTTTGTGTCTAAGCTAGAGGCGATGTTGGTGATATGCTGAGTTATGGTTTATGGAGCAAATAAACCTCATGAACTTTGGGAAGAACCTGCCTCATGTTTGTCTCCCGCTGCACCTGAGCGAGTCACATCCCTACAATATATATATAAACGATTGCTTTCGATAAACATTAATGTGCTTTCCCTTGTCTAGCTCGGTAATAGTAGTAAAAACAGACAGTGTGAATTTATATTCTGGTAAAATTACTGCAGTTACGGATGAAAATATGCATCTTTATTACTTTTTTGACAAAAATAAGTAGATTACTGTTGAACAATGCATTTATTATATTAAAATATGAAATTGAATTAAATTACTATACTTGAAGTGGTCATTGGCCTGACAATTTTCTGTTGTCATATAAATTAACTTGTTCATACCACTTGCTATCATAACTAACAAAGTCTTTCACATTGACTGACAAACAGTAAGGGTCCCGTTTCACATAGCGATGCACCAGCGATCCCGACAACGATGCGACCTGGTAAGGATCGCTGGTGCGCTGCTACATGATCGCTAGTAAGCTGCCAAACAGGCAGATCTCTTCAACGATGCAGCAATCTGATGGTGATCCGTATAATGACCTCGGTGGTCGTTGGTACCTTGTCACACAGCAGCAATTCTGACGACTCCTGCCTGCGTCCCTGAGTTCAGCGTCGCCAATGAGGACGATAAAAAAATGGCCCAGGACATTCGAGCATGATCAGCGATATCCAGCGGGGGGTCGCCGCTGTGTGTCACATGTAGCAAGATCGCTGGTGAGATCACTGTTGCGTCACAAAATCGGTGACGCTTCAGCGATCTCGGTAGCGATCTCGCTATGTGAGATGGGGCCTTAAGTCCACTATACAGTTGTGGCCAAAAGTATTGACACCCCTGCAATTCTGTCAGATAATACTCAGTTTCTTCCTGAAAATGATTGCAAACACAAATTCTTTGGTATTATTATCTTCATTTAATTTGTCTTAAATGAAAAAAACACAAAAGATAATGAAGCAAAAAGCAAAACATTGATCATTTCACACAAAACTCCAAAAATGGGCCAGACAAAAGTATTGGCACCCTCAGCCTAATACTTGGTTGCACAACCTTTAGCCAAAATAACTGCGACCAACCGCTTCCGGTAACCATCAATTAATTTCTTACAATGCTCTGCTGGAATTTTAGACCATTCTTCTTTGGCAAACTGCTCAAGGTCCCTGATATTTGAAGGGTGACTTCTCCAAACTGCCATATTTAGATCTCTCCACAGGTGTTCTATGGGATTCAGGTCTGGACTCATTGCTGGCCACCTTAGAAGTCTCCAGTGCTTTCTCTCAAACCATTTTCTAGTGCTTTTTGAAGTGTGTTTTGGGTTATTGTCCTGCTGGAAGACCCATGACCTCTGAGGGAGACCCAGCTTTCTCACACTGGGCCCTAAATTATGCTGCAAAATTTGTTGATAGTCTTCTGACTTCATAAAGCCATGCACACGGTCAAGCAGTCCAGTGCCAGAGGCAGCAAAGCAACCACAAAACATCAGGGAACCTCCGCCTTGTTTGACTGTAGGGACCGTGTTCTTTTCTTTGAATGCCTCTTTTTTCTCCTGTAAACTCTATGTTGATGCCTTTGCCCAAAAAGGTCTACTTTTGTCTCATCTGACCAGAGAACATTCTTCCAAAACGTTTTAGGCTTTTTCAGGTAAGTTTTGGCAAACTCCAGCCTGGCACTTTTATGTCTCGGGGTAAGAAGTGGGGTCTTCCTGGGTCTCCTACCATACAGTCCCATTTCATTCAGACGCCGACGGATAGTATGGGTTGACACTGTTGTACCCTCAGACTGCAGGGCAGCTTGAACTTGTTTGGATGTTAGTCAAGGTTCTTTATCCAACATCCGCACAATCTTGTGTTGAAATCTCTTGTCAATTTTTCTTTTCCGTCCACATCTAGGGAGGTTAGCCACAGTGCCATGGGCTTTAAAGTTCTTGATGACACTGCGCACGGTAGACACAGGAACATTCAGGTCTTTGGAGATGGACTTGTAGCCTTGAGATTGCTCATGCTTCCTCACAATTTGATTTCTCAAGTCCTCAGACAGTTCTTTGGTCTTCTTTCTTTTCTCCATGCTCAATGTGGTACACACAAGGACACAGGACAGAGGTTGAGTCAACTTTAATCCATGTCAACTGGCTGCAAGTGTGATTTAGTTATTGCCATCATCTGTTAGGTGGCACAGGTAAGTTACAGGTGCTGTTAATTACACAAATTAGAGAAGCATCACATGATTTTTCGAACAGTGCCAATACTCTTGTCCACCCTCTTTTTTATGTTTGGTGTGGAATTATATACAATTTGGCTTTAGGACAATTCTTTTTGTGTTTTTTCATTTAAGACAAATTAAATGAAGATAATAATACCAAAGAATTTGTGTTCGCAATCATTTTAAGGAAGAAACTGAGTATTATCGAACAGAATTGCAGGGGTGTCAATACTTTTGGCCACAACTGTAGTAAAGAAATCAGTTCTGCTTTAATCCTATTAGCATCATAATAGGCTACAGTATTAATTCCATTGTCAAGTGACTGATGGACATGATATCATCACTGATGGTGTGACATAGTCCATAGGAACAGCAGAATTGGTGCAGGGAGTGGATTCCCATGATGTTTATACTTTTTTTGTTATTTTATCCCTTTGACTTGCCATTGAATGTTTTTTAGATGACCCAGAAAAGCCCCTTAAGTAAATCTTACCAATTATGTTGGGATATTGCAATAATATACTATACTGAATAATATACTATCATTATGACTGGAAATGCAGCTGAAAGGCCTAAACATTACAAATCCCACAGTACCAATGGACAAAGGCCATTGTGCATCTGTAAAAATGTTATCTTTTGTCTCTTATGTGATGAAATATCAGATTTAAAAAAAAAAATTCTGATGCCTTGGATATAATTATTGGATTTTCTGGCATTCTGCTGGTGAATTTCCCCAAGAAAGCATGGAACTGTAGGAGTTTTACAGGAAATCTAACTATTAAATCACAGACTGACAACAGAATTAATTTTTAGCTTAAATCCTTCTTTTGGTAAAAGAAAAAGTTAAAGTGAACCTAGAGTTTAATTCAGCAGTCCAGTGCAATGTCTGGACATCCTTTCAGGTGTAAATTAATATTAAATTGTACTTATATGTCTATCTATGGGACTCATCTTCTGACTTCAAAATAGTGGGCAGGCAGTAGATAGTGAGAAGATACCTCAGCCATTGCCTGCCCGTTTGATTTACTTGAGCCTTCTTTACAAATGCTGATTGTTGATTGGCTTGTGTAAAAACAGCACCAATAATTGGCTGATGAGTGGAAAAAATGCTTGTTTACACACTGACTAAATCATGTCATGAAAGATAATTACCGATAGCTGGCTTTGTAAACATACTAGCAATCAGTCGTAACTAAAAAAACTTCTTGTTCACAGAAAGACTGAATCATTTATGTGCCCTATAAATCATCATTGTCAGCAGTACATCCCTCCATATAAACAAATATTTTGTTGGTGACAATATGGAATCTTTAAAGGAACTGAATAAAGGCATTAAAGGGGTTTTGCCACAAATAAAAGTACATTTTAATTAACAGATTTGGAATAACAATAATTTACACAATTGTTTTTATTTAAAAAAAAGTCCCTGTGCTGAGATAATCTTACATATGTATCCCTGCTGTGTTCATGTGTAATGTCTGTGTCTGTCCATGAAGGGACATGGTCTGATCATACCACAGCTCCTGGGCAGAGGAGGAAGCAAAAGTCTCTTAAAAAATTACAGCATGGGATTCTTTCTTTGTGGTAAAATATTGTTTAGAAACAGACAGTGAAATGTTTTAGTCACACAAACAATCAGCGGTGATCACATTCTATAATGTCTCTTTTTCTTTCTCCACTGGCCAGGAGCTGTGGTATGATCAGACCATGTTCCTGTACGGTCAGACATGGCCATTACACAGAACACAGCAGGGGCACATTTATAAGATTATCTCAGCACAGGAACATTTTTTAAACACATCAAATTAAGAAACATATTATTACTCCAAGATCTATTGATTAAAAAATACTTTTGTTTGTGGAACAACCCCTTTAAGGATTATTATGGCACCATAAAGTTAATTTGCGCACATGTAAAAAAACAGGCAAAAATCTGGGATATTCTCAAACTAGTGCTGTTAGGGGATGCAACTTCGCTGTCTCCAATCGTCAGGACAACTGTGCAATTGACTGATGAGTGATGGACAATGCCACAGCTGTCTTCCCTAAGTTATTTGGGAACTCACAGTGAGCATATGGTATATACACCTCCGATTCCAATGCATGTGTGACACCCCAGAGTCCGGTTGTCACAGTGACATTGCCTCCCTCTAAGAGGTGAAGTCATGCTTGGAGGCAAAAGGGGGGCCCCCATGCCAGGTAACATAGATTAAATCACAATTCCTGCTGCAGTTCAGAAAAGGGAGTTGCCTTATAAATTCTGGCCAGCAGATGCGGTTGGCGAGTCAGCTAGAAATCAGCTGAGGGAGTTGCCATGGAAACTAGAGCAGCTGTGAGCAAATGACAAGACAGTTAAACGTGAGGTAAAAAGATCTTTCTGGAAGATCCTGTCAGTTAGAGACGGAGAGCTGATCTGACAGGACGGGAAGGACGGTAGCAGAGAGAACGGGCTTTGGGGAAGCTAAAACTGCGTATAGCAGACCCCAGAGTGAAGCGCTAATAGAGAGAAAAGGGACACCAGAGTCCTTGGTGGTCAGGAGCTGTATGTCCTGATCGCCGAATCTGAAAGTACAGGGGACTGTAAGTTCCTGTGCGACATTGAACACCTGAGGTGCCCAGGGCTGATGTAGAAAAGGACGGAACCCGTGGAATAGGCTCACGCTGACAGCCGTACAGGTAAGAGAAATCATCACGCAATAGAGGGTCTCAGCTTAGTTATAAACAGCAGAGACCCACACACAAAGTGCAGAAGGAAGGTCCTAAACCCCCACCTGGCAACGTGGATCCCCCGAATGCCTCCAGGTGAGCTGGACTCATTCCATCGCCTGTATGTGATACTCCAGATTGCAACCAATTGCCAGTAAAAGGTAAAGAAACTGCACCTCTCTGTGTCCTTCTCTTATTTCTCTGCACCCCAACGTTCACAGCCATCTTAACTATTAATATAACATCTTTGCCCTGGGACTATTGCTCTACCTGTGGAGAGCTATTTTCACCTCAGCTGTGACACACTAACAGTCTCAGGGGAACAACACCGCAGCGCTGGTCACCTTTGACCAGAATACCACAGGTGGCGTCACGCATTTAATCATCTATAAACTATATCTTCGTTTGTACCACATCTAACAACATCACAAACAACTTTTCCCCCTATTTTATTATTTAACGGACGCCCCAGGGCCACGGACCAGGTCACCGCCGTTGTGACACCGTCCCTCATTGAAGTCGACGGGCTCGGTACCGAGTACCCCATGGCCCTGCCTGCCACGCGCTGTGCGCCAGGGCACTCCAACTGGATAATATATATATTATATAAAAAAACTTCCTTCTCACCCACACTGGGGGTGGTCTTTGTTGTCTTATCTCATTCTTTGGTCCTCTACCAGAGGCCTGGGAGTTTGAGGGGTTTTTGCATGATCTTAGTTGTTCCCAGCATTGTGCTTTTCTGGACAGAGAGCTCAGACGTTGCTCCTGGGATCTGTTGTAGCTATTCTTCCAACTTAGGGGGTCACTGCTCCAAGAGCTCCTATTACCACTGGAATCACTGTTGCCCTCACCTTCCACATCTTCTCCATTTCTCCTCTTTGACGCCCTGGTATTTCTCCAGCTTCTCATATTCCTTCTTTCAGATGTTGCTGTCACTTGGCACTGCCACATCTATTATCATTGCTGTCTTCTGATCCTTGTCTACTATGACAATGTCTGATTGGTTAGCCAACATCTGCTTATCCATCTGGATCTTGAAGTCCCACAGGATTTTAGCCCTTTCATTCTCCACCACTTTTGCAGGGGTCTCCCACCTGGACTTAGGGGGACTTAGCCCATATGCTGTGCAGATGTTCCTGTATACAATTCCTGCTGCTTGGTTGTGGCATTCAGTATATGCTGTTCCTGCTTGCATTTTGCATCCTATCACTATGTGTTGGATGGTTTCTGAGGTTTCTTTGCATAGTCTGTGCCTTGGGTCTTGTCTTGTGTGGTAGATTCATGCTTCTATGGATCTGGTACTTAGTGTTTGCTCTTGTGCTGCTATGATTAGTGCCTCTGTGCTGTCTCAGAGTCCAGCTTTCTCCAGCCGTTGGTAGGATTTCTCCATGTCAGCCACCTCCATTATCTGTCGATGGTACATCCCATGCAACGGCTTGTCTTGCCATGTCTCTTCTTGTTCCTGTTCTTCCTTCCAGATCTGTTGTTCTTGCTGCCTTGGGCTTTCTCTCAGCATCTCATCTTTTGGTGCCATCTGATGTATTCTTGGATACTCCTTGTTTCATCCAAGATGGTGGCTTGGATGCTTATCAAGCCTCGACCACCCTCCTTTCTGTTAGTATACAATCTTTGGGCACTAGACTTAGGGTGGAGACCTCCATGCAATGTGAGGAGCTTTCGTGTCTTCATATCTGCAGCTTCCATCTCTTCTTTTGGCCAGCACACTATGCCAGCAGGGTATCTGATAACTCGCAGGGCATATGGGTTGATGGCACGGATTTCATTTTTCCCATTTAGCTGGCTCTTCAGGACTTGTCTTACCCTTTGATGGCATTTGGATGTTGCTGCTTTCCTTGCCTCATCATCATGGTTACCGTATCCCTTTGGGATGCCGAGGTACTTGTAGCATGTCTGTACATCTGCTATGTGCCCTGCTGCCAATTCGGCTCCATCAGTCTTAACTACCTTGCCTCTCTTTATTACCAACTGGCCACACTTCTTCAGTCCGAAGGACATCCCGATGTCTTCACTGTAGATCCTTGTCAGGTGGATCAGTGAATTGATGTCTTGTTCATTTTTCACTCACAGCTTGATGCTATCCATGTAGACGAGGTGGCTGATGGTGCTTCTACTCTTGAACTTGTATCCATAGCAAGACTCTGTAATTATCTGACTGAGGGGTTTCAAGTCTATGCAGAACTGCAATGGGGACAGTGCATCACCTTGGTATATGCCGCATTTGATGGTCACTTGTGCTAATTGTCTGAGTTGACTTCCAATGTTGTTCTCCATAGCCCAATTGAGCTTCTGAGGAGGGTTCTTAATTTCCTGTTGACATTGTAGAGAGCCAAGCATTCACAGATCCATGTGTGTGGCATTGAGTCATAGACTTTCCTGTAGTCAATCCTGGCAGAGATTGGTCTGTCTGGATCTTGAACCTTGAGTGACTGCCTATCTACTAGGAACTGATGCTTAGAGCCTCTGGTGTTGGTCCCAATGCCTTTCTGAGCTGGTTTCATGTACTGGTTCACATGGTTCTGTAGCCTGGTGGCTATGATGCCTGACTGGAGTTTCCATGTTGTTGTAAGGCAGGTTATTGGGTGGTAGTTGGGAAGCTATGTATATATATATATATATACAGTATATATAGATATATATAGATATATTGATATATCTATACACTCATCCCGATAAGAGTAATAACAAAATGAACTAGCTCCCACCGCCAATTGCTTATACAGACCAACTGGACACCCATTGAGATAGCGTTGTGCTTCAGGGGCACAGTTTACAGAGCTCTTACATTTTATATATTTAATCTGGAAGGTGGAAAGTGTTTATAAAAAATATACAAAGACTTTATAAAATGGGAACACAGAAATACAGTATATATAATCACATGCATTAAAGAGAGCAATAACAAAAACTTACTAAATATGTGTGACACGGAATTGGCTTCGAGCTTAGCGGAGGGAAGCACTCCTTACAGCAACAGACAGAACAATCCAGCACTGAGTCTTTGAAAACTGACAAATGACAAAAACCCCAACTCTCATCTTTTTTAGATCAAGGTTACACCCATATACCTCCCCTTTGTGGGCTCATATGGGGGGCTTGTTGTGGGATGTGCAAGGTTTTTGGAAGATTATGAGATATCCTAAAAGTTAGGTATCTTCATCTCTGGATGTCCCATGCTAGAGATATTGTTTTCATGTTTACAATCATGATTTTACCTCTCTATAGAAATGAAACATGGCATGGATAGCATCATATACTGTATCTGTGCAATATTAAGTTGGAGGTGTTTGACTGGCCTCACGGTCATGCGAATTAATGCATTATGCTTGTCATTTCACCCCAATGCTGAAAATATATCTCCCATAAATATTGGATTGACACAAACCCCAATATTCATCACTGGCCACTGCCTGCAGAGACTCTGAGATAATTCCTTTGAACAGAGGAAGCGCCTGTCTTTGGAAATGTACAGGGTGGGTCATTATATTGTATAGTGTTGCTATCAGTGTGTCAAGAGTGGGAGAAGAGGATTGCATTGACAATCCAACACAATGGGCAGCACTTTGAACACATTTTATAAGTGGTCATAAACTTGTAAATAACTCATAAAAGAATCAAGTTACATTAAAACCAAGCACACCATTGATTTTCTTGTGAAATTCTCAATAGGTTTGATGTGTCACATGACCCTCTTCCCATTGAAAAAATAAAGTTGGATCCAAAATGGCCGACTTAAAAATGGCCACCATGGTCACCACCCATCTTAAAAAAGTTTCTTCATCCCATATACTAATGTGCCAAAAACAGGAAGTTAATATCACCAACCATTCCCATTTTATTTAGGTGTATCCATATAAATGGCCCACCCTGTACCTCCCCACCTCTGAGTATGAGAATCCTAGACTTGGTGGCTGTCTCTGAGCATTTCCCTTGTTGTAATTACCTGTTCATGGTAGGATGTCTTACTCCTAAGGAAGTTGAATTGTCAGCTCTTTCTCACTTCCCATTTATTATTAATCCCATATATTCAATGTGAGGGTGATATGTCCTCTTTCTGGATATGTCTTTATGGATTTTACAATTTTTCACAAGTGCTTTCCCAAAATTTTACATGAAGAGAGAGGTAATTTAAAAGTCATGGCAACAGCCACTATCATGACTTCAGGTAGTTTCAAATGTATAAAGTCAGAGAAAATATATATAAAGGGTACTCTCATATCATAAAACCTATAAAATACATTTAAAAAACATCTAATAACAAGAAGTTGTGACACAAAAATATCCAAAACCAAATAGTATATATACAATCCACAAGGGGTCATATTAGATAATAGTATAACATATGACATATGAGGCCAAGTGGCTAAAATACCCAAAAGAGCAAAGGAAAATATTAGGAAATAATTATGAGTAAACCCAAAAAGTAGCTAAAATACCAAATCTGGTAATAGAACGTAATGAAAGGAAATCCTGAATGGGAAGAGTAGATTTTAATTATTAACATGATCTTACAGATGGAAGTATGATGGGGCTATGTATATCTTTGCAAACTTCATATTATGCCCAAAGTGACTGACTGCCAGCCATAACTTTAACTTGTTTACGAAATGGTACATTTTTTATAGCAAAATACCACAAATAAATCCTTCCTAGACCCACATTGTTAAGCTGTAATGTGACATGTGTAAAACAATTACAGAAAATTTGTTTATTGTTTTGCTTCCACTTTTCCAGCATTTTATACAGTACTAAGTAAAAACATTCAGTAACTGTTTTCTCTTAGTATAAACTTTCCGTGCTGGACTTCCAAGTTCCAGCATAATAAAATGGCCACAAACACGGTGACCTTTTTAACCACATCATTTTTCTGGAATATACCACCATCATTATTCTCCCCTATAACAAACATCTCATTAGGAAAGTATGTGAAAAGATGTCCCTCTGTACTGTGACCTGACCTTTACTGTCACTGAGTTTATGCTATTTAAGGAAAACATTCCTTGTTTTGTCCTGCTACAGTTAGTCTGCCAATGAAGCTATGCAAAATTAGAAAAAAAAAGAAATATTGCCTGTTAGTTTTTATGGCAACACACACTTAAGAATAACTACAAATGGGAAAATGCTGAATCTTGTGATGCCAAAAATATATTATCTCTATTAATTCATAAAACCACATTAAAACACACACACACAAAGAAAAAAAAAGACAAGATGAGCACTTGACAAAGCAGGTATAGGGCCGGGGTCACACGAACCAACGCAAAATACGGTCAGTAGTTTACATGCGTAATACGGATGAATGGCCCCTAAACAGTGCTCCGTATGTCATCCGTAATCAAGGTGTGGTCGCGTATTTTGCGCATGTCAGCATCCGTATGTAATCCGTATGGCGAGATTTTCTCGCCGGCTTTCAAAATGGACATATAATGGAGCCCTATGACAGGGTTTATAACAGAAACCAAAGAATAGATATAGACACATAGCATGCATATATATATATGTATTCTATGTGTATATATCTATTCTTTCGTTTCTTTATTAACCCTGTCAGTGTGAGTTTACTGTATCGCGCACTGAATTGCCGGCTTTGCTAAAAGACACCGGGTGCGTATTTCTCGCAAGTCACATGTGTGGTCCGTGTGTAATCCGTATTTTTTGCGCACCCATAGACTTGCATTGGCGTATTACGGCCGTAGTACGCTGACAATCGCAGCATGCTGCGATTGGCATGGAGCGTAGAATACGGATGAGAAATATACGGCTGGTGCGAGTGACCCCATAGAGAATCATTGGTCCGTGTCTAATGCGTGCTTTTAGCGCCTCTCACTCAGCCGTATTCCTCGCCAGTGTGACCCCGGCCTAATAGTAACACAGGCAACAGGCATCCAGGCCTAGACTGAAGGCTCGTTTAGACATCTGTGAATCTCAGTCCGATCATGGACCGCAATGCACATACTGTCCGCGAGCCTCCTTATCCAAGCATGACAGTCTCATCAAATACATGAAGCTGCCATGCTCTGGTTCGTAGACATGCAGCCAGTATGTGCCTGGTAGTCCGTGATCAGACCAAGAACCAAGGCATCTGCATGAGCCCTAACATACTTAGTGGAGTACTTTTATACCTATTGTCCTAAGTTTCCAACTTTTCTTCCCTTCATAGTGGTTTTATGGGACTTTAAAAATTAATAAAGATTATATATTTTTGTCATCATGAAGTCCAACAATTTTTCCTTTATGATGTCCTCATGTTGATCTTAAACTGAGCAGATATATTTGTCATTTCTTACAACATACTTTTGTAAAATGTACTTAGAGTAAATGGTATGTGTCACAAAGTTCAGCACCAGCTCCATATCTACAATCTATATATATAAAACTGAGTGTATGTGTGTATGTGTGTATGTCAAGACACACCCACCCCACATAGCCCCACCCACTCCACATAGCCACACTCACTCCACTCTCAGAATTCTTGCAGTCTTTCTGGGATTGATGCAAGAGGGGATTGTAGCAGGCAGATGTAGTCAGTGTGTGCAGGTGCAGGCAGCCAAGCACTGATGTCCTCCCTACCTGGGCAGCAGGCTGGGTATGTCCCCCTGACTAAAACTGGCAGAAGTTAAAGAGTATTTGATCAGTATTTTACCTCAGCATTTGATCAGTGATTTACCTCAGTATTTGGTCAGCATTTTACCTCAGTGTTTGGTCAGTATTTTACCTCAGTATTTGGTCAGTATTTTGCCTCAGTATTTGGTCAGTGGTTTACCTCAGTATTTGGTCAGTATTTTACCTCAGTGTTTGGTCAGTATTTTACCTCAGTGTTTGGTCAGTATTTTACCTCAGTATTTGGTCAGTATTTTACCTCAGTATTTAGTCAGTGGTTTACCTCAGTGTTTTAGTGTTTTACCTCAGTATTTGGTCAATGGTTTACCTCAGGAGTTTGTCAGTATTTTACCTCAGTATTTAATCAGTATGTTACCTCAGTGTTTTAGTATTTTACCTCAGTATTTGGTCAGTGGTTTACCTCAGTATTTGGTCAGTATTTTACCTCAGTATTTAATCAGTATTTTACCTCAGAATTTTAGTATTTTACCTCAGTATTTGGTCAGTGTTTTACCTCAGCATTTGATCAGTGATTTACCTCAGTGTTTGGTCAGCATTTTACCTCAGTGTTTGGTCAGTATTTTACCTCAGTATTTGGTCAGTATTTTGCCTCAGTATTTGGTCAGTGGTTTACCTCAGTATTTGGTCAGTATTTTACCTCAGTGTTTGGTCAGTATTTTACCTCAGTGTTTGGTCAGTATTTTACCTCAGTATTTGGTCAGTATTTTACCTCAGTATTTAGTCAGTGGTTTACCTCAGTATTTGGTAAGTATTTTACCTCAGTGTTTTAGTGTTTTACCTCAGTATTTGGTCAATGGTTTACCTCAGGAGTTTGTCAGTATTTTACCTCAGTATTTAATCAGTATGTTACCTCAGTGTTTTAGTATTTTACCTCAGTATTTGGTCAGTGGTTTACCTCAGTATTTGGTCAGTATTTTACCTCAGTATTTAATCAGTATTTTACCTCAGAATTTTAGTATTTTACCTCAGTATTTGGTCAGTGTTTTACCTTAGTATTTGGTCAGTGTGTTACCTCAGTGTTTGGTCAGTGTTTTACCTCAGTGTTTGGTCAGTGTTTTACCTCAGTATTTCATCAGTATATTACCTCAGTGATTGGTCAGTGTTTTACCTTAGTATTTGGTCAGTGTTTTACCTCAGTGTTTGGTCAGTGTTTTACCTCAGTGTTTGGTCAGTGTTTTACCTCAGTGTTTCATCAGTATATTACCTCAGTGATTGGTCAGTGTTTTACCTCAGTATTTGGTCAGTGTTTTACCTCAGTATTTGTAAGTCAAAAACAGGAGTTTGTGAATAATATAGAAGTGGTGACGTGTCTCTATTATACTTTTCCTCTGATTGTTCCACTCCTGGCTTCGGCTTACAAATACCAATGTCAAATATTGACCAAAAACTGAACGTGTGCTTGTGGCCTTAAAATTAGACATCAATACAAAAGGTAAGACTATGTTCCCACAATTAGTTTTTGTTGAGTTGTTTATGCTGCGTATTTTAAAAAAATGCAAGTAACCTAGTTCACCTAATAGGTGCAGAAAAGGCACAGAAAATCTGCAACATCAAAAACTCATTGTGGCAACAAAACCTTTAATTTAGATATCAATACAAAATGGAAAGTTATGTTTCCACTATGCGCGTTGGTGAGTTTTTTACACTGCGCATTTTTTTAAAAAATGCAAGTGACCTATTTTGCTTGATTGGTGCAGAAATAGTTCAGAAAATCTGCCACATCAGAGCTCATATTGGGAATATAACTTTATGAAATTATCAGAATGTTCTCTTATAAGGCTATGTTACCACGATGAGCTTTTGGTGAGTTTTTGATGTTGCAGATTTTCTGCATATATTTTACACCCATTAGCCACTTAATGGCCAGAGGTATTTCAGTTTTTGTGTTTTGTTTTTTGCTCCCCTTCTTCCCAGAGCCATAACTTTTTTTATTTTTGGGCCAATATGGCCATGTGACTTTCCCATGATGCTACACAAAGATGCAGTGTGTTTCATGTGTGCATTAAAATATATGTGTCAGGAACACCGCACTGAACTGGCTCACTGAGCCAGTGCGCGTGTCCTGAGTAAAGCGAGCAGTGCTCAAAGATACCTGTGGAGCGGGCAGCAGCCGAGTAGATGCGTACTTCAGAGCCGCAGGACCTGAAGTACGTGACTGCTAGGGGCGTGGCCTATACTCCACAGAGCTAGGAGCTGCAAGAGAATTCCTAGCATGGTAACTGTGAGACAAAGTTACCAGGGGGCATAGACAGGGAGAATAGTCAAGACGTAGCCAATGAGTCACACACAGAGATAGCTGCAAAGGTACAAGAGGAGCGAGCAGAGAGTAGTCAGGTCACAGGCAATGAGTCATACACAGAGATAATAACGCAGTACAAAATCAACAGGCAAACTCACAATGGGAAACAGAACCGGGTCAGAACCATAAAAACAAGCTATAGCAACAAACAGGCACACAGGGGTCAGCACACTAGGCCAAAGGCAAAAGTATAACTGGCAGGGATTGAAGCTTCCCAGGGGTTTAAGAAGCGCTCCCAGAACCAGAAAGAGGCCACAATCATTAACCCCAGGTGTGCAGGTCAAAACCTGCACCGAGCTCCAGACATTAACCCCAGATGTGCAGCTCAAAAACCTGCACTGGGATCATGACAATATGCACACGTGTGTCTCTAATTAACTAAGATGTTGCCAAAAATCTATCAGAAGTTTTCAAGCACAGGACATCATATAGGCAGTCCAGAATTGATTAACCCCTTCCCGACCTGTGACACAGCATATGCATCATGAAAGTCGGTGCCAATCCGACCCATGACGCATATGCTGTGTCATGACTTCAAAGCCCCCCTGCGGGTCGGGTGACCGGGGTCACAGAAAGGTCACCCGACCCTCAGTGACAGGACCCTTTGTGCTTCACCACGGGGGGGTGGCTTAGCCCCCCGTGGCTACGATAGCTCTGATTGGCTGTTGAAAGTAAAACAGCCAATCAGAGCAATAGTAATATTTCAGCAATGAAAATATGTTGTCACAATCTGCCCCCCTCCCCCTTCCCTCTGCTCCCCCCCACCTTCCGATCCCCCCCACGATACTCACTAATTCCCCATGGCCATCCTGGTGTCCTGCCGTCCCAGTCCATGGGCGCCACCATCTTGGAAAATGGAGGGCATTATAAACGTCTGTGAAGCACTTGGAGTTTCAACGTGCTCACCACACATCTAGATTAGTTCCTTGGGTGGTCTACTTTCCAAAATGGGGTCACTTGTGGGGGTTTCCACTGTTAGAGAGACTTAAAGGGGAAAATTAGGATTGCCCGTGAAGCATTCAGAATTAAATTGGAAAATAAATTGTCACATAACAACTCCAGAGAAGTGTGGGCTGGAATGAAGCTTTTGACTGGGTTTAAGGCAAGGTCAGATCAGGGGGGTGGGGGGCTGATCATGGCTAATGAAATGAATGTTTTTTTCAACAGATTCAACAATAAATGTGCCATGTCAACAGAGGAGAGGGCCGGGGAGAGACGAGCAATATCAACTGGGGGGAGGAAGTCGGAGTCTTTCTTGATCTCCGAAAATGATGTGAGGGAACAGTTTAGTAAGCTGGTCATGGGTAAAGCAGCAGGGCCTGATGGTATCTGTCCACGTGTCCTCAGAGTGTGTGCGAATCAGTTGTGCACTGTCTTCCAGCACCTGTTTAACTGGAGCTTACAATCACAGAGAGTACCAGTTCTATGGAAGACTTCTTGCCTGGTGCCGGTTCCCAAGACTACCTTCCCGAGCTCCCATAATGACTATAGACCGGTGGCCTTAACATCGCATGTGATGAAGTCCTTGGAGAGAATTGTACTTGCCTACTTGTGTCCGAGGGTGTCTGCTTTTACGGACCCCCCTCAGTTTGCGTATCGGCAGAGTCTGGGGGTGGACGATGCTGTAGCGTATCTACTACAAACAGTACATTCCTTTTTGGACAATGATAGAACCACTGTGCGTGCCATGTTCTTCGATTTCTCCAGTGCATTCAACACCTTACAGCCACTATTATTACGTAAAAAGCTGGTTGAAATGGCGGTTGATGAGGGACTAGTGAATTGGATCATTGATTATCTGTCGGACAGGCCACAGTTTGTGAGGTTGGGGGCGGCCGTATCGGATAGTGTGCGGAGTAGTGTTGGAGCCCCTCAGGGAACGGTGCTGTCGCCATTCCTTTTTACGTTATACACAGCTGATTTTCAGTATAAATCAGACCTTTGTCACCTTCAGAAGTACTCTGATGACTCAGTGATAGTCGGAGGTATTGAGAGAGACCGGGGGGAGGAGGAATACAGAAGGGTGGTTTTGGACTTTGTTGACTGGTGCCAGGCTAACCATTTAGAACTCAACGTAAAGAAAACCAGGGAGCTGGTGTTGAGTTATGGAAGGTGCATGAAGGATTGCTTACCTATCACTATTGATGGTCAGGATGTGGAGATGGTGGAGAATTTCAAATATTTGGGGGTTCACCTGGACAGCAAGCTTGATTGGAGGTGCCATATGGAGAAGGTTTGCAAGAAAGGGATGAGTAGACTTTACTTCCTAAGGAAGTTAAGGTCGTTTAATGTGTGTAGCAAAATGCTTGAAATGTTCTACCAATCCATTGTGGCGAGTGCAATCTTTGATGCAATTATATGCTGGGGTAGTAGTGTGCGCACAGCTGACGCGAATAAGCTGAATAAACTTATCAAGAAGGCTAGTGCGGCGGTGGGTCTACAACTCAGGACTTTCGAGGAGGTATTAGAGGATAGAATTACTAAGAAATGCAAGGCTATAATGAGCAACAATACACACCCGCTCTATGAACTGTTTGCGAAGCAAAAGAGCACATTCAGCAAGCGTCTACTCCAACTAATGTGTAAAAAGGAAAGATATAGAAAATCGTTTGTTCCGACAGCTGTGGGGATGTTTAACAAATGTATAAGTGTAAAGCATCCCAAGACTAAATGAAGTTCAAAGTGTATGGGGGGGAATTGGTGAGTTACAAGTACCAGTCTATCCGCATCTGCTGTCCATATAGACTTATTTTGTAAAGTGTGTATTGTTCTTGTAATGTTCTTGATCTTTGTTCTGCTGCTGTAATACTGTAATTTCCTCCGGGATCAATAAAGTTTATCTAATCTAATCTAATCTAATCTAATCTAATCTTTAGGTACATCAGGGGCTCTGCAAACGCAACATGACGCCCGCAGACCATTCCATCAAGTCGACATTTCAAAACGTCACTACTTCCCTTCCGAGCCCCAACGTGTGCCCAAACAGTGGTCGCCCCCCCACATATGGAGTACCAGCATACTCAGGAAAATCTGGACAACAACTTTTGGGGTCCATTTTATCTTATTACCCTTGTGAAAATAAAAAAATTGTGGGCTAAATATCATTTTTTGAGGGAAAAAAATATTTTTTATTTTCACGGTTCTGCGTTATAAACTTATGTGAAGCACTTGGGGGTTCAGAGTGCTCACCACACACCTAGATAAGCTCCTTAGGGGGTCTAGTTTCCAAAATGGGGTCATTTGTGGGGGAGCTCCAAAGTTTAGGCACACAGGGGCTCTCCAAACACAACATGGTGTCAGCTAACGATTGGAGCTAATTTTCCATTCAAAAAGTCAAATGGCGCTCCTTCCCTTCCGGGCCCTGCCGTACGCCCAAACAGTGGTTTATGACCACATATGAGGTATCGGTGTACTCAGGAGAAATTGCCCAACAAATTTTAGGATCCATTTTATCCTGTTACCCACGTGAAAATGAAAAAATTGATGCTAAAAGAAAATTTTTGTTGGAAAAATTAAAATGTCCATTTTTTCCTTCCACGTTGCTTTAGTTCCTGTGAAGCACCTGAAGGGTTAATAATCTTCTTGAATGTAGTTTTGAGTAGCCTGAGGGGTGCAGTTTTTAGAATGGTGTCACTTTTGGGTATTTTCTGCCATATAGACCCCTCAAAGTGACTTCAAATGTGAGGTCGTCCCTAAAAAAAATGGTTTTGTAAATTTTGTTGTAAAAATGAGAAATCGTTGGTCAGCTTTTAACCCTTATAACTTCCTAACAAAAAAAAATTTGTTTCCAAAATTGTGCTGATGTAAAGTAGAAATGTTATTTTTTATCTATTTTTTGTCACATGCTTCTCTGGTTTAACAGAATAAAAATTCAAAATTTGAAAATTGCGATATTTTCAAAATTTTCGCCAAATTTCCATTTTTTTCACAAATAAATGCAAAAATTATCGACCTAAATTTACCACTAACATGAAGCCCAATATGTCACGAAAAAACATTCTCAGAATCGCTAGGATGCGTTGAAGCATTCCTGAGTTATTACCTCATAAAGGGACACTGGTCAGAATTGCAAAAAATGGCCAGGTCATTAAGGTCAAAATAGCCTGGGTCACGAAGGGGTTAAAGGCATACTAATCTTAGTGTATGTAAACTTTTGACTTTGCAGTAATAAAAATGCCTTAAAACATTCTCCGTCTCTCATTATTTTGGTATTTGGCAAATATAAATAATTATGGAAATCCTAATTGACTTAAAACGGGAAAGGTTTATTCTGATTTGATGTCAGATGTTGAGAAAAACATGCATATGTGTATTTTTATATAGTATATGTATACTTCTGGTTTCATCTGTATAATAAATTGGGGAATAAGGAAGGATGCTATTAGAGACTTTGCATCTTCAACCCTCAATTAATTTTAAGTCTCTATACAGCATCCTCCCCACCCCACAATTCATTATAAATCTTTGTATAATGTTGTATGTATGTATGTACGTACATATGTGTGTGTATGTGTATCAAGCCATGCCCACTCCACATAGCCACAGTCACTCCACATGCAAAGCCTCATCCACATGGCCCACGTTGTCAGTGCACACAGGTGGAGACACATTCACCTCGAAAGCCACCCTGCAAAACTCACCAGCTGCGACATCCCAGTTGCTGCAATCTACAATCAGGGCCACAACCTTCAGAGTATAGGTGCACAGCGGGAACAGGCCCCATCTAGATCCTTCATGTCCAGAATGGAGTTGCTACTTTGAGGTATGACATCAAGGGAAAGGGAGGAGCCTCATGGATTACAATGTTGTGCTCATAACAGGAAGTTGTGGGGAAAATGAGAGGCACGAGGGGGGACAAATGAAAGGCGCAAGGGGGAAAAATGAGAGGTATGAGCGAGAAATATAATTTGTTATAACTAACCACAGTTAGTTACTATGCCCAGGCAATGCCGGGCTCTTCAGCTAGTAATATATAAAAATGCAATAAATAGACCTCTGCGCTTACAGAGATTTGGAGCTTGTAGTTTGAAAACTGCAACTTGTCCTGTAAAATACATGCCCTGATAAGGCTATATTAAATTAAAAATAAAATGATAGGATGCTTTGTAAAAGAAAGACGAGAGAAAAAGAATAAAATGTAAGTACTTCATATATTACATCCAAAGAACAGGCACCACCATGGTCTTTATATAGCTAATCCCTTCAGTCTAAAAAGATGTAGAAATGTGTTACAAGTTGACTGATTTCAGTTAGAAAATAGGAATTCTGGATGAAAAAAAAAAGATACTAATAAAAAAAACTTTAATTCACTGGAGCTGCTGTCCCAATCGTCACTGCTCAAGAAGTATCTTATATGTAGACTGTATTAGAATTTAGATTTCATAAACTGATTTTCTAAATTTACAATTCCTATGTAAGAACTCACGATATAAATGATTGCCTGGAGGAAACATGTTTTTCTAACGTCAAAGGAATGAATTTAGATGTACTGTAGCAAATACTTAAGAATAACCAACTCCTACAAAAAAATGTATAATAAGGGTTTGTATTGTTCTAAGATTCCCTAGTAAGCATTATCTCAGAATTCCATAACAATATATTTTTTTATAAAATATAAAAATAGGAATAAGTATCAGATCAAAATTAGCTAAATGTGATAAAATCTGATATCTAATAATATTTTTTCAATTATGGTATACTGTCATTTTTTCATTTACTATATGTCTCTTGATAAATTTAGCAATTTAGACAGATTGTTTCTTTTAGCATTCTTAGAATTATTTTTTGGCTAGTATCTTATATTTAAAAAAAAATATTGATTTTAAGATTGTATCACCAAACACTTCCTCACAGTCTATAAAAAATATCTGAACATGTGTCTTGAAACTGAATGCAAATCATTTAGCACTCCACGTGGGTAAGCTGTGTGCTCCGTCCTATTACTCCTCCCTTTTATATGTGGATTATCTGATTGATTAAAAGGCAAAATTAAGTTATCATTGTCCAAAAGCTGGAAACTATGGCATAGTTCAAGACTATTATTTAGATATTTCAAAATACATTACTTTTAAACTTTTTCTCATTGATATTTTTGTCCCCGGACACTTGTTTTAAAATATTTGAAATATAGAAACTGCCTTAGCCAAGGAATATATAAGACACTAAGTAATAAAAGAAAAGATTTTAATGGTAAAAAATACAAACCTATATAAAGAATTAATATTAAAAATAAATGCAAACATTTGCATGCAATGAAGTACAGTAAAGATTTAAATAGACCAAATTAGAATTCAATTCGAACAATTTAAAACTGGTGAAAATCGATCAGTTTTTTTTTTTTTTTTTTACACAAGATCATTGGAAATTCATTCTTATTATTATTCAAGATTTATGATATTGCTATTGTTAGGAGTCGTGTTCCGGGTGCTGCACAGCAGGAATTCCGAGCCTTGCAGTCGATGGTCTCCCATTCCTCTTCAGCCAAAGAGGAGCCTGCTCAGTAGACTCCTCGATCCCGTCGTTCTGCTCACACCAGCATTGTGGGCTCGGTTGCTGCTGCCATCTCTGGTCCAGTTATGGCAATGCAGCCTGGCCAGCAGCAAAAGACTCGAGAGTCTAAGTCCTTCCTTCAGTCCACTGAGCATGCTCGTGGGATGATCTCCCATTAGGGATCAGGAGTCACATGCTCAGATCCTTCTCCTGCTCACATTGGATCTTCAGGAGGGTCCCGGAAGGACATCACTATAAAAGGTTCGCATGGCCGCCCTGCCATGCGCTATGATAGACTCTGAGGCTTTAGTGTTTAGTGTATGTGTGATGACGGATGAATGAGACTGGTGATTGACTCATTAAGATTCCCGCTCCTTGGATATTATGCATGAGTTAGGGTTTAGGAATCAGAGTCAGCACCATTGCTCTGACACTGCTTAGCGCCGCAGTGTAACTATTCATCACTCTCTGGCGCCCTGGGGCATCGGCCAGCACAGGCCTCTTGAACAACTGCTACCGCAGAGTCCACCAGAGTAGCGCCGTGCGCCGTATGTGTTCTTTACAGCTCAGTTGTCAGGCTGGTTAGTGGCATCCGCCAGGGCAGACATTGCACCAGCTCAGAGCGGTGGTTCACATTGCTGTGACCTGTGATCTTAACAGGTCTCATTTATTCGCTGGCTGGTGCGAACTCCATGAGGAAACGGAGTTTGTCTCTTTATAAACTTGGTGTAACGGTCAACGTGTGACTGGACACAGCGCTTCCAGCAGGGCGAATTTATGACACACGTGACCCTGGATACAGCGCCTCCAGCGGGGCGAATTTAAATAATACCGGGACGTGCAGCCGGATACACCGCCTCCAGCTGGCGAATTTAAAGTACACGTAAAACTGGATACCCCGCCTCCAGCTGGCGAATTTAAACAATAAGGGGAAACACAGGAACAATTACAGTGGTGGGTCCTGTAATAGGGAATAGGGACGTGGAGACCTCCTGAGCTCCCCTGAGGCAGCGTCCCTGCACTCCTTACATTCCCTATACAGGCTCCGCACCTGTCGCCGCACGCGAACCTTATGCCCTGACTCGCCCTGAACCTAGTCCCTCGCTAGGGCATTGGCCGGTGCGGAAACTAATCCCACCACTGCACTAGATCACACATAAGGAAAGTCACAAACAGGGGAAATAGAAAACTTAGCTCTCTCTGTGCAAATGCTCCAGCACAGAGTCCAGCAACCGACTGCAGCCTTCCTCCTGAATAGCTGCCACCAAGTTCAGTCAGCGCTGCAAAGAACTCCCTTCTGTGACTCCTTCCACACCAGGACTCAGATTGAGCTGAGCAATCTCTCCAGCTCCTTCCACCACCAAGGTTGGTTGCAAATGAGCAACTATCACCAACAATGATTGCATACCCTGAGACTCATTTATAGAGCCTAACACCTGATTTATAATTACAAATTAAACCTAACACTAAGGTGCGATACCACTCCCCACCACCGGGCAACTAAGAATGAAAGACACCACGTGTGATAATTCTAATGGCCACCGGGGGCAATCACGTCACACTTTGCACTTGACAAAGTAAAAAAAAAATCACTTTATCCAATTTAAAACTGTCAGATCATGACAGTACCCCCTCCTTAATGAGGGGCCTCTGGACCCTCAAGACCACCCCTCATTATGGAAACACCTACAGCAGGGACGCCCAGACCCTGAGTTCACCCCACCATCACCTGAATTCAAATTTATGACAAACACACACCTGGTATTGGCAATAAAGTTTATTTTGGAGGCACCACTCATCTCCACAGCGCCGACCTGGGGAACGAGTTTATGTATGTGTATGTTTGTTTGTTATGAGCTGATCAGGCTCCACAACACACTTCCACAAGATGTTTTTTGGTGGCACCCATACACGCTCGTTCACACACAGGTCCGGACCTGAACGTTTATTGCACACATTCGTTTGTCATAAAATTGGTGAACTCATTCTGGACCTGATAACAGAGGCGTCCCCCTGTGTCACCACACTCACACCCCTGCACTACACCATAGGGTACACCACCCTCCAACCCTTTCCACCACGAGGTCTGCGCCTCACAGGGTTTGCTAGCGGCGAGGGCTGAAACTTGCCCCTACTCTCCCGCCGCACAATCGCTGCTCTCACTGGAGAGGAAGGGGTCCCCTGAAGAGAGACGGCAGAGACAGTAGTCCCAAGGCAGCAGCCCCCACACGACTGCCCCCAGTTGACTACTTCCCTAGCTCGCCAATCTATACCCGGGTTGTGTTTTTTCAGCCAAGGGAAGCCTAAAACGATAGGTACTGGCATTCCCTCCAAGACGTAGCATTACAAGGACTCCTCATGATGTCCTATACGCAGATGGATGTTTTCTACGACTTGGGTAAGGCTCCCCTGGCTCAGTGGAACAGAGTTAATGGCCTGGACGCTTATAGGTTGGGCCAGCGTCCTACACTTCAGGCCATGAGTCTGGACAAAACGAGCATCCACCAGACTGACTCCTGCTCCGCTGTCCACAAGCACCGGTACCACCTCCGGTACCCCACCAGCCAACACTTCTGCTGACATAATACCTTGGGAGGGCAAAATGGAGGAAATGTACACTCCCTGGTTGCCTCCCTCCAAACGACCAGGGGTCTGCGGCTTCTGAGATGACACAGATATTTTGGCACGTAATGGGCACGCCTTAAGGAAATGACCAGTCTGCCCACAGGAAAAACATGCCGACACCACTCCCTGAACCGTAGGCAGGCCTGAACACAACCCAACACCTCCTACTTGCATAGGTTCGTCCGGAGACTTGGCACGCCCTGGGCAGGCTCCCATGAAATGGCCCGGCTTCCCACAGGAAAAGCATACCCCCCACCATGGCGAACCCCAGGCAACCCCCTATTTGTACCAACAACACCGGGCTGCCTGGGTTCCACCAACCGTACTGGGGGGTCCTCCCCCCCGGAGAGGACTACAGGGGGCACATTTTGTGTATGTCTTTCCCTAAGGCGTCTATCCACCCGGATGGCGAGGGACATGGCGGCCTCCAGCGACCTGGGGGCAGCGTACTGCACCAGAGTGTCCTGCAACTTAGGAGACAGACCCTGCACAAATTGACTCCTAAGTGCAGGGTCATTCCACTGAGTGTTAGTGGCCCATCTCCTAAACTCAGAGCAGTACTCCTCAGCAATCCGGGCTCCCTGTTTACACCTATGGAGTCGGGATTCCGCCAGAGAGACGCCATCAGGATCCCCATGCACAAGCGCCAAAGCCACAAAAAACTCGTCCACGGACTCTAAAGATGGTGAATCGTCCGGCAGGGAGAAGGCCCAGGATTGGGGATCCCCCTTCAAAAGGGACATAATGATTCCCACCTGTTGCTCTTCGCTCCCTGAAGAACGAGGGCGCAGCCTGAAATATAATTTACAGGCTTGCTGAAATACCAAGAATTGATCTCTCCCTCCAGAAAACCGGTCTGGGAGAGATATCTTGGGTTCTGGCTGAGCCTGTGCCTGAATCAAACCTCCAAAGCCCACCAACAGCTGCAGTTGCTGCACCATCTCACCGCGCAGCCCCCTAATCTCGTCAGTAAAGGTCTGCAGTACCTGGGTAAAGGTTTGCATTAGGTCCATAGCTCAGCAGAAAAAAAAAATTTTTTTATGGTTGGTGATAATGTAACGGTTAACGTGTGACTGGACACAGCGCCTCCAGCAGGGCGAATTTATGACACACGTGACCCTGGATACAGCGCCTCCAGCGGGGCGAATTTAAATAATACCGGGACGTGCAGCCGGATACACCGCCTCCAGCTGGCGAATTTAAAGTACACGTAAAACTGGATACCCCGCTTCCAGCTGGCGAATTTAAACAATAAGGGGAAACACAGGAACAATTACAGTGGTGGGCCCTGTAATAGGGAATAGGGATGTGGAGACCTCCTGAGCTCCCCTGAGGCAGCGTCCCTGCACTCCTTACATTCCCTATACAGGCTCTGCACCTGTCGCCGCACGCGAACCTTATGCCCTGACTCGCCCTGAACCTAGTCCCTCGCTAGGGCATTGGCCGGTGCGGAAACTAATCCCACCACTGCACTAGATCACACATAAGGAAAGTCACAAACAGGGGAAATAGAAAACTTAGCTCTCTCTGTGCAAATGCTCCAGCACAGAGTCCAGCAACCGACTGCAGCCTTCCTCCTGAATAGCTGCCACCAAGTTCAGTCAGCGCTGCAAAGAACTCCCTTCTGTGACTCCTTCCACACCAGGACTCAGATTGAGCTGAGCAATCTCTCCAGCTCCTTCCACCACCAAGGTTGGTTGCAAATGAACAACTATCACCAACAATGATTGCATACCCTGAGATTAATTTATAGAGCCTAACACCTGATTTATAATTACAAATTAAACCTAACACTAAGGTGCGATACCACTCCCCACCCCCGGGCAACTTAGAATGAAAGACACCACGTGTGATAATTCTAATGGCCACCAGGGGCAATCACGTTACACTTTGCACTTGACAAAGTAAAAAAAATTCACTTTGTCCAATTTAAAACTGTCAGATCATGACACTTGGAATATCTGTTTTAATTGACTACTCTAGATATCATACATCTCATAAACTTTCTGCCGTTGTTGCCTCATGTTCGTTACTGGTTGTGAGTAGAGTTGAGCAAATTTGTTTGGGTTTTCTCTTATTTGACAAGCTATAGCGCTTGCTGAATAAGCTGCAGAGGGAACCTGGCTTCCTGGATCGCCCTGGCTGATCAGCAGATGGGCACTGCAGCAGCTTGTGTCGCAGTTGTGTTACATTCACAGCATATGCATGTAGAGCCATTTTCTTGGGCTCTCCATGCATGTGCTGTGACTGTGACACAGCTACAACACATGCAGCTGGTGCTATCCAGGGAGCTGGGTTCCCTCTGCAGCTTATTCGGTAAGCGTGCTGAATAAGAGTGAGCCCGAACAAACTAGCTCAACTTTAGTCGTGAGCCTACATATAGCGACTTTGCCACCTAGTATTTTAGATTTCATTTAATCAATTTTAATTTTGATTTAAAAGCATTATTTAAAAAAAAGTAATTTTTTTTTTTAAAAACAGACAAAAACAAAAAACAACAATAATAAGCTATGGTTTTAAAACTGCTTGACTTGTCGTTGCACCAATACTGCTGGCTGATGTCACAAATTACTTTTCATGTGTACTTATGCCTCTTTATTGACAGTAAAGTTTTTTTGTTATGGGTGGGAGAATTACCATATCAACCAAAAATGTATTAAGTTTGTTAGCAAAGTCTATATATAAATTAAACGTTATACTTTTGTCTAAAATATATTTCTAAACTCAAACATGGCACATGTGACAGACATAGCTGGGTGATAAAAAAAAAATAGAATATCATCATGGATCAGAATTTGGTTGTCCCAGCGCTATCTCTAACATCATCAGTAGTGTCGTCAGCATTGGTCTCGGTAGTGGTAGTACCAAACAGAGGTCACAATTGGCTGAGGGCAAAGGAACATACTTCAACAGAAAAATAACTTACAGTTGAAATTTTGAAACATATGAAAAGTTACCCTTTATTCTCATTAGGCATAGTACCAGAAGAAATGTACAACACAATTCTAATGCCAATCAGTGTTAAAAGATCTGTGAGTTGAGGTAATAGTGACACTGACTGTAAGGCCGGCCTCAGAATATGGCCCAGTGCTATGCGAGAAAACATCACATAGCACTTGACCCAATGTTAATCTGTGGGGCAGCTCACATCACTGTTAATTTTCTCAGGCGTATTCAGTGTGCGTGTAAAATCGCAGCATGCTGCGATTGTCACCGAGACTCACCAATACAAAGCCTATGGGTGCGAGAAAATATTTGCACAGCACTCGGACTATGCGAGTGCTGCCCGATTTTTATGCACCGGTGTCCTTTCAAATGCCGGCAATTCATGTGCCATGTACTGTAAAATCACAGAGTGACATGTTAGAATAGAACAGATAGAATAGATATATACACATAGAATACATAGATATATAGATTTCAGTGACACACACAGATATATATACATATTGTTGGTACCCTTGTTTTAATGACAGAAAAACCTACAATGGTGACAGAAATAACTTGAATCTGACAAAAGTATTAATAAATCAAAAATCTATGAAAATGAACACAAGAAAGTCAGACATTGCTTTTCAACTATGCTTTCACAGAATTGTTTAAAACATAAAAATAATAAATTGGCCTGGACAGAAATTATGGTACCCTTAACTTAATATTTTGTTGCATAGCCTTTTGAGGCAATGACTGTAATCAAACGATTCCTGTAACTGTCAATGAGACTTCTGCTCCTCTCAACAGGTATTTTGACCCCTTCTTCAAGAGCAAACTGCTCCAGTTGTCTCGTGTTTGAAGGTTGCCTCTTCCATACAGCACATTTCAGCTATTTCCAAAGATGCTCAATAGGATTAAGGTCAGAGCTCATAAAAGGCCACTTCAGAATAGTCCAATGTTTTCCTCTTAGCCATTGTTCGGTGTTTAAAGCTATGTATTTTGGGTCATTATCCTGTTGCAAGAACCATTATCTGTGTCTGAGACCAAGCTTTCTGGCACTGGGCAGCACTTTTCTCTCTAGAATCCATTGATAGTCTTGAGATTTCACTGAACCCTGTGCAGATTCTAGACACCCTGTGCCAGATGCAGCAAAGCAGCCTCAGAACATAGCAGAGCTTCCTCCACGTTTCACAGTAGGGACAGTGTTCTTTTCTTGATATGCTTCATTTTTCCGTCTGTGAACATAGAGCTGATTTGCCTTGCCAAAAAGTTCCATTTTTGTCTCATCTGTCCATAGGACATTCTCCCAGAAGCTTTGTGGTGTGTCAACATGTAGTTTGGCAAATTCCAGTTTGGCTTTTTTATTACTTTTTGTCAACAATGGTGTCATCTTTGGTCATCTCCCATGAAGTCCACTTTGGCTCATACAACGACGGATGGTGCAATCTGACACTGATGTTCCTTGAGCTTGAAGTTCACTTTTAATCTGTGTAGAGTTTTTTCTGGGCTTTTTTGTCATGATTCGTATTATCCGTAGCTTTGATTTGTCTTCAATTTTCCTCCTGCGTCCAGGGAGTTTAGCTACAGTCCCATGGATCTTAAATTTCTGAATAGTATGTGCAACTCTAGTCACAGGAACATCAAGCTGCTTGGAGATGGTCTTATATCTTTTACCTTTTATTATTTATTATTATTATTATTTATTTATATAGCGCCATTAATTTCATGGTGCTGTACATGGGAAGGGGGTCCCATACAAAGTTATAGATATTGTTACATACAAAGTTATAGATATCGTTAACAGTAAACAAATTTACAATGACGGACTGGTACAGAGGGGAGAGGACCCTGTCCTTGCGGTCTTAGATTCTATGGGAAAGTGGGGAAGAGACAGAAGGTCGGGGGTGCAGCAGCTCAGGCGGTGGTGAGGCGGCAGAATGGTTATTGCAGACTGTAAGCTTTCCTGAAAAGATGGGTTTCAGGTTCTGTTTGAAGGATCTGAGGGTGGTGGATAATCGGACATGTTGAGGCATGGTATTCCAGAGGATAGGGGATATTCGGGAGAAATCTTGGAGGTCGGTTGTATGAGGAACGAATAAGTATGGAGGAGAGTAGGAGGTCTTGGGAGGATCGAAGATTACGTGAGGGAAGATATTGGGAGATTATTTCAGAGATGTAGGGAGAGGAAAAGTTGTGGATGGCTTTGTAAGTCAGTGTTAGTAGTTTGAATTGGATTTGTTGGGGAATTGGGAGCCAATGGAAGGATTTGCAGAGGGGAGAGACAGGGGAGTAGCGAGGAGAGAGGTGGATTAGTTGGGCAGCAGAATTGAGGACAGACTGGAGAGGTGCAAGAGAGTTAGCAGGGAGGCCACAGAGGAGAGTGTTGCAGTAGTCAAGGCGGGAGATGATGAGGACATGTACAAGAGTTTTAGTAGATTGAGGACTGAGGAAGGGACGGATTCTGGAAATATTTTTGAGTTGGAGGCGACAGGAGGTGGCAAGAGTTTGGACGTGTGGTTTGAAGGACAGGGCAGAGTCGAGAGTTACTCCGAGGCAGCGGATTTCAGGTGCGGGAGAGAGCATGATGCCATAATAGATAGATCGGGTAGGGAAGATACGTGAGATGGAGGAAAAAATGAGTTCAGTTTTGTCAATGTTGAGTTTTAGGAAGCGAGAGGTGAAAAAGGAGGATATGGCTGATAGACACTTTGGGATTCTGGACAGCAGAGAGGTGACATCTGGGCCAGAGAGGTAGATCTGAGTGTCATCTGCATACAGGTGGTACTGGAAGCCATGGGACTTTATGAGTTGTCCTAGGTCAAGAGTACAGATGGAAAAAGTAGGGGGCCCAGGACAGAGCCTTGGGGGACTCCAACAGAGAGTGGGCGGGATGAGGAGGTAGTGTGGGAGTGGGAAACGCTGAATGTGCTGTCAGAAAGGTATGAGGAAATCCAGGACAGGGCAAGGTCTTTTATGCCAAGGGAAGAAAGAATCTGTAGCAGTAGACAGTGGTCAACTGTGTCAAAGGCAGAGGACAGGTCAAGAAGAAGGAGGATGGAGAACTGTCTGTTAGCTTTGGCTGTAAGTCATTAGTAATTTTGGTCAGGGCAGTTTCAGTGGACTGGTGGGGGCGGAAGCCAGATTGCAGGATTGTCAAGGAGGGAGTTAGATGAGAGGTGGAAGGAAAGTTGAGCATGGACATGTTGTTCGAGAAGTTTGGAAGCAAACGGGAGCAGTGTTATAGGGCGATAGCTGGGCATAGCAGTTGGGTCAAGGTTGATTTTTTGAGGATGGGTGTTATGGTGGCATGTATGAAGACAGAGGGGAAGGTACCAGAACTTAGGGATAGGTTAAAGAGATGGGTTAGGGCTGGAATGATCATGTTAGTGAGGTTGGGGTTAGTGAGGTTACCTTTAACATGTTTGTATGTAATTTTCTTTCTAGTCTACTGAGACAACTCTTTCCTTCGCTTCCTCTGGTCCATGTTGAGTGTGTTACACACCATTGAGCAAACAGCACAGTGAGTATCTCTAGCCCTCTATACAGGCCCACTAACTGATTCCAAGATTGAAGACACCTGTGATGCGAATTAGTGGACAGATCTTGATTTAATATGTCGCTTTTGTCACATTATTTTAACGGGTACCATCATTTCTGTCCAGGCCTATTTCATGAGTTTTATTTTTTTTTTAAATTTTGTGGAAGCATGGTTGAAAAGCAATGTCTGACTTTCATTTGTTCATTTTCATAAATTTTTTATTTATTCTTACTTTTGTCAGATTAAAGTTATTTCAGTGACCATTGTGGGTTTTTCTGTCATTAAACAAGGAGTACCAACAATTTTGACCATGAGTGTATATATTACATAGATAGATAGAAGAAAACCTGGCAATTCATCTGCCGTGTAGTTTAAAATCACAACAGGAGCCAACAGGATAGAAGAGACAGATTGCAGTAAATACAAATAGAATAGGTAGATATATAGATGTCTCTGACAAGTACAATTAGTACAGTGTGTGTAGCTTACTGTACATGTATTTAATTAATAAAAGATTATTTTTCAGAAAAGGCTCCCACACAATTTTCCTGCAGAGGGAAAGACGACGGCTGGGGGTAATACCTATGGACCTTCCCAGGCTATTAATATCTGCTCACAGCTGTATAATTAGCCTTTACTGGCTATTAAAATGGGGGACCCCTCAAAAAAATGATGTGGGGTCCCCCTATAATTAATAACCAGCAAAGGCTATGCAGACAGATGAGGGATAATATTAATAGCCTTGGAAGGGGCCATGGATACTAGTCCCCCAGGCTAAAAACATCAGCTCTCAGCTGCCTCAGAAAAGGTGCACCTCTAAGATGCTCCAATTCTGGCACTTAGCCACGCTCTTCCCTCTTGCCCTGTAGCGGTGGCAAGTGGGGTGATAGTTGAGGGGGTTAATGTCACCTTTGTATTGTCAGGTCACATCAAGCCCCAAGGTTGGTAATGGAGAGGCATTAATATGACGTCCTCATTACTAACCCCATAGTCACATTGAAAGAAAACACAGACACCTAGACAAAAGTTCTTCAATTAAAAAAGTGACACAGACTCCTTTGATAATCTTAAGTAAACCAAACTTTCGACCTCGCCCATTCCCCCAATGCCCTCGTCATAATAATAATAAATTTTATTTCTATAGCGCCAACATTATAGCACTTTACATTATAGAGGGTGCTTCTACAGACAATAGACACTACAGCATAGCAATTAATACATAGATCAAAACAGATACCAAGAGGAATGAGGGCCCTGCTCGCAAGCTTACAATCTATAAGGAAAAAGGAGAGACACGAAAGGTGGATGGTAACAATTGCTTTTATTGTTTGGACCAGCCATAGTGTAAGAATCGGGTGTTCCTGTTGCTGCATGAACAAGTTAACAGTCTACATATGTAACAGTACAGACACAGAGGGCTATTAAATGCATAAAGCACGTGAGAACATGATGCGAGGAACCCAGTTATGGTAAAAAATGTTTGAATGAGGCACACAGGGATATTTAGGTTAATGCATTGAGACGATAGGCCAGTCTGAACAAATGCGTTTTTAGGGCACACTTAAAACTGTGGGGATTGGGAATTAAACATATTAACCTGGGTAGTACATTCCAAAGAAATGGTGCAGCACATGAAAAGTCTTGGAGACGGGAGTGGGAAGTTCTCATTAATGAGGATGTTAACCTCAGGTCATTAGCAGAATGGAGGGCATGGGTAGGGTGGTAGGCTGAGACGAGGGAGGAGATGTAGGGTGGTGCTCAGCCATGGAGTGCTTTGTGGGTGAGGGTAATAAGTTTCTACTGAATTCTGGAGTGGATGGGTAACCAGCGTAAGGACTAGCACAAGGTAGAGGCATCGGTATAACGATTGGTGAGGTATATGATCCTAGTTGCAGCATTGAGGACAGACTGGAGAGGGGAGAGTTTGGTAAGAGGGAGACCGATTAGTAGAGAGTTACAATAGTCCAGACGAGATTGAATAAGAGAAACAGTAAGAGTTTTTGCAGAGTCGAAAGTAAGAAAGGGTTGAATTCTAGAAATGTTTTTGAGGTGCAGATAACAAGAGTGAGCCAGTAATCAGATGTGGGGGTGAATGAAAGCTCGGAATCAAGTATGACCCCAAGACAGCGGGCATGTTGCTGGGGAGTAATGGTGGAACCACATACGGAAATGGCAATGTCTGGCATAGGTAGGTTACTTGAGGGAGGAAACACAAGGAGTTCAGTTTTTGACAGGTTCAGTTTCAGATAGAGGGAGGACATGATGTTAGAGATAGCAGTAAGACAATCACTGATGTTTTCCAAAAAGGTAGGCATGCTATCAGGAGAAGAAGTGTATAATTGGGTGTCATCAGCATAGAGATGGTACTGGAAACCAAATCTATTGATTGCTTGACCAATAGGGGCAGTATACAAAGAAAAGAGGAGGGGACCTAGAACCGATCCACTGCAAAAGGGGTAAAAAAACAAGCAACAATATTTCTCATCTTTCCGCAGAGATGCTTTTAATCAATTTGTCCCACGCTGGATCTAGCTCTGCTACGTCTAAAAGGCAGGCTGCATTGATGCATGATGCATCCATACAGCCTACCATCCAGCAGACACTGAGCTCAGTGTCTGCCTGTAAACTACTATTCCCTGTCTGAGGTACCACAAGAGTGAGAAAGTTCTCCTGCTAGCGGTGCCGTCTGACAGGTCCTGCAAGGTCACGGCCAATGAACTCACTTACCCTTTCTGATGTCAGCGCAAGCACCATGGGATAATTTGTTTTTCAAAGTTGAAGGAAAGATGAATGCAGCACATTGTCAGCGAATACTGGAGGCAAATTTGCAATCATCAGCTTGGAAGCTACGCGTGGGACATACTTGGACGTTCCAACATGACAATGATCCAAAACACAAGGCCAAGTCGCACTGTCATTGGCTACAGCAGAACAAAGTGAAGGTTCTGGAGTGGCCATCTCACTATCCTGACCTTAATATCATTAAGCCACTCTGGGGAGATCTCAAGTGTACAGTTCATGCTACACAGCCCAGGAATTTACAGGAACTGTAGGCTTTTTGTCAAGAAGAGTGGGCAGCTTTAGCATCTGAGAAAATAAAGAACCTCATCCACAACTACCACAAAAGACTTCAAGTTGTCATAGATGTTAAAGGGAGCAACACATGGTATAAAGAAATGAGGTATGTGAACTTTTGATCAGGGTCATTTGGATGTTTTGGGTTGTCATTATGATTTAAAAAGAGAAAACACAGTAGTTTGACAATAAATGGCTTCACCCAACCATTAACCATGAGTGGAGAAAAAATTTTGGTGTTATCAATCGTATTCTCTGAAAAAAGGCGAAGAAAGCAAAAATGCTGCCGGGGTATGTAAACTTTTGAGCACAACAGTTTTGTCAGTTCATGTGTATGTCTTGCTTGCTCTATGTATTCTGGTATACAATGTCCACTTATTGTACTGTTCCTCGCAGTTCCATGTGTCATCTAGCAAGTCTGCCAGATGCGTCATCATCACCTTTGCTCTATGTTGTCCTGCGGCTTACTGAATCCATTTCACCAGGTAAGTGCTTAACAAGAGCTATGTGATAGACCACTTGGACTGCACATTGTGACCTCAGTTCAGGGTCAAAAGTACATACAATAGGTACATGAGCAGCACAATACCAGAGAGAGAGAGGTGGGAGGAGTTAGCCTGGTATGATTTTAAGTACAAAGATTAAAAGGTGGCACGCACCATCCCTTAAAAAACAGTTTTATTTAAACCAATTTAAAGAGGACTTATCACCTTGCCACATTCTACAGTAATGAGATTGTAGATATAAATAAACATGAAATAAATTACCTTTATAAGAATAATGACTAGAATGACATGAATTATGTCATGACAGAATCACAGTTATAGGAGCAGCCATCTTGGGACTGGCGGCTCAGCGTGCTGTGCTCTAATGAGGCACACACCCAAATTCCAGGCTGGTTGCTAGGCAGCGCCTCTGATCAGAAGCTGTGTAGTAACTCAAAGACGTCATCAAATTCTACCGTTATAGACACAAAAAATGTTTATATAAAGGTGATTTTTGTATAGAATATACAGTTTATTTATTATATATAATACATACACACATATGCTATATACAGTGTGTTGTGAAAGTATTCGTCTCCCTGGAACTTTTCAACCTTTTCCCACATATCATGCTTCAAACATAAAGATACCAAATGTAAATTTTTGGTGAAGTGTCAACAACAAGTGGAACACAATTGTGAAGTTGAATGAAATTTATTGATTATTTTACATTTTTGTGGAAATACAAAAACTGAAAAGTGGGGCATGCAATTTTATTCGGCCCCTTTAACTTAATACTTTGTTGCACCACCTTTTGCTGCGATTACAGCTTCAAGTCGCTTGGGGTATGTCTCTATCAGTTTTGAACATTGAGAGACTGAAATTCTTGCCCATTCTTCCTTGACAAGCAGCCCGAGCTTTGTGAGGTTTGATGGAAATCGTTTGTCAACAGCAGTTTTCAGCTCTTTCCACAGATTCTCAATTGGATTCAGGTCTGCACTTTGACTTGGCCATTCTAACACCTGGATATGTTTATTTGTGAACCATTCCATTGTATATTTTGCTTTATGTTTGGGATCATTGTCTTGTTGGAAGACAAATCAGGTCTTTTGCAGACCCCAACAGGTTTTCTTCAAGAATGGTCCTGTATTTGGCTCGATCCATATTCCCATCAATTTTATCCATCTTCCCTGTCCATGCTGAAGAAAAGCAAGCCCAAACCATGATGCTGCCTCCACCATGTTTGACAGTGGGGATGGTGTGTTCAGGGTGATGAGCTGTGTTGCCTTTACCCCAAACATATCGTTTGGCATTGTTGCCAAAAAGATCTATTTTGGTTTCATCTGACAAGAGCACCTTCTTTCACATGTTAGGTGTATCTCCCAGGTGGCTTGTTGCAAACTTTAAACATCACTTTTTATGGATATCTTTGAGAAATGGCTTACTTCTTGCCACTCTTCCATAAAGGCCAGATTTGTGCAGTGTACGATTGATTGCTGTCCTATGGACAGAGTGACCCACCTCAGCTGTAGATCTCTGCAGTTCATCCAGAGTGATCATGGGCCTCTTGGCTGCTTCTCTGATCAGTCTTCTCCTTGTTTGAGATGAAAGATTAGAGGGACGGCCGGGTCTTGGTAGATTTGCAGTGGTATGATACTCCTTCCATTTCAATATGATCGCTTGCACAGTGCTCCTTGGGTTGTTTAAAGTTTTGGAAATCATTTTGTATCTAAATCTGTCTTTAAACTTCTCCACAACAGCATCACGGACCTGCCTGTTGTGTTCCTTGGTCTTCATGATGCTCTCTGTGCTTCAAACAGAACCCTGAGACTATCACAGGGCAGGTGCATTTATACGGAGACTTGATTACACACATGTAGATTATATTTATCATCATTAGTCATTTAGGACAACATTGGATCATTCAGAGATCCACATGGAACTTCTGGAGTGAGTTCATAGAATCATAGAATCGTAGAGTTGGAAGGGACCTCCTGGGCCATCTGGTCCAACCCCCTGCTCAAAGCAGGATTCGCTAAATCATCCCTGTCAGATGTCTGTCCAGCCTCTGTTTGAAGACTTCCATTGAAGGAGAACTCACCACTTCTCGTGGCAGCTTGTTCCACTCATTGATCACTCTAACTGTCAAAAAGTTTTTTCTAATATCTAATCTGTGTCTCCTCCCATTCAGTTTCATCCCATTGCTTCTAGTCTTTCCTTGTGCAAATGAGAATAAAGTTGATCCTTCTACAATGTGACAGCCCTTTAGATATTTGTAGACAGCTATTAAGTCTCCTCTCAGTCTTCTCTTTTGCAAACTAAACAATCCCAAATCCTGCAACCTTTCCTCATAAGACAGGGTTTGCAGACCGATCACCATTCTGGTTGCTCTTTTCTGAACTTGGTCCAGCTTGTTGATGTCTTTTTTAAAATGTGGTGCCCAAAACTGGACACAATATTCCAGATGATGTCTGATCAAAGAAGAGTAGAGGGAAATAATGACTTCACGTGATCTAGACTGTATGCTACTGTTAATACATCCTAGAATTGCATTTGCCTTTTTGTGATCTGTGATCTATTAGTATACCCAAGTCTTTTTCACATTTGCTGTTGCTTAGCCCTATTCTGTATATGCTTTGTTCATTTTTATTGCCCAGATGTAGTACTTTGCATTTTTCCCTGTTAAAAACCATTCTGTTAGTTGCTGCCCACTTCTCCAGTTTATTTATATCTTTTTGAATCCTCTCTCTCTCTTCTCTAGAATCATAGAATCATAGAATCGTAGAGTTGGAAGGGACCTCCTGGGCCATCTGGTATTAGTATTAGCTATCCCTCCTAGCTTTGTGTCATCAGCAAATTTAATCAGTTTACCCTCAACTCCTTCATCTAAATCATTGATAAAGATGTTGATCAATACAGGGCCCAGGACAGAGCCCTGTGGTACCCCAGTTGAGACATTCTTCCAACTGGATGTGCAGCCATTTACGACCACTCTTTGGGTCCAATCACTAAGCCAGTTATGAATCCACCTAACAGTTGCCTTGTCCATTCCATACTTAGTCATTTTTTCAATAAGGATTGTATGAGATACTTTGTCAAATGCTTTGCTGAAGTCAAGATATACTATATCTACAGCATTTCCTTGATCCACCCAATCAGTGATTCTGTCATAGAAGGAAATTAAGTTAGTCTGACATGACTTATTAGTTACAAACCCATGCTGACTCTGTTTAATCACTTCATTCTTATCCAGGTACTGACATACATGTTGTTTAATAATTTGTTCAAAGATCTTTCCTGGTATAGAAGTCAGACTCACCGGCCTATAGTTGCCTGGGTCCACCTTCTTCCCCTTTTTGAAGATAGGAACAATATTTGCTCTTCTCCAGTCTTCTGGGACTTCTCCACTTTCTCCAAGAATTTTCAAAGATTATGGAGAGGGGTTCAAAAATTTCTTCTGCTATCTCCTTCAGTACTCTGGGGTGTAATTCATCTGGACCTGGAGACTTGAATTCATTTAGGTTAGCTAAGTGTTTCCTCACTATCTTTCTGTTTATAGATATCCTGGATTCTTCTATTCCCTTAATAGGACAGTGAAGAACAGTTGATGTTACATTTCCTTTCTGAGAGAAAACAGATGCAAAATAGGAATTTAAAAGTTCGGCCTTCTCAACACCCTGTCTTACCATTTCATCATTTTCATCCTGCAAAAATCCTATAGCATCTTTGACTTTTCTTTTACTTTTGACATATTCCCAAAATCCTTTATTATTGCTTTTGACATCTCTTGCAAGCCTCAATTCATTGTCAGCTTTAGTAATCTGATTTGTGCCCTGCAGGTTCTGCAGACAGCATTATATTCTTCTTTAGATATGCCTCCCTCTTTTCATTTTATAAACATTTTTTTCTTCCTTTTTAGCATGTGCTTAAGTTCTGTGTACATCCATCCTGGCTTCCTTAAATGCTTCCTATTCTTCCCTCTTTTCGGAATTGTTAACAATTGTGCTTTGAGAATTTCATTTTTCAAGATTTCCCATCCTTCCTGGACATTTTTGTCTTTAAGGATATCCAGCCATTGGATCCCTCCAATTCTCTTTCTGAATCCCTTAAAATCTGCCTTTCTGAAATCTAACCTTGATGTCTGAGTCTTCACAGGTCTTCCTCCTCTAGTTATCCAAAATTCTAAAATAGCATGGTTGCTACCTCCTAGGGTCCCAGCCACTTTTACCTCTTCAACCATTTCCTCCCTGTTTATAAGGATTAGATCCAAGGTAGCAGTTCCCCTTGTTTTCTCCCCTACCTTTTGGAAGATAAAGTTGTCAGCAAGAGAGGATAAGAATTTCCTTGACCTGTTAGTTTTGCCTGAGAGAGATTCCCAACAAATGTCTGGATAGTGGAAATCTCCCATGACAACTATGTCATATTTTTTGGAGAACTTGGCCATTTGATGCATAAAGAGTTCATCCATATCTTCAGCTTGCACAGGCAGCCTGTAGTAAATGCTGTAGTAAATGCCTACAATGGTGTCCTTTCCATTGTTCTGTCCTTGTATTCTTACCCAAACAGATTCCACAGAACTCCCAGTCTCTGAAGCTTCAATCTCTGTGCAGATATATGCGTTTCTAACATACAACGCGACACCTCCTCCTCGTTTATCAAGTCTGTTTCTTGCAAATAAGTTGTATCCTTCTAGTCTTGTATTCCAATCATGTGTATTGTCCCACCAAGTTTCAGTGATTCCAATGACATCATATTTCTTTTCCTGTGTTAGTAGTTCCAATTCTCCTTGTTTGTTGTCCATGCTTTGTGCATTAGTATAGAAACATTTTAGTTTGTGATTGGTTTCTCTTTCTCCAATATTTTTATTAATTAGATTCTTTTGTCTTTGTTCTTTCTTTCCACTTCTAATAGCAGAGTTCTCAATAGCATTTGTCAGGTGTATGGCTTTTTCTAGTCTTTTGCTTCCCTTCCCATGTTGTTCTAGTTCAAAGCTCTCCTTACAGGTGTAGCAAGGCGACTTCCAAATACATGTTTTCCAGTCTTCGTAAGGTGCACCCCATCTCTAGCAAGTAGTCCATCGTATAGGTAATTCACTCCGTGATCCATAAATCCAAATCGTTGCTGATGGCACCATCGACGTAGCCAGTTGTTCACCTGCAGAATCTTATTCCACCTCCTTGTTCCATGACCATCCACTGGGAGGATGGAAGAGAAGACCACCTGCACTCCCAGTTCTTTCACTTTCTTGCCTAAGTCTTCAAAGTCACTGAAGATGGTTTCCAGGTCGTTTCTTGCGGTGTCATTTGTCCCCACATGTAGTAGCAGGAATGGGAGTTTGCTGCACTGAAAGTAAAGGGGCCGAATAATATTGCACGCCCCACTTTTCAGCTTTAGAATTTATACAAAAATTTAAAATAACCAATAAATTTCATTCTACTTCACAATTGTGTTCCACTTGTTGTTGATTCTTCACCAAAAATTTACATTTGGTATCTTTATGTTTGAAGCATGATATGTGGGAAAAGGTTGAAAAGTTCCAGGGATCCGAATACTTTCGCAAGGCTTTATTTTGCGGATTATTAGACAAACATATTTTCTGGTGGAAAATAGGAAAAAACATTTTTTAAGAAAATGGTGGTGAGTCTTATTGTTCGCTTTAACGGTAGCTAACCTGGAGAGCGGCAGTGGAGGCAGGGTCGTTGCTGCAGGTGTAAGGAGATTCTGCGGCCTGCAGGGTGGGAGGAGGAAGTGTATGGTGGTGCAAAAATTCGGTGGGCCATAGGCTTTCACAAAATGTCGCTGAAGCCCTCACATGGCTTTCAATGCGGTGGACTTCGGGAAAATGGCTGAGATCTTGGGAGACGGGAGACTGTCTGTATACAGTTGTGCCCAAAAGTTTACATACTCTGGCAAAATTTTTGCTTTCTTGACCTTTTTTTCAGAGAATATGAATGATAACACCAAAACTTTTTCTGCACTCATGGTTTGGGGTTGAGTGAAGCCATTTATTGTCAAATTACTGTTTTCACTTTTTAAATCATAATGACAACCCAAAACATCCAAATGACCCTGATCAAAAGTTCACTTACCCTGGTGATTTTGGCCTGATAACATACACAGAAATTGCCACAAATGGGTTTGAATGGCTACTAAAGGTAACATCCTCAACTGTGACCTGTTTGCTTGTAATCAGTGTGTGCGTAAAAGCTGAGTGAGTTTCTGGCATCCAGAAAGACTCTTCCATTTTTAATAGAGCCTTTGACATTTCTGGATTGTGAGTCATGGGAAAAGGTAGTTGAACTGTATAAAACAGGAAAGGGTTACAAAAAATATCCAAGGAATTGATAATGCCATTCAGCAGCATTCAAATTGTGATTAACAGATGTAAAATCAGGGGCTCTGTAAAAATTAAACCACAGTCAGATAGACCAACAAAAATATTGTCAACAACTGCCAGGAAAATTGTTTGGGATATAAAGAAAAACCCACAAATAACATCAGCTGAATTACTGGACTCTCTGAAAACTAGCGGTGTGGCTGTATCAAAATGCACAATAAGGAGGCGCTTGAAGAAAAATGGGCTGCATGGTCGAGTTGCCGGAAGAAAGCCATTACTGCGCAAATCCCACAAAGTATCTCGCCTACAATACGCAAAACAGCACAGAGACAAGCCTCAAAACTTCTGAAACAAGGTAATTTGGAGTGATGAGACCAAAATTGAACTTTTTGGCCACAACCATAAGCGATACATTTGGAGAGAGGTCAACAGGGCCTATGATGAAAGGAATGCCATTCCAACTGTAAAGCATGGAGGTGGATCACTGATGTTTAAGGGATGTGTGAGCTACAAAGGCACAGGAAACTTGGTCAAAGTTGAAGGAAAGATGAATGCAGCATGTTATCAGCAAATACTGGAGGCAAATTTGCAATCATCAGCCCGGAAGCTGCGCATGGGACGTACATGGACGTTCCAACATGACAACGATCCAAAACACAAGGCCAAGTCAGCCTATCATTGGCTACAGCAAAACAAAGTCAAGGTTCTGGAGTGGCCATCTCACTCTCCTGACCTTCACCCAACAACTAACCATGAGTGGAGAAAAATTTTGGTGTTATCATTCATATTCTCTGAAAAAAGGCCAAGAAAGCAAAAATTCTGCCAGGGTATGTAAACTTTGAGCACAGCCATATATATATATATACACACACACACAATGCACAGACAATATATATATACAGTCATGGCCAAAAGTATTGACACCCCTGCAATTCTGTCAGATAATAATCAGTTTCTTCCTGAAAATGATTGCAAACACAAATTCTTTGGTATTATTATCTTCATTTAATTTGTCTTAAATGAAAAAACACAAAAGAGAATGAAGCAAAAAGCAAAACATTGATCATTTTACACAAAACTCCAAAAATGGGCCGGACAAAAGTATTGGCACCCTCAGCCTAATACTTGGTTGCACAACCTTTAGCCAAAATAACTGCGACCAACCGCTTCCGGTAACCATCAATGAGTTTCTTACAATGCTCTGCTGGAATTTTAGACCATTCTTCTTTGGCAAACTACTCCAGGTCCCTGATATTTGAAGGGTGCCTTCTCCAAACTGCCATTTTTAGATTTCTCTACAGGTGTTCTATGGGATTCAGGTCTGGACTCATTGCTGGCCACCTTAGAAGTCTCCAGTGCTTTCTCTCAAACCATTTTCTAGTGCTTTTTGAAGTGTGTTTTGGGTTATTGTCCTGCTGGAAGACCCATGACCTCTGAGGGAGACCCAGCTTTCTCCCACTGGGCCCTAAATTATGCTGCAAAATTTGTTGATAGTCTTCTGACTTCATAATGCCATGCACACGGTCAAGCAGTCCAGTGCCAGAGGCAGCAAAGCAACCCCAAAACATCAGGGAACCTCCGCCATGTTTGACTGTAGGGACCGTGTACTTTTCTTTGAATGCCTCTTTTTTCTCCTGTAAACTCTATGTTGATGCTTTTGCCCTAAAAGCTCTACTTTTGTCTCATCTGACCAGAGAACATTCTTCCAAAATGTTTTAGGCTTTTTCAGGTAAGTTTTGGCAAACTCCAGCCTGGCTTTTTTATGTCTCGGGGTAAGAAGTGGAGTCTTCCTGGGTCTCCTACCATACAGTCCCTTTTCATTCAGATGCCGACGGATAGTACGGGTTGACACCGTTGTACCCTCGGACTGCAGGGCAGCTTGAACTTGTTTGGATGTTAGTGGAGGTTCTTTATCCAACATCCGCACAATCTTGCGTTGAAATCTCTTGTCAATTTTTCTTTTCCGGCCACATCTAGGGAGGTTAGCCACAGTGCCATGGGCTTTAAACTTCTCGATGACATTGCACACGGTAGACACAGGAACATTCAGGTCTTTGGAGATGGACTTGTAGCCTTGAGATTGCTCATGCTTCCTCACAATTTGGTTTCTCAAGTCCTCAGACAGTTCTTTGGTCTTCTTTCTTTTCTCCATGCTCAATGTGGTACACACAAGGACACAGGACAGAGGTTGAGTCAACTTTAATCCATGTCAACTGGCTGCAAGTGTGATTCAGTTATTGCCAACACCTGTTAGGTGCCACAGGTAAGTTATAGGTGCTGTTAATTACACAAATTAGAGAAGCATCACAAGATTTTTCGAACAGTGCCAATACTTTTGTCCACCCTCTTTGTTATGTTTGGTGTGGAATTATATCCAATTTGGCTTTAGGACAATTCTTTTTGTGTTTTTTCATTTAAGACAAATTAATTGAAGATAATAATACCAAAGAATTTGTGTTTGCAATCATTTTCAGGAAGAAACTGAGTATTATCTGACAGAATTGCAGGGGTGTCAATACTTTTGGCCATGACTGTACACAGACATATAGTGCAGACATATGTGCAGGCTGCGCATAGACAGTATACATAAATTCGCAGGCTGCACACAGACAGTATACATACACAGACAGGCTGCGCCCGACAGTATACATCTCATGATACCATTCCAATGTCCTTCTCTTTTGACCTCTCTCTGAAATGCCTCTATATGAATGTGATTTATATCCTTACGCATCTGTGTACTTGTCAGTATCTAGTCCTGGAATCTGTTTCTGTTGCCCTTAGACTTGCCCTTAGTTAACATGGATCTTGATGTTTTCACGTCAGCCATCTTGCTTCCTGCCAAAGCTGTATATAAAGCCAGCACCTGCTCTGATTCATTGCTTGTGTATTATGTATTGGACTTTGTGCCTCTGCAGTCCCAAGCCTGGACTTACTCTCCCTGTTGGTCCTCTCTTAACGGCGGAGTCCTCTGCCAACCTGCACATCTGGATCCCTGCCTGCTGACCGAGTGATTGCTGAACACTTGACTTCAGGAACCTCTGCCTGACTACACCTGCGGTGAAGTAAGAACTCCAGCCAGCTAGTGTGTTCCTCCGCCCTGCAAGAGTCTGTGTCTTGTGCCCGCATTGCTCAGTGACTTTGCATGCTGTGTCGCAGAGTATCAGCTCTGCTATTACTATTTAACATATTGACTGAACATTTATCTGGACTTATATGCTATATTGCATTCAGATCATTAATACAATATTGCATGCGCAACCCACTGTGTCTGCAGTCTCTTTGACCTAGCCACTGGCGTCCAGTTGTATCCACTAGTATCGTGACAGGATACACAAGCCTTAAAAATGGATGCCGCTGGGTCAGAGACTTTAGAAGTGCGTGTTAAGAAGCTAAATAATATCACTGCCACTGTACACGCTGAAGTGCAGACATGGAAGAGCAAAATAGAAGGCCTAGAGGGGCAGATTAAATATGATATACAAGTGCTCAGTCAGACCCTTCAGGAATTGCGTGGCCGAGTTGCGGCTCTGGAGGCACAATCTCAGGCTTCTGTTCCTACCATCCCCAAACTACCGCCATTTAGGTTTGGTGGCGACCGAGACAAGTACCGTGGGTTTCTGAACCAGTGTCGTTTATACTTTGCTGCACATGTCACACAGTTTCCTACAGATCGATCCAAAGTATTGACTATCATCATGTTGCTGACTAATAAGGCCCTTGCCTGGGCAAACCCTCTGATAGAATCACAGGATGCATGTCTGAATGACTTCAATATGTTTATCGCCGCCATGGGGCAGATGTTTGACGATCCGAACCGTGGCTTTACAGCTGAGACGGCCCTGCTGAATTTGCGTCAAGGTAAACGCCCAGTGACTGAGTATGCTATGGATTTTAGAAGGTGGGCTCAGGACACCACCTGGAATAGTGCAGCGAAGTACTCAATATTTAAGAAGGGGTTGTCCAGTTCTATCAAGGACGAGCTGGCACGTGCGGAGGCTCCCACTGCTCTAGGTGATTTCATCAATCACTGTATTCGCCTAGACGCTCGCATCTCCGAACGAAAACTAGAAAGGTGGTCTGAGATGATCCGCAGCAATAAATCGCTTCTTCCTTTCCTCCCTAAGCAGATTCCGGACCCAAGTCCTCAGGAGTCCACACCTGAGCCGATGCAGGTAAATTCCCTACGAAGTCGAGTAAGTGACGAACGCAAGGAATTTCGCTTCAAGGAAAATTTATGTTTTTACTGTGGGAAGTCAGGACATTTTATTATCAACTGCCCCAATCGTTCTTGCAGAACAACCGCAGCCGTGGTAGAACACGACTTCTCTGAATCATACTCCATGACTTCCGAATCAGGGCCACCCGAAACTGCAGCAATCGCTCCTGATTATGACTTTTCAGATATGAACTCTGTTACATCCGAAACGATACTACCCATTAATGCTGTTATTCTATCTTCTGCAGTTTCATACCCTTGCAATAAGAAAAAAGATTCACATTGTTACCTTCCTATCAAGATCTGGATTGACTCCCGTTGGGTGAACAGTTCCGCCATGATAGACTCTGGGGCTAGTGGTAACTTCATGGACACTTCTTTTGCTAAGGAATATGGAATCCGATCACAGAGAAGAGTGTCTTCAATTCTGATGGAGACTGTGGATGGGTCCCCTTTGACCTCGGGGCCCATAGACCAGCAGACTGAACCACTGAAGGTCCTCATGGGAGATGATCACCAGGAGAAATTGCTCTTCCTTCTGATTTCCTCTCCACATTTCCCTATTATCTTGGGTTTACCCTGGTTGCAGGCTCAAAATCCCATCATTGACTGGGAGACTAAGAGATTGCGCTTCCCAGCTAAAGAGGTAACTTCTGAGAAATCGATTGATCCATCTCCGGCCAACCCATCATCGGACCTAGAGTTACCGGCAGTTTATAAAGAATTTTCGGATGTGTGCGATAAAAAGAATGCAGATAAATTACCACCACACCGCTCTTATGACTGCCCAATCGAGCTTCTGCCTGCTGCTACCATTCCTTTTGGTAATATTTATCCATTGTCCGGTCCTGAGCTCAAGACTCTCAAAGAATATATCGAACCTGTCTAAGGGGTTTATACGCCCCTCATCCTCTCCAGCCGGTGCACCCATCTTTTTCGTTAAAAAGAAGGATGGATCCCTCAGACCCTGTGTTGATTACCGGGAAATTAACAAGGTAACCATCAAGAACCGCTACCCCCTGCCATTAATTCCGGAGCTTCTCGAGAGAGTTCGTCAGGCCAAGGTCTTTTCAAAATTGGACCTACGCGGGGCATACAATCTAGTCCGTATAAGACCTGGAAACGAATGGAAAACAGCATTTAGGTCTCGATATGGACACTTTAAGTATTTGGTCATGCCATTTGGACTTTGCAATGCTCCAGCAACGTTCCAACATCTCGTAAATGATATTTTCAGAGACATTCTTGATATTTTTGTCGTAATCTATTTGGATGACATTCTGATTTTTTCTAGCTCCATGGAGGAACATCAGCAACATGTCAAGACTGTCTTGCAGCGGTTGAGGGAACACCAGCTGTACATCAAGCTGGGGAAATGCGAATTTCACAAGTCGGAGATCCAATTCTTAGGTTATGTAATTTCTCCACAGGGTCTGAGTATGGATAACAGCAAGATCAAGGCGATTCAGGAGTGGCCAATCCCCAAGAATGTCAAAGAGGTCCAACGTTTCATCGGGTTTGCTAACTTCTACAGACGTTTCATCAAGAACTTCTCTGACATCGTCTCGCCCATCACCCGGTTGACACAGAAGAAGACAGCATTTATTTGGTCCCTTCAAGCCCAAGAAGCATTCTCTCGGCTCAAGACCGAGTTCACTTCAGCACCAGTACTGATCCACCCTGACCCGAAACTCGCCTTCATTATTGAAGTGGATGCCTCAAACTGTGCCACCGGGGCTATACTGTCCTAAAGAACAGGTGAGAAGAATTTACTTCATCCTTGTGCTTTTCTTTCCAAGCGACTGTCTCCTGCCGAAAAGAACTACGATGTAGGAAATAAAGAATTACTGGCTATCATCGCCGCCTTCAAGGAGTGGAGACATCTTCTGCAAGGAGCCTCACAGCCGATCGTGGTCCTCACGGATCACCGCAACCTTGAGTTCATCAGGTCAGCAAGATGCCTGACCCCACGGCAGGCCCGCTGGAGTCTTTTCCTTAATCAATTCAATTTTACAATCTCTTATAGACCAGGTTCTCGCAATGGAAAAGCAGATGCTCTATCCCGGATGTTCTCCACTGACGCTGTTCCAGATGCTCCACCTGAGACCATACTTTCTGATTGTAATTTTGTAGGAGTCATTCAGAATCAAGATTTGCTGCAGGTCATCAAAGAAGCTTACAACTCTGATCTTTTCCTGTCTCAGCCATCTGATGAGGTAAGCCTTCTTTTTTTAGGAATGGAGTTTGGACCCGGGAACGGCGCCTCTACATTCCTGAAGCCGTGAGGTTAAGAGTGTTGAGATTGGTTCATGATTCCAAGGTTGCAGGGCACAGAGGAATTCAGAAGACTCAAGAATTCTTATCTCGCTTCTTCTGGTGGCCAGGTTTTCGGAAGGATGTCCAGAAGTACGTTTCATCTTGTGAGGTATGTGCCAAATTCAAGGTTCCACGTGTCTCCCCTACTGGTCTGTTACAGACTTTGCCGGTGCCGTCTCACCCGTGGGGATCCATTTCTATGGACGTTATTGTAGAACGGCCCCTTTCTGAGGGAAAGAGTACGATTTTGGTGGTGGTCGATCGCCTGACCAAGGCGGCCCATTTCATCCCTTGTTCCGGTTTACCCTCTGCGAAGGACACTGCTGACCTAATTATCCAGAACATCTTTCGCCTGCATGGGATTCCAGATGAAGTTGTTTCTGACCGTGGAGTTCAATTTACTTCAAAGTTTTGGCGAAGCTTTTGTTCAGCATTAGGCATAGAAGTTAATTTATCTTCTGCTTTCCACCCACAGTCCAACGGGCAGACAGAACGTACCAACCAAACACTAGAGCAATACCTTCGCTGCTACGTTTGCCATTTGCAAGATGATTGGGTAAGGCTACTCCCCTTGGCTGAATTTTCTTATAACAACTCGCAGAGTGCCTCCACCAAGCAGTCTCCATTCTACGCTAACCTGGGATATCACCCTAGCATTCTCCCCAGATTACCGATAGATACATCTTTACCAGCAGTTGCCGACAGGATCTCTTCACTTCAACAGAACCTTGAACTTCTGAAAGAGACTTTGGGTTCGGCACAAGAGAGGTACAAGAATGCAGCTGACAGATTTCGCAAACCAACACCAACATTTAAGGTAGGAGATTTAGTCTGGTTATCTACGAAGAATTTAAAGATGAAGATCCCTTCCCCTAAGTTGGGACAGAAGTACATTGGTCCTTATAGGATCAGTGGTCTGGTAGGTGCTGTTGCATGTCGCTTAAAACTCCCAAGAACACTGAAGATACATCCTGTCTTTCATACTTCCCTACTAAAAACTGTAGTACCAAATCCTTTTCCAGGACGTTCATCTCCTCCTCCCAATCCCGTTCTTGTGGATGGTCAAGAGCAGTTCATCGTTGAGAGGATTCTGGATTCAAGAATCTACAGAAATCGACTGCAGTATTTGATTAAATGGCAAGGCTATTCCTCAGAGGAGAATTCCTGGGAACCCGTGGATAATATTAACGCCTCCCGACTGATTGAGCAGTTCCATCAAAGGTACCCTGGCAAGCCTGGTTTAGGGTCGTCCGGAGGCCGTTCTTGAGGTGGGAGTAATGTCAGTATCTAGTCCTGGAATCTGTTTCTCTTGCCCTTAGACTTGCCCTTAGTTAACATGGATCTTGATGTTTTCACGTCGGCCATCTTGCTTCCTGCCAAAGCTGTATATAAAGCCAGCACCTGCTCTGATTCATTGCTTGTGTATTATGTATTGGACTTTGTGCCTCTTCAGTCCCAAGCCTGGACTTACTCTCCCTGTTGGTCCTCTCTTAACGGCGGAGTCCTCTGCCAACCTGCACATCTGCATCCCTGCCTGCTGACCGAGTGATTGCTGGACTTATATGCTATATTGCATTCAGATCATTAATACAATATTGCTTGCGCAACCCACTGTGTCTGCAGTCTCTTTGACCTAGTCACTGGCGTCCAGTTTTATCCACTAGTATCGTGACAGTACTGTCATTCCAAAAGCCCTTGGACATGTTATCAACTAATTCTATATATATGTATATATTGTATATATGTAAATATCTAATTTACATTTTTTTCTCACTGTATATATTTCTATTTCTTCTAGCGACTAAATGTGATCAAGGCTATTAACTGGCCGAAACGTCATTTTGCCCGTCGCTTCAGCAATCTCTATTAATAAATCCTCACTTGAAGCATAATTTCCAACTCATACGTGTGCAGTGATTTTTTTTAACTATTGTTTATGGGACGACTGGCTCCTTTCACTAGCAGCATCATTTTTATCTTTAAGTTGAGTGCTAGCCATTGTATCCTTTGAGTATACATACACAGGCAGTCTTCACACAGACAGTATGCCAAAGGGCATTAATGAAAGAGTTAAATGACTTTGGGCCACTGATATCACACTGCAGACATATAGAACAGGGAGCTCACATCAAAACCAGGTCTCCCCAGCCTGGCCCAAATGGGTTCTGGGCATAAGAATTGGGATCAAAGTGGGTAAACAGCCGATTTTCACAGATTTGAATAAGTAACTGATGTTTTTAAGGGGTTGAATGACTTTTGGTCACTGATCGCACACAAAGAATACACAGACATTGATGCCCTGCATGAAACACAGACCCTTCATCCTGGACCAAATGGGTTCTGGGCATCAGAACTGGCATCAAAGTGGGCAAACAGAACGTTTTCACAGATTTGAAAAGGTAACTGATGCTTTTAAGGGGTTAAATGACTTTGGGCCAATGATCTCACACTAAGAATACACAGATATTGATGCCCCCGCATCAAAGTCAGGTCTCTACAGCCTTGCCCAATTGGGTTCTTGGCATCAGATTTGGCATCAAAATGGGCAAAAAGCCCATTTTCACAGATTGGAATAAGTTACTGATGTTTTTAAGGGGTTAAATTACTTTGGGTCACTGATCACACACAAAGAATACACTGACATTGATGCCCTGCATGAAAGATAGGACCCTCCAGCCTGGCCCAAATGAGTTTTGAGCATCAGAATTGGCATCAAAGTAGGCAAACCGCCCATTTTCACAGATTTGAATAAGTAACTGATGTTTTTAAGGGGTTAAATGACTGGGCCACTGATATCACACTAAGAATACAGACATTGATGTCCTACATGAAACTCAGGACCCTCCAGTCTGGCTCAAATGGGTTCTAGGCATCAGAATTGGCATCAAGGTGGGCAAAGAGACCATTTTCACAGATTTAAATAAGTAAATTATGCTTTAAAGGGTTAAATGACTTCGGGCCACTGATTCCATACTACCATTACATACACAGTGATGCTAAAATCAGTTACTTATTCAAATCTGGGAAAATTGACTCTGGTGCCAATTCTGATGCCCAGAACCCATTAGGACCAGGTTGTAAGGAACTGGGTTTGATGGGGAGGATCAATATCTGTGTATTTTTAAAGTGAGATCAGTGGCACAAAGTCATTTCACCCCTTATAAACATCAGTTACTTATTAAACTATGTGAACATTGGCTGTTTGCCCACTTTGATGCCAATTCTGATGCTAAGAACCCATTTGGGCCAGGCTGGAGTGTACTGTGTTTCATGCAGGATATCAATGTCTGTGTCTTCTTTGTATGTGATCAGTGACCCAAACTCATTTAACCCCTTAAAAAATATCAGTTAATTATTCAAATCTGTGAAAATTGGCTGTTTGCCCACTTTGATGCTAATTCTGATACCCAGAACCCATTTGGGCCAGGCTGGAGAGACCTGGTTTTGATGTGGGGCTCCCTGTTCTATATATCTGCAGTGTGATATCAGTGGCCCAAAGTCATTTAACCCATTCATTAACTCCGTTCGGTGCCCACTTTGATGCCCATTTTTGTGCCAGTTTTATAATTTTTGCAGCTATTTTTAAGTGTATTCACATCAGGGCGACTCGCTACATTGTATGTTTTTATTGTGATGCTTATTTTTTGATGCTAAACCTATAAAAAACAGAAAAGAAAAATTGCCCAATGAGAAACTGAAGAATAAGAAACCAACTTCAGCTCCGAATAAGAAACTGGACGAATAAGAAACCAGCTTCAGCATTGTTTCTGTTAGTGGGTAGTTTCTGTTGCCAGCATCTCTCTCACCCATTTGCTGCTGCACAGTGGGGGAAGGGCACAAATGTGTACACTGGCAAGCTGGAGTCTTCAGAACATTGTAACATCAGTGCAGAGCTGCACCCTGATGATCCACCCAGGAGCTCCAGAGCAGGATTGCTGGGTTATTGCTGACTCACCAGCACAATGGTTGCCTTTGTATACCGCAGCCCAGCAATCCTGCTCTGCATCTGGTACAGCACTGCTTACCCTTCACGTTAATGTCAGCAGCACTGAGCACAACCAGTATAAGTCATGGTGCCTGGGCCCAGACCGCCACACTGCTGCTCACTTGAAACTTTTCTTGCTGCACTACATCATGGAAGATTCAGGTCAGCAGAGCAGAGAAACCTGGGGCTTCCCCTCCCTGGAGGCAATTTCAGCTGAAGGCGCCTCAGTTGAATGAGAGGCTGGTGCCAAGAAAGGGAGATTTCATCCTACTTAGTATATGCCATGTTTATATTTATTTTTGTCAAATGAATAATGTTATTACCTCTGCTTTAAATTAAATCATAAAAACGTTAGTGATAAGTTCACTTTAACCCATTTGAGACGAAGCCTGTTTTCACCTTTCTGACCCGGCCAATTTTTAAAATTCTGAACACTGTCATTTTATGAGGTCATAACTCTGGAACGCTTCAGCAGATTCTGGTGATTCTGAGCTAGTTTTCTCATGACATATTGTACTTTAGGATAGTGGTAAAATTTATTTGATATGACTTGCGTTTATATGTGAAAAAAACGGAAATATGGCGAAAATTTTAAAAATTTCACAATTTTCAAAATTTTCATTTTTAAGCCCTTAAATCAGAGAGTCAAAATGCACAAAATAGTTAATAAATAACATTTTCCACATGTCTATTTTACATCAGCACAATTTTGGAAACATAATTTTTTTTGTTAGTTATAAGGGTTACAAGTTGACCAGCGATTTCTCATTTTTACAACAAAATTTGCTAAACCATTTTTTTTAGTGACCACCTCACACTTGAAGTGACTTTGAGGGGCCTATATGACAGAATATACCCAAAAATGACACCATTCTAAAAACTGCATCCCTCAAGTACTCAAAAACACATTCAAGAAGTTTAATAACCCGTCAGGTGCTTCACAGGAATTTTTGGAACGTGGAAGGAAAAAAATAAAAATTTACTTTTCTTTCACAAAAAATTTCCTTTAGACCTAGTTTTTTTTTTTTACTTTCGCAAGGGTAGCAAGAGAAAATTGGCCATACATTTTGTTGTTCAATTTCTGCTGGGCATGCCAATACCCCAAATGTGGGGAAAATCTACTGTTTAGGTTCATGGCAGGGCTCATAAAGGAAGGAGCGCCATTTCACTTTTTGATTGTAAAATATGGTGGAATAATTAGCGGACGCCATTTCGCATTTGGACAGCCCCTGATGTGCCTTAACAGTGGAAACCCCCAACAAGTGATACTATTTTTTTAACTAGACCCCTTAGGAAACTTATCTAAATGTGTATTGAGCACCTTGAACCCACAGTTGCTTCACAAAAGATTTTAATGTAGAGCTGTAGAAATTTAAAAAATCAAATTTTTCCCAAATAAATAGTTTTAGCTCCAAAGTTTGCATTTACATAAAGGTAAAAGGAGAAATTGCATCATACAATTTGTTGTGCAATTTCTCCTGAGTACACTAATACCTCATATGTGGGGGAATACTACTGTTTGGGCGCATGGCAGGGCTTGGAAGAGAAGGAGCCCTATTTGACTTTTGGAATGCAAAATTTGATGGAATAATTAGCGGATGCTATGTCGCGTTTGAAGAGCCCCTGATATGCCTAAACAACGGAAACCCCTCACAAGTGACACCATTTTGAAATGTTCTGCACTGCAGAATATCAGATCAGGATCTGACAGGCAGGGAAGGAGGCATGCCGGTGGAAGGACCCCATGGCCATTTTGGTTCCTGGGGTCTCAGTGGAGACCACCAGAACAACGAGATCGCATCGTGATATCCTGGTGGGAGTGCACAGGGAGCCCACATCCCTGTAGCATGCATCTCTATGCCGCTGTCACTACTGACAGCAGCATCTGTGGGGTTAAATGCCCACAATCGGTGATAGCACCGATCGTGGGCATTGCTGCGGGGTGTCAGCTGTCATATACAGCTGACACTCGCACGTGATCGCCGCTGTATTAGTACTGCTCTGGGCACAATTGCTCCTCCTGCAGAGCAGTACTAGTATGGCACATGTCGCAAAAGGGTTAAAACACGGATGCAGGAGTATATGAGCTACATAAAGGACAACATCAGTTTTGCATCACACTACTCTTCCTGGGTCCTACTATGGTGTGACGTGGTTCCTACCCACATTTTGTAGCAAACATGCGATGGTAATCAGTAAAGTCCAATAAGAATAAAAAGGAAAAACAAAACCACAAAACAGAATTCATAAAAATATTGACATATCAAACAGACCTTATGCCCGAGTACGCATAATCCATCTGGCCTCAGTTTTCAATTGAAGATTATGGTGATTACCTTCATGGGCCAGTGAATTAACTCTCTCAAGGCCTGCAAACTGCAAAAACCTCAGGATTTGAATGATGAAAATCCTGAATGTGTTTTCATTCTCAGAGAAACTTTTACAGGTGTAATGAACTTAACGGGTTATTCCCATCTCCAAGATCCTATCCCAATATGTAGTAGGTGCAATAATAATAATATTAGCAAAAACATCTAATTAGAAATGTAGTATAGTTTTTCTGATATGTCTCTTTCCTCATGTGCAATGACTGCACATGATTAAAGAGACATAGTGAATCAGAAAAACTATACTACATTTCTAATTGGAGTTACTTGCTAATATTATTATTATTACACATACTACATATTGGGATAGGATCTTGGAGATGGGAATAACCCTTTAAAGTGCTCCCTAAACTGAATATATAGCAGTCTTATTGTTTTACCCATATAAAACAAACCACACATGTTGATACCCTACCTTCTTACTTTAATTTTCAAGCTTGCTTATTCCCATTATGCATACAGTATATTTAAATTCAAATTTAACAGCTTCTTTACTGCTATGATAAAGCTATTAGCCATGCTGTATGCTCTATCTCAGAGCATTGCAGGCTGGACATGACAGTAAACCCATAGCAAACTAGGCAACTTTTGCCCACTAGTCCAGTCTGGTGATCTAGAGGTTTATGGAGTAGGGGTACAGGTGTAACAGCCGGTATCCCAGTCGTTGCTCTAGGTTGGAATATGGCGCTGCTATGAACGACTCAGAACACAACTTTTCTTTATATCTGGTGCAAAGAATGACAGAAATTTCCCTCTCAACACAATATGGGCCACAACAGCCACAACCCACAAAAAATAAGTTATGCAGCCTGAGAGACCCCAAGTACCAGCTTCTCAGACAGAAATCAGACTACCCCAACTATACCACTCCCTCCCTTATCTGTAACAGGCCTATTCGGGGTTCTACTGTGCCTGTGACACGTGGTCCTCTCAGGAATACAATCTTAGGCCAGAGTCACACTGCCATGTTTCTTGTGCGATAATCGCATCACACTTCATGGACTGGCCGACACCTCTCCTCACCTGAGCATGACAGCATAATAGATTACTATGCAGCTATCGTGCTCAGGTCAAGAGAGGTGCTGGCCAGGGCAAGTTTTACGATGCAATTCTCGCATGAGAATTATGGCAGTGTGACTCCAGTCTTACATCCGCCTCCTGCCTAAATTACAATAGGTCATGGGTACCCTGTTTCCCCTGATATATACAAGTACAGACCAAAAGTTTGGACACACTTTCTCATTCAAAGAGTTTTCTTTATTTTCATCATTATGAAAATTGTAGATTCACTCTGAAGGCATCAAAACTATAAATTAACACATGTGGAATTAACAAAAATGTGTGAAACAACTGAAAATATGTCTTATATTCTAGGTTCTTCAAAGTAGCCACCTTTTGCTTTGATTACTGCTTTGCACACTCTTGGCATTCTCTTGATGAGCTTCAAGAGGTAGTCACCGGAAATGGTCTTCCAACAGTCTTGAAGGAGTTCCCAGAGATGCTTAGTACTTGTTGGCCCTTTTGCCTTCACTCTGCGGTCCAGCTCACCCCAAACCATCTTGATTGGATTCAGGTCTGGTGACTGTGGAGGCCAGGTCTTCTGGTGTAGGGTGACCAGAAAAATGCCCACAGTAAAATTGCCCACAGTAAAATTGCCCACAAGAAAATTGCCCACACGGAAAATTGCCCACATGGAAAATTGCCCACACGGAAAATTGCCCACACGGAAAATTGCCCACACGGAAAATTGCCCACACGGAAAATTGCCCACACAGAAAATTGCCCACACAGAAAATTGCCATTTGCATCATCACAAAGTTTCAGATCTATGATATTTGAGGTGCAAGGTGAGGATGTTCACATGATATGTGAAAAATGCCCACAGAAAATTGCCCACAGACATGAATACCCACAGGAAAAAAGTAGCGAGTTATAGGTAAGATGCTCTGCAAGACAGAGAGTAGCATAGATCTATAGGTTAAATGCTCTGCAGGACAGAGGGATAGTATGCAAGTATACGTGAGATGTTCTGCAAGGCAGAAGAATAATCTAGAATTATAGGTGAGATGCTCTGCAGGACAGAGAATAGTATAGAATTATAGGTTAAATGCTCTGCAGGACGGGGGATAGTATACAGGTATAGGTGAGATGCTCAGCAGGGCAGGGGAATAATATACAATTATAGATGAGATGCTCTGCAGGATATAGAATAGTAGAGAATTATAGGTTAAATGCTCTGCAGGTCAGGGGAATAGTACACAGGTATAGTGAGATGCTCTGCAGGGCAGGAGAATAATATAGAATTCTAGGTGAGATACTCTGCTGCACAGAAGCACATTTGCTTCTGCTTTTTGAGGGCAGGAGTCATGATAATGTTCTGTTGGTTCTTGAACTACGTTGTCATCTTTTGTTTTGAGAATTGAATGGCACTTTGAAGAGCGATGCAGTTGGCATTTCCAAGTCACCACTGCATTGATAGTATGAAATGCAAGATATTCAAGCCCCAAGTAAATCATAACTTTGTTGTTCCTCTGGCTAGAATACTTTAGATGAACTCAAAATACTTTTATTGAAAATAAATTAAAAAATATGGGGAGTGGGGGTGCTTGGCCTGTGCTCGGACAATGATAGACGTCTGAGCGGTGAGCTCCTGTAGGGACAACCACAAAAGCAACTACAGAGTACTTAAAAAGAAGGCATTTATTAATAACTACTCCTAAATTTATTAAGGACTGCCTCAGGATCTTTTTTATAACTACCCAGGAAGAATTGTAGTCTCTGCTTCCCTGCGCGCCTGACCTGTGACAAGCGGTGGCTGCAGAGGTGAAAATGGCGGGAGCGGCTGGTTTAAACATGGCAAGAGTCCGGGAGTCCCTTCACTGAGCGGTGACGTCACTGTGAAGAAGCAGGAACCGGACTGAATTGAAACCGCTGCTACAGAAGTCCTGCTGCTTACCGTGGCTGCGGTGAGTTGAAAGTCTGCGACACCCGTCTGCCTGGGGGAAACCAGAGCCATAGCACTGAGGTGAAAAAGCTCGGGAAGCAGCTCTGAGGCGGCGCCATTGCAGCGCGCTGAAGAACGGGGCACCAGCCTGACAAGCAAACGGCGGGAAACAACCGCTGAAGACACAGTCGGAGGAAACGCCTAAGAAGGAAGTGGAGGAAGAGGCGAGGCCAGCGACAGTGACGGGATATCACAGATGAAGACAAGCGCGGCATTATAGGTAAGCCGCTGAAGACAAAGGCTCCTGAAGAGGACCCATTACGGAAGAAGAACTGGCTGCAAGAGCTGAAGATTGATCTACGATTTAGAAGACAGAAGAAACCTTGAGGTGCAGCCGTGGATTAGTAAAAGACGCTATTTTAACCTGCAACAATAGTCCTGTTAGGGCTATGAAAAGCAAGAAAGCTTAAATCCTGTGCTGCAGGTATTCAGTTTTCCCACCGGTGGCTTTTTTGAGGGGAGGGGATTTTTTCTTACTATCACCATTGTGGGTTTTGAGTACCTATGAATGCTACAGCACATATTGACTGGGCACGGCGGTGTTACTCAAAGAGAAATATCACATTATAAGCCTACATAAAATTAATAATTGCTCTGGCTCTATATCTTTAAAAAGGACTAGTGGGTGAAGATTTCTTCATAACAGGGTCAGTGAATTATACTGATTATTACATAAATATCTAAGCGGATTTGCCTGCCAGAGCCTAGTGTGGTAAAGACTGTCTATTGGGAGTTTGATAGTCCGCATTAAGCAACTTTTGATCCTCTGGATAAACAAACTATGCTACTCATTAACTATACTGCTTAGTGGCGTGACCTGTCTGTGACCTGGAAGCTAATTTGGGTGACAACTTCGGGTCATAGATATTTACTACCCAAGAAGTCCTCGCAGCAAATTCTTTTTAAAAAAATATACTCTCTACTAAGTGAAATATCGCTTTACTTTACTCTAAACATCTAATTCTATATTACGTCTTTATAGTACTGGAATATTATTAATTTAACAGGTGACACTATCATTTTACTCTACTTTTCATTTAAACCTGTACAGTGACTTCATTATATAAAATATTAAGTCTTCAGCTATAGTATATAAATACTAATATACCAAATTAGCACTTAACAAACTGGTTACAGGGTTATATCCACGGCTGTGAACATTTGAAATTTTTCTTTTATTCCAAGGTGAATGCTATCTGCGGAGTGGATGAAATTGTAATACTGATAATATAGTATAGCTTGACGTATATAGTTTTAAGACCTTATCTACCACCTACAACTACATAGGAATCCCTTTACACATAACTGGTAAACCTTCTGTCACACTACGCACTAATTAGCATACCTGATCTAGTCAGACAAAATGGCATCTGGTAACCTGAGATAATGTATAAAGGGCAGCCAAATAGCACCCAAAACAAATGGGGCACCACAAAGGCGAGACAGAACAGAAACTCCTCTGATTCAGTAAGTCCCCACAAATCCAGATCTCCAATTGAGAGGTCTGGTGACAGATATAAACCCTCACTAAAAGACACAAATACTTGTCATGGCAACTTGACACAAGAGAAAAAAGTACAAAGAGACCTACTCCCTGTGCATAGTAAATCTCCAATGCCCAAAGGGAACACTAACAATGATGTTCAATATGTTGAATCTAATACTACATGTGAAAACAATATGGATCTTTCTCTGTCTCACAAACGTAAGAACATGGGAAAAGGAGATAAAGGCACTGGAATCTCTGTCTTAGATTCGGACAGCACATCAGAGGAACTGTCTCTCAATGGGAGTCCTAATAAACCCCTACAAAAGAAAGGGCGCTCGGTAGCCTCACTTCTGGAGGGAACATCAATAGACACGTTTAATTACGAAACTTTTTTTGACTCAGAGAGACAGGTATCCGAAGGGGTTCTTGCCAATTTCTGTAAGGCGCTAAAAGATTCCATTACTCAGGGCTTCGAGGTTCAAAGAAACCTCATACAAGAAGTTAGCGACAAATTTACGCATAGGTTCGAGGTCAATGAGACTAACATTACGAAGCTGGAAAACAAAATTGAGACATTAGTCCAACAAAATCTGGATCTGGGAGAGGAAGTTAAATCTCTCCAGTCCAAAACGACGGATCTGGAAGACAGGTGTCGTCAAAATAACATTAAACTTAGGGGCATACCAGAGACCATAACACCAGACAACCTTTCTAACTACGCCAAAACTCTGTTTAAAAAGGCAATTCCCTCACTGTCAGATATCCTTCTGACAATTGACAGAATCCATAGGTTACCAAGACCAAAAGGCATACCTCCAGACAAACCCAGAGATGTCATTTTGAGATTACTATTTTGTGAGAGTAAAGAAAAAATCTTAAAATTTTTAAGAGAAAAACATACTTTCCCAGTCCCATATGAGCACATAAAAGTATTCTCAGACTTCTCAAAAAATACTATGGATGCCAGAAGAGCTTTTAGGGACACGACTACCAAACTAAGAGACTTAGGACTCACATATAGATGGGGATTTCCCACCAGGGTCATAGTTTGGCACAAGGGTAGGAATATTTCCCTGATTAACCCAGACGAAGGTCGAGATTTCCTAGCATATCTCCAAAAAGACCTTAAGGACAAAGGTTGAATTGCCATATTAATAAATCCTAAGGTCTTTACTTTAGAAATAATATCATATTTAGGCTAAAAAAGTTCTTGTTATTATTGACTTTATAGTGGTTGGTCATACGGGAACTTAGTCACCTTTTTTTCCCTGTTTTCAGGAGATAGCCACAATAGGTGCCTCCCTCCAGGAGATCTCTGTTAGGTTGTGTTTCAATTTTTCTAACGTTTAGTGTTTACACTTTCTTTTGATATTTTTCTTTTTTTTTTTCTTGTTCTAAAACACCAGACTCCAAGAGGCATCATTTCAAATGGATATTAAAATTCTATCTTATAATGTTAGAGGACTTAACAGCCCGTTTAAAAGACATGTGACATGGAAAGAAATTAAAAACTACCAGGCAGATGTAATTTGCTTACAAGAAGTAAGAATAGCCAGAGACAACCACCCATTCTTTCAAAACAAAAACTACTCTAATATATTTAAGGCTCTGAAAATAAACAAGAAAGCAGGAGTAATCACAATTATTAGTAATAAAATTTCTTTTAAATTACATTCAGAAGAAATAGATCCGGAAGGAAGGTTCCACATCTTGGTATGCGACCTCAATGGCAGCACCTTTACGATAGTCAATATCTATGCCCCAAACAGTAAACAACTGACCTTCTTCAATAGGCTAATCAAAAAAATTGAAAATGTCAGAAGGGGAGAGTTGATGTTGGTGTGAGATTTTAATTTGGTGCCTAATAACGACTTGGACGCTTCTTCCCAAGCACGTAAATCATGCCCATCTTTAGACAATTGGCTATCCAGCAATGAATTATATGATGTTTTTCGCTGTCTTAATACATCTTCCAGAGAGTATACTTATTTCTCTGATGCCCACCAATCCTCCTCAAGAATAGATCTCTTCCTCACCAATGTTTTCTCTCTCTCTAAATTCAAAAAAGTTGAAATTCTTAACAAATCTTTTTCAGACCACTCACCGATAAGGGTAGAATTTGTCTTAGGCCCACCAACATCCAACACCTTTCTGTGGAGGACCAATCTTTCCTTACTTAAGATACACAAATATAGGGAAATCATAGATAAGGCACTTAATAACTATTTCACAGATAATACCACAGAACAAATTGATCCATTCCTTTTATGGCAAGTCCACAAAGCTGTAATCAGAGGGTGCATCATGCAATTATCGGCTAGAAATAGGAGGGAGAAGAGGGAAAAAATCTCAAGCCTACAATCACAAATTAAATTAAAAGAAGATCAGCAAAATAGTCTAGCAAGCCCATCACACACTACCCATATGGAAATATTAGACTTAAGGCAGCAACTGAAAGCATTACTTATCTCAGATTATGACGCAGCAATAAGAGCTTCTAAGGCCACTTTTTATACCTCCACAAATAAACCCACACGTTATATGATGAGAAAAATGCAAAGGGATAGGATCACAAGAAGGATTAACAAGATCCAAAACACAGCAGGACAATTGCAGACACATCCGCAAGACATTGCAGATGTTTTTGCAAATTTTTTTCAAAATCTATATAATTTGGATCAAGAACCTGGGTACCCTTCCCCTGACCAAACTGCCATAAACACATTTTTGGCTGGTTTAAAACTTCCCCATTTGCATGAATCGGACCTAGATACACTGAACAAACCCATTTCCATAGAGGAAATTGAGAAAACAATCTTAAATCTCAAATCATTGAAATCACCAGGCCCAGATGGGTTCGCTAATGAATATTATCAAATATTTGCCAAAACCCTTACTCCCTTTTTAAAGGACCTTTATGATCAAGTAGCAATTACTGGTTCTTTCCAAAAAGCATGTTGGAAGCCACAATAATTTTATTACCAAAAGAAAAAGGGGAATTAGTAAATGTTAAAGATTTTAGGCCCATCTCCCTAATTAACGGGGATATTAAAATATTCTCCAAAATACTAGCTGAAAGGCTTAAGAATGTTCTACCTAAGTTAATCAATATAGATCAGATGGGTTTTATTGTGGGTAGGCAAGCAGCAGACAGTACGAGAAGAGTCATTAATCTACTCAACTTAATTAAGAAAACTAGTGTCCCATCCCTATTTTTAGCCTTAGACGCCGAAAAGGCGTTTGACAGAATCAATTGGCTATATCTTCAAAACGTCATGACTAAATTTGGCTTCGACGACCACTTTGTTTCTAAAATATTCTCCCTTTACTCTAACCCAAATGCTAGAATCTATCTAAATAATTATTTGTCTAAATCCTTTAACATAACAAATGGGACTAGACAAGGGTGCCCTCTCTCTCCCTTATTATTTGCAATGGCAAAAGAGCCGCTAGCGGAAGCAATTAGGGCAAACCCCTCAATAACCGGATACAATACTAAAAACCATACCTACAAATTAAGCCTTTTTGCGGATGACCTATTTTTATCTCTAACTAATCCAACTAAATCAGTCAAAGCCCTAATGGAAATATTAGAACAATTTTCCAGAATATCTTGTTTTAAAATTAATAAGGGGAAATCTAAAGTAATGCCATTCAATGTTCCTCAAGAGGAAATTAAAGAAGTTCTAACTTGGACAAACTTTCAGTTGGAAAATCAAGCTTTGGCATATCTAGGTATAAATGTTACTAAAAATTTTGCACAAATTGTGCCTAACAACATTGAAGGCCTAATTAATACACTTTCCAAAGACCTTAAACACTTTGAAAATCTGAACCTTACTCTTATGGGACGTATAATGGTGGTAAAATCTATCATATTACCTAAGATTCTTTATATTTTCCGCTCTATCCCTCTTAAAATTAATTTAAAACTCATAAATAAATTGCAAGAATTAATTAAAATATTTGTATGGGGCAATAAAAAACCAAGGGTAGCATACTATCCTATTTAGAAGTAAGAAACACAGAGGTTTGGCACTACCTAATATTGGGGCCTATTATCAGGCGACCTTAGCTAAAAATAGCCAGCAGTGGTTCAAGTCTGGAGAGCAACCGGCCTGGATGGATTGAATTAGCAAGTAGTAATTATAAACCTTTACAAAGCATATTCTCTAGTCATATTTTAGAGCCTATAACTAGACGCCACTATAATCCGATCTTACATGCTATATTGGATGCCTGGTCAAAATTTACTAAATTAAAAAGGAAAGAGAATAGAATTAGCTCTCTCAAACAATGTCCTCTTAAACTCTTGGATGTAATGTTTCAGTCATCTATACCTAGGATCTGGTTTGATTTAAAGGTTAGGAAAGTAGGAGATGTTTGGGACGGTAGTAGGGTATCTTCCTTTTCTGAGATCAAGGAGAAATATCATATGCCATCTGGGGAGTTTCTCTCGTATCAGATTTTGAAAGATTATCTCCTATTTCTGATATGCAGAAAATCTCTGAACTTAGAGATTATGGCTTCACTAGTCAACCATAGTAATTCTAAATTGAATTGGACCCTCAAAAACATATATAACTGCTTCAACGGAGACTACAGAGCAATGGGAATTTGCCATAGAACACACCTTCAGGGCCATGGTTTCTATGTCTCTGCAGGAATCTTACCACAAGGTACTAGTCCGGTGGTATTTCACACCAACTGGACTAGCTCATATAGGTGATGGCATATCTTCCCTATGTTGGAGGGGTTGTTCTTTTCTGGGGAATCTATTTCATCGCTTTTGGAGCTGCCCCAAATTGCAAAATTTATGGGTAGAAACTAAAAAACACGTTAAATTGCTATCACCCAACTTGACCGAGATCTCTCCCCAGATGGTAATCCTATCCTTGGATATCAAGGGGGTGGATACCTCCATTAGATATGTAATGATTCACATATTTACTGTAATTAAGAACCAAATCGCTATGTGGTGGAAAAAGACAGAAGTACCATCATTTCCAATTATTCTTGACACTTTGCGTTCACATAGCCTGATAGAAGAGCGATTCGCATTCAATAACAATGTCTTACATAAGTACCATCTAAAGTGGGCTGTTTGGAACTCTATTTATATGTAAGTCAGTATATTGTTGTGCTATATATATGGAGTCTGGCTTGAAAGTTATGTACTCTGATTTCAATTTGGAGTTCTCTATTTTTTAATTCTTCCCTTGTTCTGTTACCCCCGTTTTCCCTATAATTTATGAAAAAACTCAATAAATACATTTGAAAAAAAAAAACTATGTTACTATATGACTATGTTATTCCACCAAGAGATAGGAGTGTTCATTCAAAACGCTGTTATTTGCTATTGGGCCTTATTGAGTAATGAATGTGTTGAATTTTTTCCAAAAGTAAAGGAGTTGCAAACTCAAAAAAAAAAAAAAAAAATATGGGGAGAGATCTATTAAAGTACATGCTTTAACTAACCAAAATACAATTGGCTGGCACAGCACGAAAGCCAATGTTCACTGGGGTTGTACCAAAAGGAATGACAGGATTGCCAATTGGAAACAATGGGGGTGGGGGAGCACTGGAAGGAACATGTGAAATAATGTCAACAAGGAAAGCCCGGTGACTTCCATGGGCTCCATTGAAATACAATACAGCACAACACAAGCAGCAAATAAAATGCAGAATGGATTTCACCACAGGTCTCTGGGTCCAGCTTACTTCTCTGGGTTCTACAGGTTTGGTTCACTCATACCTAGTCCCAGAGTACAGATTATGTTCTTGCGAGCTGTCAGTCCACTGTGCTAAAAATAAATCCATTCTCAGTGTGGTGTGTATGGGCCTAGAGACCCTTAATCAAATCTATTCTGCATTTTCTTTCATCCTATATCTGCCTACACCTGCAGTATATGTGCATGATACATAACTACGTAGGATCTGTTCACTCTTACTCTTGGTAGTCATAAGTGGACAGGGAAGGAAGTGCAGGTGCCAGATTCACTGCCACTGAAATCAATGGGAGATCGGCGCTGCTCTGGCACTTCCGGCTCCTGCGTTGGTCAGTGACATCACTATGGAGATGGATCTTACTCGGTACCGGGCCGGTGTCTCAGAGGGATGTGTCACGATGGCGGTGACCCGGTCGGTGGCCCTGGGCATCCATTCAAAAGGGGTGAAACGTAGCTGAATAAAGTTTATAGGTAGATGATACGTGATGCTACCTGTGGTGCTCGGCAATGAAGGTGTTAAGCTGACGCTGCGGTGCAGATCCTCTGGGACAGATGGTATATGGCAGCAAAGATGTGATAGCTCCCCACACATAGAGCTGTAGTCCTAGGGCAGTAGTAATAGGTGTTGAGGAAGAGGGTGTAGTGTTAGGCACAGAGATGTAGCAGTGCTGAAGGGGTTGCAGGAAGAAGGCAATGACACAACAGGGTGCAGTTTCCTTTACCTTTACTTTGCTTTGTAAGTGCAGTCCAGGATCCAGATTACAGATGGAACAGGAGTTAATCAGGCTGGAAGCAACTTAAGAATCTCTCTATGCAGATTGGTTGTGTAGTCTCCTTTCTAGCGCTTATCTGAGGCACTTGCAGTTCTGAGCTACACTGAAGTTCCTCTTGCTTGCTCTCTTTTAGAAATCCCCCCTCATATGGCAGGCAGCCGCAGCCTCCTCTTTCTGGCTCACACACGTTGCTGTTGTGCCTCCGAGTCTTAGTTGAGAACAGAGCATTTACAGCCTCTTGTTCCTCCGTTTTTTTGCTGCAGGACCATCAGCATCCATACAACCTCAGATACCGGGCTCCGGACAACGCGCTACAGCTAGAAGTGAGCCTGACTTCAGCTCAATCCTCCAGCTCATCTCTCCCACGTCCACACACTTCGCCTTCTCCACACGAACTCCCCTAACTTCCCTTTCCTGGCCACAGAGAGCAGCTCCTTAGCAGTTTGGATTCAGAGCTCCCTCTGCTGGCTTGGAGTGGGAACTGTGCTGTGTGCTGGATTTACCTGACAGAGAGATCCTTCATTACTTCCAAGCATGACATCACCCTCCCTAGGAGAAAGGTAATGCCACTGTGGCGACCATACTCCTGGGCGCGCCACAGACACACATGGGTCAGTGGGTGCTCTTGTCTGCTGGCCTGGCTGTCTTTCGAGAGCCCACAAAAACCAGGGCTCATCTCACTGAATGCCCGCACTCGATCCCCACGGGTAGAACACCACTCAGACAACACAGGGTGAGGGGAACACACATTGGTAAGACTATTGTTTACCAACAGAAAAAAACACAAAGGTGCAACGACTGTGGTCGCAGCGATGAAGGCCATGAGCAGGCACGGGGGTACAGATGCCTGCTTCTGCTGGATCTCCATCCTCACTGAAGACGCAGATCCAGATGACATGCATGGTGTTGCAGAGACCCGTTGGGTCCCTGCACTGCGATACATGCTGCACTGTGACACCTGCAGTGGCTGTGAGCTGACGTGCAGCCACAGGGAGGGGTGCATGACAATGGCGCACACTCCGATATCAGCTGCCGGGCTGTGCAGTGAATACAAAAGACACTGGGTGACGTGGGAGCAGAGGAAAGGTGAGTAGAATGTTTTTGTTTTTAATTATGCATTAGGGGCATAACAGGGACACATACACTAGGATTGGGGACCATGTGAACCAGGATGGTGACATATATACCAGGAAGTGGGCATACATACCAGGATGGGGACCATATATACCAGCATTAGGACATATACTGTATACCAGGATGCGGACATATACACCAGAATGATGGGCATATATACCAGGATGGGGGACATTTCACTACATAATGAAAGGGGTAATTCATAAGTCTTTATAGAATTTAGAACACTATAGGGGCCCATACATCTGACCAACGTGTGTGTGTGGGGGGCAGGTCGAAATTTGGCACTGGGGCCCATTGGACTTCAGTTACACCACTGCAAAAACATACATTCTCAGCAAGTACACAAGGTGTTACATGTCATGATCCCATTGCAGGTTTTGATCTGCACATCAGGGGTTAATGTCTCGAGCTCAGTGCAGGCTTGACCTGCAAGCCAGGGGTTAATTATTGTAGCCTCTCTTTGGCTCAAGGAGAGCTTCTTAGAGCCCTGGCAGACTCCAATCCCTGTCAGCTATACTTTTGCCTTTGGCCGAGTGTGGTGACCCCTGTGTGCCTGTGCCTCCTGATTGTCTTCTAGCTTGCTTATATGGTTCTGACCCGGTTCTGTCCCCTGTTGTGAGTTTGTCTCTTGATTCTGTACTGTTTATCTGCTTCTCTGGTTTCTGACTCATTGCCTATGTCCTGACTAGTCTCTGATTGCCCCTCTTGTACTGTGTTGCTATCTCCGTGTATGACTCATTGCTTACGTTCTGACTACTCTCTGCTTGTCCCTCTGGTACCGCGCTGAGCTCTCTGTGTATGACCCCCATTTGTCTGATTTGAGGATCCCTGTAGAAGAACCCTGCACTTATCTCCAGCAGAAGGATGCTAAGCCCCGCCCCCTGCAGTCACATGATCGTAGGTCCTTCACTGTTTTCTACCTTCAGTAACACAGGTCCTGTGAGCCTGGAGCACGCATCGTCATCACTGCTGCCCCGCTCCACAGGTATCTTTGGGCACAGGTTTGTACACAGGACATGTGCACTTGCTCAGTGAGCAAGTGCAGTGCGGTGTTCCTGACAGTACAAGTGGCAGAATTTCACCTTTCTGCTGTGCCTTCTGGGCTTCCAGGAACATCTATCTCTGCCAGCAGCTTCCTGCTTTTGGTGGGCTCCCACTGAGATGATAATGTATTAGAAGTGACATGCAGTCATATATAACTCCACAGATAATACCGTGATACTTTTGTGAGTACTGATAGCAGTGATGGCTCCTATGGATCACACTGCTGCTGGTTCTGCATGTGCTGCTGTTTTTGGCTGGTAGGAGGAGTAAGGCAGAATCGGCAGAATCAGTGAGAGATGAGAGCAGACTATATTTATCTATTGCAGATAATTACAGACTGCTACAAACACACATCTTCATTTTTGCAGTTTTGCACTAGATCGACTGTAAATCACAAGTTAATCACATATCATGTGAACATTCTCACCTTGCCCCTCAAAAGTCATAGATCTTAAACTTTGTGATGTTGTAATTGGCAATTTTCTGTGTGGGCAATTTTTCGTGCGGGCAATTTTCTATGTGGGCAATTTTCCATGTGGGCAATTTTTCGTGTGAGCAATTTTCCACATGAGCAATTTTCTGTGTGGGCAATTCTCCTGTGGGCATTTTTCCTGTGGGCAATATTCCTGTTGGCATTTTTCCTGTGGGCATTTTTCAGGGAACCCTGGCATAGCACCCCATCACTCTCCTTCTTGGTTAAATAGCTCTTACACAGCATGGAGGTGTGTTTGGGGTCATTGTCCTGTTGAAAAATAAATGATGGTCCAACTAAACGCAAACTGGATGGAATAGCATGTCGCTGCAAGATGCTGTGGTAGCCATGCTGGTTCAGTATGCCTTCAATTTTGAATAAACCCCCAACAGTGTCACCAGCAAAGCACCCCCACACCTCCTCCTCCATGCTTCACGGTGGGAACCAGGCATGTAGAGTCCATCCATTCATCTTTTCTGCATCACACAAAGAGACGGTGGTTGGAACCAAAGATCTCAAATTTGGACTCATCAGACCAAAGCACAGATTTCAACTGGTCTAATGTCCATTCCTTGTGTTCTTTAGCCCAAACAAGTCTCTTCTGCTTGTTGCCTGTACTTAGCAGTGGTTTCCTAGCAGCTATTTTACCATGCAGGCGTGCTGCACAAAGTCTCCTCTTAACAGTTGTTGTAGAGATGTGTCTGCTGCTAGAACTCTGTGTGGCATTGACGTGGTCTCTAATCTGAGCTGCTGCTAACTTGCGATTTCTGAGGCTGGTAACTCGGATGAACTTATCCTCCGCAGCAGAGGTGACTCTTGGTCTTCCTTTCCTGTGCCAGTCCTCATATGAGACAGTTTCTTTGTAGCACTTGATGGGTTTTGCCACTGCACTTGGGGACACTTTCAAAGTTTTCCCAATTTTTCGGACTGACTGACCTTCATTTCTAAAAGTAATTATGGCCACTCGTTTTTCTTTACTTAGCTGCTTTTTTCTTGTCATAATACAAATTCTAACAGTCTATTCAGTAGGACTATTAGGACTATCAGCTGTGTATCCACCAGACTTCTGCACAACACAACTAATGGTCCCAACCCCATTTATAAGGCAAGAAATCCCACTTATTAAACCTGACAGGGCACACCTGTGAAGTGAAAACCATTTCCGGTGACTACCTCTTGAAGTTCATCAAGAGAATGCCAAGAGTATGCAAAGCAATAATCAAAGCAAAAGGTGGCTACTTTGAAGAACCTAGAATATAAGACATATTTTCAGTTGTTTCACACTTTTTTGTTAATTATATAATTATATAATTCCATATATGTTAATTCATAGTTTTGATGCCTTCAGAGTGAATCTACCATTTTCATAGTCATGAAAATAAAGAAAACTCTTTGAATGGGAAGGTGTGTCCAATCTTTTGGTCAATACTGTACTGTATATATATATGTAACCGATAAATCACTTAAACCATCACAGTATAAACACAATATACACACTAGTGCACTGTCTTATTATTGAGCGCTCAGAGTGTACACCTTCACAGAATATACTTCAACAGTAAATAACTGAATTTGTTATACAGACGTCCAGCACCGGATTAACAGCTTTCTGAGCCACCAAATCTTCTGATGCAGATTCCAATAAAGTTCACAATCAATTCCAGTAATATTCCACAGCCAGAATCTTCATGCACAGGAATCCACACAGTCTCTATCAGTTCACATGCAATTCTTAGTAACAAGAGTGTCCTTGAATAGGCTGTGATTCCTTTCTAGCTATCCCTAGCTAACTACAAAGTCGGTGACCTGTCACACTTCTCGGTTTATTCTCCGCCTCTCCACCACGCTGGTTCTCTTTATCAGCCTGGGAAAATCTCTGAGTCTTAATTTCCTGTTTCCCAGTATCCACCAAGCACGCCACCTTCATTCCTTCAAACTGCACCTCCAGAGTGGGACTCTCCGCAATCAGATCCTAGGAAAAGAAATGGGCATTGATTTTCATTCCTGCCTTACCGTATATCCAACTACAGTGAGGGCCTCTCTTTTACCGACAGCGAGGCTTCAGCTGCCAGCCTCCTCTGGCAGTCTCGCTGCAAATGGCCAAGTTCCCGGCATTGTCAACATTTCACCGGTCTTCTTGCCCGACCTCCGGATGACCCAAGTCTTAAAGCAGTCGACTTCTTTTTGATCTCCTAATGCAGCTCCTCCAATGCTATAGCATACTGAATCAGACTTTCCCCATCTCTCTGGGTCCGGGAAAAAAAACTGTACTTGCAGTTGCCCTACCGCCGCCACATGATCAAGTGCTTTTTCCAATATCTGATACTTTTAAATTTTTCACTCTTTGTTTCATTGCAGCCATTTGGTAAATTTAAAAAAAGTTAATTTTTTTCTCATTAATGTACACTCTGCACCCCATCTTGACTTTTAAAACAGAAATGTAGACATTTTTGCAAATTTATTAAAAAAGAAAAACTCAAATTTCACATGGTCATAAGTATTCAAACCCTTTGCTCAGTATTGAATAGAAGCACCCTCTTGAGCTAGAACAGCCATGAGTCTTCTTGGGAATGATGCAACAGGTTTTTAAGACCTGGATTAGGGGATCCTCTGAAATACATCCTTGCAGATCCTCTCCAGTTCCTTCAGGTTGGATGGTGAATGTTGGTGGACAGCCATTTTCAGGTCTCTCCAGAGATGCTCAATTGGGTTTAGGTCAGGGCTCGGGCTGGGCCAGTCAAGAATGGTCACAGAGATGTTCTGAAGCCACTCCTTTGTTATTTTAGCTGTGTGCTTAGGGTCATTGTCTTGTTGGAAGCTGAACATTTGGCCAAGTCTGAGGTCCAGAGCACTCTGGAAGAGGTTTTCATCCACGGTATCTCTGTATTTGACCTCATTCATGTTTCCTTCAATTGCAACCAGTTGTTTTGTCCCTGCAGCTGAAAAACACCCCCATAGCATGATGTTGCCACCACCATGTTTCACTGTTGGGATTGTATTTGGCAGGTGATGAGCAGTGCCTGGTTTTCTCCACACATACCACTTAGAATTATCACCAAAAAGTTCTTTGTCTCATCAGACCTGAGAATCTTATTTCTGATAGTCTGGGAGTCCTTCATGTGTTTTAAGCAAACTCTATGTAGGCTTTCATATGTCTTGCACTGAGGAGAGGCTTCTGTTGGGCCACTCTGCCATAAAGGCCCAACTGGTGGAGGGCTGCAGTGATAGTTGACTTTGTGGAACTTTCTCCCATCTCCCTACTGCATCTGTGGAGCTCAGCGACAGTGATCTTGGGGTTCTTCTTTATCTCTCTCACCAAGGTACTTCTCCCACGATTGCTCAGTTTGGCTGGACAGCCACGTCTAGGAAGACTTCTGGTGGTCCCAAACTTCTTCCATTTAAGAATTATGGAGGCCACTGTGCTCTTAGCAACCATGATTACAGCAGAAATTCTTTTGTAACCATGGCCAGATCTGTGCCTTGCCACAATTCTGTCTCTGAGCGCCTATCCCAGTTCCTTTAACCTCACGATTCTCATTTGGTCTGACATGCACTGTAAGCTGTGAGGTCTTGTATAGACAGGTGTGTGCCTTTCCAAATCAAGTCCTACCAGTTTAATTAAACACAGCTGGACTCCAATGAAAGAGTAGAAACAACTCAAGGAGGATCACAAAGAAATGGACAGCATGTGATGTAAATATGAGTGTGTGAGCAAAGGGTCTGAATACTTATGACAATGTGATATTTCAGTTTTTCTTTTTTAATAAATTTTCAAACATTTCTACATTTCTGTTATTATTCAGTCAAGCTGGGGTGCAGAATGTACCTTAATAAGAAAAAAATGAACTTTTTCGAATTTGCCAAATGGCTGCAATGAAACAAAGAGTGACAAATTTAAAGGGGTCTGAATACTTTCCGTACTCACTGTATATAACTATAATGTATTATCCTATATGTTCTGAAGCATGGATATCTACCACTCTTTGGTCACCATATGGCAGTAATATCAGTGTTTATTATTGTCAAAATGCACTGATGTAAGTGAATCCTTGTTGTTAGTGCTCAGTTTAGAGCGCCAGATAAATGTAATCCCAAATGTTATGTAAAATGTTCCAAATAAAAGCTTCAACTCAATCAACAAAAATAGCAAGTTCCCACTCAGGTATATCATCTGTTATTGGAAATACAGGGGACTTCCATATTACCAGCAGTACAAAGGCTTTGGGAATGCACTGTGTCTCCTCATCCCCCAAATGAAATCCAGTAAATTCTGTACTCACAAATCCAAATACATTTAACATCCACATGTTTGGCAGTTCTGTAGCATTGAGAGCCCACCTAATTTATGTGTACATGTCTCCAGAAGCATGAGCTGGGCATAGTGTACTGGGCACTACAACGTACTGGGCACTAAAATGTATGAGCACTATAATGTAAGGGCATTGCAATAGCAGATTTGCAATTTTCACTCAGCAAAATCCACTGCTATTTGTTTCTGTTAAACACCCATGTAATCAAATCACCACTATACCTGTGGATAAATTTCCAAAGGAGCAAGCATAATTTTCAAAATAGGTCATTTAAGAGTGGCATTCTGCTTCTCCAGCAAGTAGTTGATTGGTATATGGAGTCTGCAAACTATTCTAGGAAAATATGTGCCCCATGAAGCAAATAGCCATCCAGGAGGCAAATAGTGCTCCTTCAATTCTGAGTCTCACTGTGTGGCTAAGCAGTACTGTACAGCCACATATGGGGTACTGCCACATTGCACATTCATCAGAAATTGTGGCCCCAAATTTTGTGCCATTTTTACCCATTTACCCTTGTGCAAATGTAAAGTCTGGGGCTAAAACAACATTTTTGTGGTAAAAATGTAATTATTTTTTCTGCCCAATGGAATAAAATTCTTTGATACACCTGTCATGTCAGTATGATGACTGCATCCTTAGATGAATTTATTGAGAGGTGTAGTTTGCAAAATGGGGTCACTTATGTTGGGTTCTGCTGTCCTGGCACCACAGGGGCACTTGCAGTGGGTCATGGATCCCGCAAACCAGAACAGCAATATCTGCACTATAGTGTGACTCCTCTGCTCCTTTGAGTTTTGCACTGTGCCTCAAAAATGTTCCCGATTACATGTAGGGTATTGGTGTACTCAGGAGAAATTGCACAATAAACTGAGAGGTTCATTTTTTCCTATAAGACCTTATAAAAATTAAAAACTTGGGGCTAAAACAACATTTTAGTACTAAAAGTGTAATTATTCTTTCCTCACCACCCAATGGTATAAATTTCTGTTAGGCACATGTGGTGTCAACATGCTCACTCAGAGGTGTATCTAGGTTTTCTGGCACCCAGGGCAAGAATTCAGTTGGACGCCCCCCCACCCTCAAGTACATATGCCATATGCACACTTAGTCTTGTGCTGACGATCTGCTCTCCCTAATTCTCGCAATGTTCAGTGAAAAACTGAGAGAAGCAGGAAGAGAAGCTTGTTATTATTGTTGTCACTATACTGTCAGTATGAAAATCACATATGAGTGAAGCGACCATGTGATGATTGATGGAACCTGCAGAGCTGAATCCTGACAGTGAGGATATTACATTCTGTTAGGATTGACTACTGTCAGTATGAAAATCATATATGAGTGAAGGCACCATGTGATGATTGATGGAACCTACAGAGCTTCACTTTATATTTAAAGGGTGCATCCAGGTTTAAGATCAAAGTCATGCGCTGCACACTTTTAGGATTCTCCCTTGCCGGTGTCAAGAGTAGACAGTCATGTCAGCACAAGTTTGTGTTTTGTATGCTTCTGGTCAGATTCTGACTAGACCTGTCTGGCATCGTTCAATTCATTTTCATTGAGTAAGGCCACTCATGTCTAGTCTTCACGTGTCTGCATGTATGCAAATCACCGGCAGGAGATAATCCTGACAGCATGCAGTGCACGCTGTGAGAATTCAGATGTCTGCATTCACATAGAATGACTGTAGACTCAGCACAAACTTGGACAACCACTTTAATGCTCGTACCCTAAATAAAAATATGAGAATTAGTCAGTATCACAAAAAAAATTTACATCCACATGACAGATGACGTCTCTGGAGTTGTTCTCTTTCTTTTCTTCTTCATTTTGTCCAGCTCTTCTCCGCAGACTTCCTTCTTCACCAGTCTTCTGCAGCACATTCCTACATGATGCCCTTAAAGATAACAGTGCTATTATTATACCCCTCAATAAAAATATCTGCCCTATACTGAGTTCCTAAATAAATACTTGCCCCCCCACTATATTTCCTGCATAAAATATGACCCTCACACTGTCCCTCTTATGGTACATGCAGCTCACGCTGCCCTCTCTCTCTTCCATACTGGGCTCTCTCTTCATACTGTCCTCTAGCACTCTGTGCCCCCTATAGTGCCCAGTCTCTATATTGTGCCCCTTCATTACGCGCCTCCTTTTGGCATATTGTCTCCTCCTCCTGGCTATGCCCTTTCACTGTTCCCCACACTACTTGGTCTCTATTCTGTGTTCTCTCATGCTTTCTTCCCCCTACTGTCTCCTCACATTTCTCCTCTGCTAACCATACTGTCTCCTCACATATTTATCCCCCTCTCTCCATATTTCCTCCTCAGGCATCCCCCTGACTCCTGATACTATGTCTGCACACATCCCATACCCTTTGCTTCCCACAGTTCCTCCTCACACATCCCATCACCCTTGCTCCCAATACTGTGTACAAACACATTTTCCCCCTCACTACTCATACTGTGTCCACACTCCCCACTCACCCCTCACAGAATAAATCTATCCACTCCAGACAGAATAAATTTATCCCTCTCCACACAGAATAAATGCATCCCGCCCAACACAACACTGAATAAATCCCCCTACATACAATGAATACATTCCCCCCACACATTGAATAAATCTCCCCCACATACACAGAATAAATCCCCCAACACACACACTAGATCTCCCCCCACGCTGAATCTTCACTGTCTTCAGCTCCTCAGCCAGCATGAGCTCTTACCACCAATCCTCTTCTCTCTTCTGTGTGTCGGTGAGTAACATCAGCAGCATAATGACATGACCTGATCACTCTGCTGGTGTCACTCTGCTGGCGTTATTCTGACCTGGTGGTCAGAGCTTCAATTGTACTTGCTTGTGTAAGACCCAAGTACAATTGATCTCTGGGAGCTGGCACTGTGCAGCTACTCTGTGCTGGCTGTCAGTCGAGGTATGGCAGAATGTAGCAGCCGGGGGAGACACTTCAGACCTCCACATTGCTCACTGCACCACTATATGTATTTAATGAGAGATGTAGTTTGTAAAATGATGTCACTTGTGGGCGTTTCTGCTGTTCTGGCACCTCAGGGGCTTTGCCAATGTGACATGTCACTCTCAAAACTTTCCAGCAAAATCTTAACTCCAATATGTGCTTCTTCTCTTCGGAGCTTTACACTGTGCCTCAAAAGTAATTTTTGATCACATTTGGGGTATTGACATACTAAGGAGAAATTACACAACAAATTGTACTGTGCATTTTCTCCTGTCACTCCTGTTAAAATGCTAAATTTGGGGCTTAATTTTAATTTCTGTTAAGCACCTTGAGATTCAAGGTGCTCAACACACATCTAGATATATTCCATGAGGGGTGTAGTTTCCAAAATGGGGTCACCTGTCGGGGTTTTCCACTGTTTAAGCACATCAGGGGCTCTCCAAACGCAACATGGCATCCGCTCTCGATTCCATCTATTTTTTAGTTAAAAAAGTCAAACGGTACTCCTTCCCTTCTGAGCGCTGCCACGCATCCAAGCGGTAGTTGTTCCCCACATTGTGTATCATCAACATCTGGGGTCCATTTTCTCTTGTTACCCTTGTGAAAATACAAAATTTGAGGCTAAAGTTACATTTTTGTGAGAAACAGTAAATTGTTCATTTTTTCCTCTCACATTGCATTCATTCCTGTGAAGCACTTGAAGGATTAATAAACTTCTTGAATGTGGTTTTGATGACCTTTTGGTGTGCAGTTTTTAGAATGGCGATACTTTTAGGTATTTTCTGTCATATAGGACCACCAAATTCACTTCAAATGTCATGTGGTCCCTAAAAAATGGTTTTGTAAATTTTGTTGGAAAAATTAGAAATTGCTGATAAACTTTTAACCCTTTTAAATTAGTCAGATGCCTTTAGTTGAGGGAGAATTATTTTCTGACTTTAAATGGAGGAAAACCTAAGCATATCCCTCATACAAGGCCATGAAGCAAAAAAAAATTTAAGAAACCCAACAACAAAACTTCACACAGGGCCATAACACAATAAAAAGCAATAAAAACAAGGTAGGTACCCCAATGTACAGGAAAAAAGGTGGGTATACCCAGGAAGCGACCCTCACAAAAATATATATACAGAAAAAATGTCCAGGGAAGCATTTCAGAGCAAAATGCGCATCGGGTGTGGTGGGTTCCCCGGTAATTATACCTTGTTATATGTATGTGTACTTTAATGGATAATATATAGCTTTTGCCATTTGGTGCTAGTATTTGAATTACTATTGTACAACTGTTTTTCATCCATCCCTTTAAACTAGGTGCACATTTTCTTATATATCACTATATGTTATTTCAGCAACTTGTGCACCTATATTTAATTATTAGATTTATTATGGGCTCCTCTGTTGCATGTAGCGGGTGAAATATTGAGTATACCATGTCGACGGATAGTGCCATAATATGATGTGCATAATAGCATAAAACCATCTTTGGTGATATACATATTTTTTCTGTATATATATTTTTGTGAGGGTCGCTTCCTGGGTATACCCACCTTTTTTCCTGTACTTTGTGGTACCTGCCTTGTTTTTATTACTATATTGTGTTTCTTAATAAAGATTATGTTGCATATTATGATATGGCCATGTGTGAAGTTTTATTGTCGGGTTTCTTCTAAGGGGTAAGGTTTCTCCTTGTGGAGAGTGACATCTGATTTCACCTAGCCAAATCAGATCTCATACTTTGCACTGACGAGAACCAATAGCTCGAAACACCGTGTCTGCAAATTGAGATTCTGATTTGGCTGTTATCCTAAGTCATGTTACAAGACTCGTTAAAGGGTTGATTGTGACTTGTAGGATCGCTACTACCAATAGGTGGCGCTGTAGAGTAAAAGTCCTCTTTCTTTCTGAAGAGGCAATTTGCATAGCCAGTCTACAGCAATTCCACCAGTTTGAACTTCATCATTGGTTTAGGCAGCACAATAGAGCAAAGTTTGAATTACTATTTTTAACAGCCTATAAAATTGAAATATTCTAGGTTATTTTCATTTACGCTGTTATTATTTCAGTTTAGTTAATTTCCATTCTACATTTCCAGACTGAACATTTTCTAAGAAATTACTTTTCTTTTGATCTCGGCTTATTTTATTACTTACTGTCTGCATGTCATCTCACCTCCCTGTCTAGAAGAGTATCCGATCAAAATATACAGTCTGACTACTGCTTGTCGTTAACCTGATAAAACAGTCTAGGTGAATGAGAGGGTTAATGAAGGTTATTTTAATAGGAAACAGGTTTGGCAATCTTTACATATGAAATGGTGGATTCATGTTGTAGTGCCTGTGAAATGTATTTGTAGTGCATAGCGCTTTAGTGCCTCACTCCCTCGTTTCTGACCTTTCTCTGTACGTAGGCTGCTTCTAATTAAAATGATAGATTGATTGCTGCATAAGACAGCAAGATGATAGTAGTATTAGGTCACTGGGGTTGAAATAAGGATATTATACTAAGGAGCAATATACTGAGGATATTCTGCAATTATGCACACATTGGATGTGATACAGTAGACTTGACTTTTTAGGATCATTAATAAATACAGTTAATCTGTTTTACTTTCCAGCTTATAAAATTAGCAATAATACAACACGTTATCCAAATGTACTATGTGCTCCAGTCAGCATATTTGTTGTCTACGTTACAACTTCAATGTCTAACCAAAAAAAGGAGCAGATGCCATAAGTGAAAGTATTGATTATCTGCATATAAATCAACGGGTGGATATATCATATGCTTATCTGGCAGCCATGGAAAAGAGAGTGTTATTGTGAAAAGATTACAGTGCTTCTATTCTTTGCCAGTTACTTCTTGGAGCCTAAGGGTAAGTGCACAAGCTGCGGATTCTCCTGCGGATTTTTCCGCAAGGATTTGGCAAAATCCGCAGGTAAATCCGCAGGTCAAAAGACCTGCGGTTTTGCCCTGCAGTTTGACACCTGTACAATGGAGCAGGTGTAAAACTGCTGCAGAATCCACACAAAGAATTGACATGCTGCTGATTAGAAACCGCAGCAAATCCGTGCAGAAAAATCCGCAGCATGTGCACAGCGTTTTTTGTTTTTCATTGATTTCAATGGTACTGGGCCAAAACCACTGCAGATCCACAGCAGAATCCGCAGCGTGTGCACATACCCTTAATGTACATTACACATACAGTATATTGACTGAACTTGCTGATATCGATGGGTTCGAGTAATAGCCGACTGTTCGCCGGGAGACATGTCAATCAGGCATGTTCAATTTTGGACAACTAATCGCATTGTTCTCCAGTAGCTAAGCTGTTGGATGATGTTTCAACTAGTGTCTTTAGGATAAAGAGGCCATATAAGCAATCCTGTGTAGAGTTGAGCGAAACGGGTCGAAAAATTTCAAAAGTCGCCGACTTTTGGCAAAGTCGGGTTTCATGAAACGAAACCCGACCCTAGGATGAGGTCGGCCACGAGGTCGGCGACTTACGCGCCAAAGTCGCGGTTCAAAAGTTTGTTTTGCGATTTTTTTTCAGCCAATCAGGATCCACGGACACTGTGGGCAACGTGATGACATAGGCAGGGGTCACCACCATCTTTCAGAAGGGCATGCAAGTGATTGGCTTGCTTTGGTGGGCGTCACAGGGGTTATAAAAGGGCGTGCACGCCGACCGCCATCTTACTTCTGCCGATCTTAGCATAGGGAGAGGTTGCTGCTGCTGATTCTGTAGGGAGAGCGTTAGGCAGGGAAGAAGAAAAAAAAACTGCTTCTGCTGCTAGCGATTTTGCCTGTACAACACACCAGTCACTGTGTGTGCAGTGCAAGGGGAGGCTATATTGTGGTGGATCAGCGGTGTGGGTTGTTAGGCTGCCTTCTAAGGCTTCCTGACAGCTGCATTGCTGTTTACCCACTGCTCTGCAAACTGCTTTTTTAAAAGCAATCCCAATTTTTTTTTTTGTCCTGCTGAGGTACTCAGCATGCATTTTTTCACACCATACAGCGGTGTACGCTCCTCACACAGTACCGTGTAACGGCTGTTATCACAGCCACAGTGAAGCTATCTGTGTGTCACTCTGTGAGAATAAGTCGAGGACATGTTCCGTTCTTACAGACCTGCACTTACTAGTTTTGTCTAGCTTTCAAACAGTTAAATATATTTGCTGTTTGATCACATTCAAAACTATAGAGAGACAGCGTGTGTCAGTCCATATACTTAAAAAACACGGAGCTTGACAATTTTACGTACACCGGACAGCCGTGTACGTGCACGCTCCTCTCAGTACCGTGTAACGGCTGTTATCACGGCCACAGTGAAGCTATCTGTGTGTCACTCTGTGAGAATAAGTCGAGGACATGTTCCGTTCTTACAGACCTGCACCTACTAGTTTTGTCTAGCTTTCAAACAGTTAAATATATTTGCTGTTTGATCACATTCAAAACTATAGAGAGACAGCGTGTGTCAGTCCGTATACTTAAAAAACACGGAGCTTGACAATTTTACGTACACCGGACAGCCGTGTACGTGCACGCTCCTCTCAGTACCGTGTAACGGCTGTTATCACGGCCACAGTGAAGCTATCTGTGTGTCACTGTGGAAGGATAAGTGGAGGACTTGTTCCGTTCTTACAGACCTACACTCTAGGGAGATTCCTATTCTGCCCAATTCTACATACACCTTGAAGTTTGTGATACACTAGTCAATTTCTGCCTGTGACATAGCGCTCTGATATTCAGTGGGCCTCACACAATCCAAAAGTGTCCAGTGTCCACTAGTGTGTGCAGAAATTCAAAATCTCCCTTATCCTGTAGTCACTTTTTTCACACCTGTGCCATCGAGCCTGTGACATAGCGTTCTGATATTCAGTGGGCCTCACACAATCCAAAAGTGTCCAGTGTCCACTAGTGTGTGCAGAAATTCAAAATCTCCCTTATCCTGTAGTCACTTTTTTCACACCTGTGCCATCGAGCCTGTGACATAGCGCTCTGATATTCAGTGGGCCTCACACAATCCAAAAGTGTCCAGTGTCCACTAGTGTGTGCAGAAATTCAAAATCTCTGTGATCCTGTAGTCACTTTTTTCACACCTGTGCCATCGAGCCTGTGACATAGCGCTCTGATATTCAGTGGGCCTCACACAAACCAAAAGTGTCCAGTGTCCACTAGTGTGTGCAGAAATTCAAAATCTCCCTTATCCTGTAGTCACTTTTTTCACACCTGTGCCATCGAGCCTGTGACATAGCGCTCTGATATTCAGTGGGCCTCACACAATCCAAAAGTGTCCAGTGTCCACTAGTGTGTGCAGAAATTCAAAATCTCCCTTATCCTGTAGTCACTTTTTTCACACCTGTGCCATCGAGCCTGTGACATAGCGTTCTGATATTCAGTGGGCCTCACACAATCCAAAAGTGTCCAGTGTCCACTAGTGTGTGCAGAAATTCAAAATCTCCCTTATCCTGTAGTCACTTTTTTCACACCTGTGCCATCGAGCCTGTGACATAGCGCTCTGATATTCAGTGGGCCTCACACAATCCAAAAGTGTCCAGTGTCCACTAGTGTGTGCAGAAATTCAAAATCTCTGTGATCCTGTAGTCACTTTTTTCACACCTGTGCCATCGAGCCTGTGACATAGCGCTCTGATATTCAGTGGGCCTCACACAAACCAAAAGTGTCCAGTGTCCACTAGTGTGTGCAGAAATTCAAAATCTCCCTTATCCTGTAGTCACTTTTTTCACACCTGTGCCATCGAGCCTGTGACATAGCGCTCTGATATTCAGTGGGCCTCACACAATCCAAAAGTGTCCAGTGTCCACTAGTGTGTGCAGAAATTCAAAATCTCCCTTATCCTGTAGTCACTTTTTCACACCTGTGCCATCGAGCCTGTGACATAGCGCTCTGATATTCAGTGGGCCTCACACAATCCAAAAGTGTCCAGTGTCCACTAGTGTGTGCAGAAATTCAAAATCTCTGTGATCCTGTAGTCACTTTTTTCACACCTGTGCCATCGAGCCTGTGACATAGCGCTCTGATATTCAGTGGGCCTCACACAATCCAAAAGTGTCCAGTGTCCACTAGTGTGTGCAGAAATTCAAAATCTCCCTTATCCTGTAGTCACTTTTTTCACACCTGTGCCATCGAGCCTGTAACATAGCGCTGTGATATTCAGTGGGCCTCACACAATCCATAAGTGTCCAGTGTCCACAAGTGTGTGCAGAAATTCAAAATCTCCCCTGTCCTATAGACACCTTGTACCTTGTTTTACATTACTATATAGTTTGTTGGATTTTGTCTACATTTCTACCAAAAATGAGGAAGGCTGGTGGAAGAGGCCGTGGAATTGGGTGGGGGTTGGCAGCTGGTAATGATGGTGTTGGTGGTGGACCTGATGGTAGTGGCAAGAGCAAAATAGGACCGAATGCAGGAGGTGTTGAGCCTGCGTCATCGTCTGGCTCCATAAGGCTTCGAAGGCTTAGTTTTCTAGGAGTTGGCAAACCGCTTTTAAAGCCAGAGCATCAGGAAAAAGTTTTGTCTTACATTGCTGACTCAGCCTCCAGCTCTATCGCCTCCTCTTCTGAAGTTGTAAAAAGTAAAAGCACTGAGTCGTCATTGGAGGCTCATGTTCATGAACCACACCTTTCCTTGTGTCCTTCACCCCAACCAAGATTGAAGGATGACGCAGGCCATACTACTGATTACTCCATGGAGCTGTTTTCACATACCATGCCTGGATTATCAAGTGAAATGGTGAATTACCCAGGCCAAGATGAATCTGACATGGAGTGCACTGATGCACAGCCGCTGATAGATGATTCTGCTGGTACATTCACTCAGAGCACTTCATTGTCCTCGCAGTGTACAGAGCCAGATTCTGACCCTGATGAGACTCAGGTGCCCCTTCCCGCACACTATACCACCATACACAGTGACACAGAGGAAGGTGCACATGACATTGAAGAGGAGGTGATGGATGACCCAGTTGTTGACCCAGATTGGCATCCATTGGGGGAAGAGGGTGCTGCTTCCAATAGCTCAGATGAGGAGCATCCACAGCAGACATTGACATCGCAACAGCTGCTATCTGGCAGGCCCGGAGCACTCCAAAGACAGGTTTCAAAAATCAAAAGAGTTGCTGGACAGCTTGTCCAGAGGGTCAAAAGATCACAGCGTACTAGGCTGCAAAATGTCAGCCAAAGTAGGAAGAGTGCAGTGTGGTACTTTTTTGACCAAAATCCTCATGATTAGGCCAAGGTTATCTGTAAGAAGTGCGCAAAGACCTTTAGCCGAGGGAAAAATCTGAAAAATTTGAATACCAGTTGCATGCTTAGACATTTAACCACCATGCACTTGCAAGCGTGGACACAACACCAAACCTCAAGTGCCACATGGGCAACTGATCACAAAGAAGGTAGTCAGCAACGCTACATTGTTTCCCCCACTGTAAGCCCACCGGTTAGCACAGCAGCAAATGTTGAGGTGTCGTTGCAAGGCCACAGCAGTCCGGGAATCCCACTGTTATATCAACGAAATACTGAATCTAGGCCATCAGAAAGAACACCAACTCCATCACCATCATCAACCCTCTCTCAGTCCGCCCTGTCCACCGCTACTTCCACCATATGCAGCTCTCAAGTCCAGCTCACCCTCCCAGACACTATGAGTAGGTCAAGAAAGTACTCAGTCTCTCATCCGCGTACACTAGGTTTGAACGCCCACATTGCCAAACTAATCTCGTTTGAGATGATGCCCTATCGGTTGGTGGAAAGCGCAGCTTTCCGCAAACTCATGGCCTATGCAGTACCACACTATGACCTACCCAGTCGCCACTTCTCTCGCAAAGCCATCCCAGCCCTCCACCATCATGTAAAAGACTGCATTGTCCATGCACTCAAGCAGTCAGTGAGTGGAAAGGTGCACCTCCAACTGATGCATGGTCCAGTCGGCATGGCCAGGGCTGTTACTTGTCCATCACTGCGCACTGGGTTAATGTGGTGGATGCAGGGTCCACAGGGGACAGCGGTGGTGGGACAATGCTGCCTAGCCCACGGTATAGGAAACAGTTGGCTGTAGGCGTTCGACCCTCCTCCTCCTCCTCCAGAGGCGAAAACTTGTCCACAGAGCGCAGTCGTACGAGCACTCCATCTGCAGCTGCCACTGTTGCACACGAGGTGTCCCCCTATTGAGCAGCTAGTGGAAAGCGTCAGCAGGCTGTGTTGCAGATGATGTGTTTGGGCGACAGACACACCGCCGAGGTGCTGGCCGAGTACTTGAAGCGACAAACTGAGTCATGGCTGGGCAGTGTACATCTTGAGGCAGGCAAGGTAGTTAGTGATAACGGCCGTAATTTTGTGGCAGCCATAGCCCTTTGAAAACTCAGCCACATACCTTGCTTGGCTCACACCTTGAACCTGGTGGTACAGTGCTTCCTCAAAAATTATCCGGAGTTAACAGCCCTGCTCCAGAAGGTGCGAAGACTGTGCGCGCACATCCGCCGGTCGCCTGTACACTCCGTTCGTATGCAGAAGCTGCAGCGATTGCTCCACCTTCCCAACCACCGCCTCATTATCGACATTGCAACAAGGTGGAACTCCACCCTGCACATGGTGGAGCGGCTGTGCGAGCAGAGGCAGGCCATAATGCATTTGTGGGAGGATACACGGCCAGGCACTTTGAGAGCAGACATGGAGTTGACAGGTATGCAGTGGTCGAAGCTGAAAGACCTCTGTAAAGTCCTTCAGTGTTTTGAGGAATGCACACGGCTGGTAAGCGCAGACGACGCCATCCTAAGCATGAGCATCCCACTTATGCGTCTGCTCATGCAAACTTTGACGCACCTTAAGGAGCAGGCGTCAGCAGCCAATGTTGATGAGGAGGAAGAGGAGGAGGGAATCCTTGATGACATTCAGCCATTGTCTGCTCAGGGACCTCTCCTGGACGAGGTGGAGGAAGAAGAGGAGGAGGAGGATGATGATGGGGATGATTACTTAGGGGAGGAGGATGCATCTCGTGGGGCAAGTGAAAATGTTGGCGTGGCAAGGTCTGGTACAGGGTTTGTGCGTAACTGGAGGGATGTGGATTTGCCAGAAAGTGCTCCTCCAACCAGCACTCGCAGTGCATCATTGACACCGGGAACATTGGCCCACATGTCAGATTATGCCTTGCAGATCCTAAAAAGGGACCCCCGCATTGCCAAAATGATGAACGATGATGACTACTGGTTGGCCAGCATCCTGGATCCACGCTATAAAGGCAAATTACAAAACATCATGCCACAGGAGAACCTTGACCTAATATTGGCTAATAAACAAGCAACTCTGGTAAATCGGTTGCTTGAGGCATTCCCAGCACACAGCAGCGGTGATGGTTCTCACATGAGCCGTACGGGCCGGGGGCAGCTTGGCAGAGGTGTTCATGGTGCACACAGCAGAAGTGGCGTTGGAGACAGGGGTTTCATGACAATGTTGTGGACTGATTTTTCAAGTACCGCACACACAACTGGTAATACTGCATCGATGGAAAGTGACAGGAGACAGCAGTTGTCAAATATGGTTACAAACTACTTTTCCTCCCATATTGATGTTCTCCCACACAGGTCATTCCCCTTTGACTATTGGGCCGCTAAACTGGACACCTGGCCTGAATTGGCACAATATGCCTTACAGGAGCTCGCTTGCCCAGCTGCAAGTGTGCTATCGGAAAGAGTCTTCAGTGCAGCTGGATCAATCCTGACAGAAAAAAGGACCCGTCTGTCAACCCAAAATGTGGATGATCTAACCTTCATTAAAATGAACCATGCATGGGTTTCCAAGGATTTTGTCCCACCTTCCCCTGATGACACATAGGGTGACAGAAAAATGGCTTTCTTTGGTCCACCTCTTCCTGGGACTTGACCTATTTCGCCTTTTGCATCAGCTGAATGTCCAACATCAACATATGCCACTTTCTAAAACTCCCTAACTGTGCTGCCTCCCCCCCATGGCCGGGGTCCCCACCTAGCGCACGACATCGTGCGAGTGCTGTTGCCCTGGACAGGTGGGTAGGCCGACTCTTGGGCGCGGGCACTGGCACAGGGTCCCTCATAGTGCAATCAAGTGTCTCTGATGGTGGTGGTGCACACCCGCCGTCAGACACACCGCCGTACTATGAGGGGCCCAGTGCCAGTACCGACGCCCACGAGCGGGCCCCCCTTGCTTGGGCAGGGCCCCAGCATTTGCAATCTTTACCTCTCCCTGCTCCTCCGCTGTGTAGTCAGGGCCGTCAAATCCATACTGTGCCTGACACCGTCTGAGCCTGCCTCCTGATGTATAGACATATATTTTGAATGTGTACGCTATCCATACATGTTATACGGGGATACGCTACCCTTTCTCACCTTTGTGCAATCACGTGCAATCCATACTGGGCCTAACACCGTCTGAGCCTGCCTCCTGATGTATAGACATATATTTTGAATGTGTACGCTATCCATACATGTTATCCGGGGATACGGTACCCTTTCTCACCTTTGTGCAATCACGTGCAATCCATACTGGGCCTAACACCATCTGAGCCTGCCTCCTGATGTATAGACATATATTTTGAATGTGTACGCTATCCATACATGTTATCAGGGGATACGGTACCCTTTCTCACCTTTGTGCAATCACGTGCAAGCCATACTGGCCTAACACCGTCTGAGCCTGCCTCCTGATGTATAGACATATATTTTGAATGTGTACGCTATCCATACATTTTATCTGGGGATACGGTACCCTTTCTCACCTTTGTGCAATCACGTGCAAGCCATACTGGGCCTAACACCGTCTGAGCCTGCCTCCTGATGTATAGACATATATTTTGAATGTGTACGCTATCCATACATGTTATCTGGGGATACGGTACCCTTTCTCACCTTTGTGCAATCACGTGCAAGCCATACTGGGCCTAACACCGTCTGAGCCTGCCTCCTGATGTATAGACATATATTTTGAATGTGTACGCTATCCATACATGTTATCCGGGGATACGGTACCCTTTCTCACCTTTGTGCAATCACGTGCAAGCCATACTGGGCCTAACACCGTCTGAGCCTGCCTCCTGCTGTACAGACATATATTTTGAATGTGTACGCTATCCATACATGTTATCCGGGGATACGGTACCCTTTCTCACCTTTGTGCAATCACGTGCAAGCCATACTGGGCCTAACACCGTCTGAGCCTGCCTCCTGATGTATAGACATATATTTTGAATGTGTACGCTATCCACACATGTTATCCGGGGATACGGTACCCTTTCTCACCTTTGTGCAATCACGTGCAAGCCATACTGGGCCTAACACCGTCTGAGCCTGCCTCCTGATGTATTGACATATATTTTGAATGTGTACGCTATCCATACATGTTATCCGGGGATACGGTACCCTTTCTCACCTTTGTGCAATCACGTGTAATCCATACTGGGCGTGAGAATGGCTGGCGAGCTGTTAAGCAAGCTACAGCACCTGTGGTTTGCACACGTAAGTTTTTCATTTTTTCAGGAATGACGGTTAGGCCTAATTCCGGAACTGCGGTTGACCTGCACTTACTGGGAAATCATCGTTCGCGGGTAATAATTGTAATCAGTGATCCCCATCACTAACGTTGTTCAGCGGGTTATCTGCACCTATAAGCGACAAACGCTGGCCTTTTCAGTGTAGCGCACATGCAGCCACGGACATGTAAGGGCATGACACACCAGTTATTGGCCAATCTCATGTGCCAGAGCCTCACGTGTCCCTCTAGTAAGCCGGACTTGGACCGCGGGGCATGACGGAGTCTCGTTCGTTAACGGAATTAAGCTTGCAATGTGTGCATCTTTTCTGTAGCTGGCATGGCTGAGGTTTCCCAGGTGGAGTCGAATTTAACCGTAGGCTCCACTCCTGGTGGTGCCCTTCTGGACATTCCTTTAAGGTTCAGCTTTGCACCATACTGCCCATGTAAAACAAACACTGCCTTCATGAATGCTGTTTGGAGGGTCATGACTCGTGGGAATAACGCCGCCCAATCAGTTAACCTGCTAGAGAGATCCTTCGTTGCTCCCAAGCATGACATCACACTCCCTAGGAGGAAGGTAATGCCACTGTGGCGACCGAACTCCTGGGGGCGACACAAGTGCACTGATGCCCAGCCACTGCTCGATGAATCTGCTGGTACATTGACCCAGACCACTACATTCCCCTCGCACGCTACACGGCCTGAATCTGACCCTAATGAAACTCAGGTTACCCTTCCCATATACAGTTCCATCTTACACAGTGACAAAGAGGAAGCTGCAGATGAAAGTGCAGGTTCGGCCCACCCGCCATCAGACACACCACCGTACTATCAGGGGCCCTGTGCCAGTGCCGTCGCCAACGAGTGGGCCCCCCCTACTTGCTCAGGATCACAGCACTTGCAAGGTTGAAATACTGTGCAGTGAGCTGGAAGATGGGGACGACAAGGAATCCAGACTAGTACAGGGATTCCCTAGCGAGGAGACTTATTTGATTGTTTTCAATGTTGGGACAGCAATTTTTGGGGAGCACTATACTCTGGAGAATGATAGATGGGGCCCACCATACACTGGAACATTCCAAAGGTGGACATCAGACACTGGAGCAGCATTTACAGGGCCCATTATACACTAGAGCATTAGAAATGGGGCCCATTATGTTTGGAGCATTATTTGGGCCCATAAGACAGTGGAGCTTCATCCATGGGGACCAACATATACTGTAGCATTATGTGGAGCTCATCATATACTGTTTCAAACATTATATGGGACCAATGATTCTGTATGGAGAAATAGATGGGCCTCGTCATGAGATGTAAAAAGTGAAGTATTTTTCATTGTACTATACCGCTATTTCTCTGCCGTATCGGAGCATGATGAGTTGTGGTATGTGTTAAAGGGGCGCTCTTTCGCCCAGGGCACATGAAAACCTGGAGCCAGCCCTACCCCCCCACAACTTTAGCCAAATAACCCCCATTTTTCAGTGCGTAACTTGTATTATGAAGTTAATTAAGGTTGACAAGCTTAAGTAAGAAGAATTGATGCTTTTGGCATTCAAATGGGCACTGTAGGTTTGTTTCCTGTCCTCCTCTCACTGCCGACTTTTATTCCCCATTGACTTACATTGGGTTTCGTGTTTCGGGACGACCCCGACTTTTCCCTATAATCGGCCGATCTTGCTCGACCCGACTTTTGGAAAAGTCGGGTTTCACGAAACGAAACTCGACCCTAAAAAACCAAAAGTCGCTCAACTCTACTCCTGTGTATGGGAGAGTTGGCTCAGATGGATGTAGGCAGCATGATCAGCCAAAATATTTTTTGTCTGACTGCCATCTAATAGGTATGATCAGCTCAAAGGTACATATTAAAGTCAAACTATCTAATGTGCTATGGGAGTCTCTTCACTCACCCTTGACAGGACATGGGGTGAGAAAAACTGGGGGGGTTCAGTTTAAATGCACAATCATACAGTACTCCAAGGTGATAAGCCATTGCCCACCACCAAACACATCTAGCAGCAGCTTTCTTCACTCTCCCAGTTAGAAGAGCCTGAATGCTCAGCCATACATTCAAATGTATGAGTCACAAAAAATAGCTGTCTGTAAAACAAATTTTCAGTCAACTCATATGTAAAGACCACCTGCAACTTGCCAAAAAATTTAATTTATTTGCCTGGCTTAAATGATGTTGTTCTCCTGAATCTGGAGTTGTTTTGTTCATTTTCCTCATCAATTCCTCCCCATTTCAGAGATATGATCCTCTCTGGCCTACATGTAAATCTAGTTTTTCGAGCCAACTGGATGTGGTCTGCAATTCTTTTCTGTGAGCATCTTCCACGGTTGGTTGAAAAAACTAGATTTTCATACAAGGTAAAGAGAGACATATTTCAGGAAAAGAGAGGCACAGGAATAAATGAAGAACATTGCTAGATTCAAGAGAACAGCATCACTTACATCAGGTAAAAAAATTACATGTTTTTGGCAAATGAAAGGTCCTCTTTGAGGATTCTCTGTTATAAATGGCTGTATATGTCCATCTCAAAACAGGGGTGGGATTCAGCGGGTTCTCCCCGGTTCGGTGGAACCGGTTGTTAAAAAAGCAGCCGGTTCCCCGGACCGGGGAGATCCAGAGCCGCGATCCGGTCCTGCAGGCAAGGAGGGAGGCGGAGGAGAGGAGGACTATCTTGCTCAGCCTCTGCAGCGCTGGAGTGGATACTGCACGGCGCGGGCTGGCGCATTGATACAACGCACAGGCACATGAGTCACGTGACGTCGTGCTCTGTCTGCTGCTGAGTCCTGGACAGACAGAGCACGACACAGCACACCCCGGCGGCGGCGCGCACAGTGCACACTGATTCATTTCTGGTGCTGAGGCAGATGCAGTGCGTGCGGCTGTTATTGGCGGGTAAATCTGGAGGAGCTCGCTGGAGGAGTTACTACTGCCGCTGCCCAGTGAGCTGCCTGAGCCTGCCCTCAGCCCCTGGAGGACACTAGTCTGTGTGTGTATGGTACACAACACAGGCCAACACCAGGTCAGTTGTTTTGATATTCTGTATGTGCATTGCTGCTGCCTATTGGGGGCCTGTGTGTGCTGTGCTGTGTGCTGCCTACTAGGGACCTGTGCAGTGTGCCTGCGTAATGGGGACCTGTGCCTGCCTTGTAGGGAACAATGCTGCCTATTGGGGACCTGTGCTGCCTATTAGGGACCTGTGCCTGCCTATTGGGGACCTGTGCTGCCTATTGGGGACCTGTGCTGCCTATTAGGGACCTGTGCTGCCTATTAGGGACCTGTGCTGCCTATTGGGGACCTGTGCCTGCCTATTGGGGACCTGTGCCTGCCTATTGGGGACCTGTGCCTGCCTTATAGGGAACAATGCTGCCTTATAGGGAACAATGCTGCCTATTGGGGACCTGTGCCTGCCTATAGAGAACAGTGCTGCTTATTGGGGACCAGTGCTGCCTATTGGGAACAATGCTGCCTATTTGGGACCTGTGCCTGCCTATAGAGAACAGTGCTGCCTATTGGGGACCAGTGCTGCCTATTGGAGACCAGTGCTGCCTTTTGGGAACAATGCTGCCTATTTGGGACCTGTGCTGCCTATTTGGGACTTGTTGTGCCTATTTGCGACCTGTGCTGCCTATTGGAGACCTGTGCTGCCTATTGGAGACGTGTGCTGCCTATAGGGAACAATGCTGCCTATAGGAGACGTGTGCTGCCTATAGGGAACAATGCTGCCTTTTGGGGACCTGTGCTGCGTATAGGGACCAATGCTGCCTATTGGGGACCTGTGCTGCCTATTGGGGACCTGTGCACTGTTCTGATCTCATTCCAATTTATTTTTTTTTTCAACTGTTTGACTGCACCCTTACCTGTATATATTTGAGGAAAAGGTGCGTGTAAATGGGTGTGGCTTAAAATGGGTGTGGCTTAAAACGGGTGTGGCTTTCCTACACACAAACACAGAACCTGTTGTTAAAAATTTGAATCCCACCACCTCTTACATATCTTGATATGTCCATGTTACTTCTCAATTACATGCATTTCTGACAATGTGACTTGATAATATAATAATGATATACAAAATTTGGGGAGGATTAGAGGGGGCAAAAGGGATGCAAGGAGAAATTAATCACCTAGTTCTCTCAAACCCCTGCAACAAAAAAATGGGCATTTAATCCATTTTCAACCTTAGATGTATTGATATATCCAGGTCGCCTGGTACTTATTGACCTTGGACGTATGGATACATCCAGGCGATTTTGTGCTCACAGACACAGTGCACAAGCGATCACCACCAGTTGTCAGCTGATTTTGGCAGCTAACACCCAGCACTCAGTGCCATGACTGGTCCCTCACCACTCCCGACACTTTAACCCCATAAATGCTGAGATCCAACTCGATCGTAGCATTTTGGGAGCAAGCAGAGGGAAGAAAGCCACCCTGCCCTTGGATCAAAGAAACCACGGATGTTGCAGGGTCCCGAATGTTGCTATGGTGACCCGATGTCCTCATGACAATATCTGGGTCACCAGAGCTAGCAAAGTTGATTGAGTATGCTCATTAGCAGGTATAGTGGACATACACACAGGTTAATTGGATCAGCTACAGGGCAATGAAGTAATAGAAAAAGGGTAACATATAGTAATAAATAAGTGTATCAACTGATCAATGACGGTTGCTAAGAGTAACATGGAGATTTACAAGTTCTAATTGAGTTTAGGGTAAAGAGCTTCGAAGTCATTACATTTAACCATTGTATGCCTTTTTCCTTGAATATATGTATTTTTCCGCAATATAATGTTATCATGTACAGTGCCTACAAGTAGTATTCAACCCCCTGCAGATTTAGCAGGTTTACACATTCGGAATTAACTTGGCATTGTGACATTTGGACTGTAGATCAGCCTGGAAGTGTGAAATGCACTGCAGCAAAAAAGAATGTTATTTCTTTGTTTAATTTTTTTTAAAATTGTGAAAAGTTTATTCAGAGGGTCATTTATTATTCAACCCCTCAAACCACCAGAATTCTGTTTGGTTCCCCTAAAGTATTAAGAAGTATTTCAGGCACAAAGAACAATGAGCTTCACATGTTTGGATTAATTATCTCTTTTTCCAGCCTTTTCTGACTATTTAAGACCCTCCCCAAACTTGTGAACAGCACTCATACATGGTCAACATGGGAAAGACAAAGGAGCATTCCAAGGCCATCAGAGACAAGATCGTGGAGGGTCACAAGGCTGGCAAGGGGTACAAAACCCTTTCCAAGGAGTTGGGCCTACCTGTCTCCACTGTTGGGAGCATCATCCGGAAGTGGAAGACTTATGGAACTACTGTTAGCCTTCCACGGCCTGGACCGCCTTTGAAAGTTTCCTCCCGTGCCGAGGCCAGGCTTGTCCGAAGAGTCAAGGCTAACCCAAGGACAACAAGGAAGGAGCTCCGGGAAGATCTCATGGCAGTGGGGACATTGGTTTCAGTCAATACCATAAGTAACGTACTCCACCGCAATGGTCTTCGTTCCAGACGAGCCCGTAAGGTACCTTTACTTTCAATGCGTCATGTCAAGGCTCGTCTACAGTTTGCTCATGATCACTTGGAGGACTCTGAGACAGACTGGTTCAAGGTTCCCTGGTCTGATGAGACCAAGATCGAGATCTTTGGTGCCAACCACACACGTGACGTTTGGAGACTGGATGGCACTGCATACGACCCCAAGAATACCATCCCTACAGTCAAGCATGGTGGTGGCAGCATCATGCTGTGGGGCTGTTTCTCAGCCAAGGGGCCTGGCCATCTGGTCCGCATCCATGGGAAGATGGATAGCACGGCCTACCTGGAGATTTAGGCCAAGAACCTCCGCTCCTCCATCAAGGATCTTAAGATGGGTCGTCATTTCATCTTCCAACAAGACAACGACCCAAAGCACACAGCCAAGAAAACCAAGGCCTGGTTCAAGAGGCAAAAAATCAAGGTGTTGGAGTGGCCTAGTCAGTCTCCTGACCTTAACCCAATTGAAAACTTGTGGAAGGAGCTCAAGATTAAAGTCCACATGAGACACCAAAAGAACCTAGATAACTTGGAGAAGATCTGCATGGAGGAGTGGGCCAAGATAACTCCAGAGACCTGTGCTTGCCTGATCAGGTCTTATAAAAGACGATTATTAGCTGTAATTGCAAACAAGGGTTATTCCACAAAATATTAAACCTAGGGGTTGAATAATAATTGACCCACACTTTTATGTTTAAAATTTATTAAAATTTAACTGAGCAACATAACTTTTTGGTTTGTAAGATTTATGCATCTGTTAATAAATCCTGCTCTTGTGTGAAGTTTGAAGGCTCTAACTTATTTGCATCTTATCAAACCTGCTAAATCTGCAGGGGGTTGAATACTACTTGTAGGCACTGTATATGCCCTTTTTGCTGCAATGTGCTTTCTTTGACTAAGACATGTATAAAAAGCCCCTGTTACTTTTAGTTTGGGGCCATATCATCGCCATTCTGCGCCATGCCGCCAGATATCCCAGTGATACTTTCTTTGTCTGGAAACCTGTTTGTGCCTGCATGCTTTGTCTCACTGACTTTCCATGAACCTGTTCTGCTGTGAAATCACCGAATAAACTTCAGTCTCAGCTTTATAAGAGGATTGTGTACATATTTTTCCCGGCTTTTCCAGCTCTCAATAAGGACTTTTCTTACAGAATTCATAAACTATTCTAGGAAAATCTGCTATCCAGGAGGCATATAGTGCTCCATACCTCCTGAGTCTCTCCGTATGGTTAAGCTGTACTGTACAGCCACATATGGAGGTATTGTGGCATTCAGTAGAAATTGTTGGACAAATTTTGGTGGCATTTTTACCCACTTCTTGTGTGAAAATGTAAAATCTGGGGCCAAAATAAAATTTTTGTGAAAAAATTGGAAACAAATTGATGTCAATACTTTTCCTTCCTTTTCCCCCAACTTTTCACATCGATTTTTCTGGCTAACACTGTACCACAATATAATTTATTGTTGTACATCTTTGTGAAAAATTGTAATTATTTTTTCTTCACTGCACAATGGTATAAAATTCTGTGACACACCTGTGGTGTCAATATAATCGTAAAATTTACACTATAATATGGCACTTTTTCCCTTCTGAGCTTTGCACTGGGCTTGAAAATTATTTCCCAATTGCATGTAGGGTATTGGTGCACTCAGGAAAAAATTGACCTCAGTTTACTGTAAAAAAAATTTCCTGTTAGCCCTTACAAAATTTAAAAATATTTATTCTCTCTTCACCGCTCAATAGTATAAAATTTTGTTTGGCACATGTGGTGTCAATATTATCACTGCACCTGTAGATTAATTCATTGGTCTGTGTAGTTTGTAAAGTGAGTTCACATATGGGGTGTTTCTGTTATGGCACCTCAGGCAATGTGAAATTTCACCCTCCAACCATTCCAGCAAAATTTTAACTCCAATATGTCGCTTCTCTTCTGAGCTTTGCACTGTGCCTCCAAAGTTGTTTTCCCCCACATTTGGCATATCGGCGTACTCAAGAGAAATTGCACAAGTTGTATGATGCAATCTCTCCTGTTACCCTTGTGAAAAAAAATGGGGCTAAAAATAGCATTTTTGTGAGGAAAATGTGTTTTTTTTATTTTCAAGGCTCAACATTATAAACTTCTGTTAAGCACCGGGGGCTTCCAGGGGGGTTCAAGGTGCTCACCACATATCTAAATACATTTCTTGAGGAGTCAAGCTTCAAAAATGGGGTCACTTGGGCTGGGGTTTCCACTGTTAGGCACATCAGGGACTTTCCAAACAAGATATGGCACCCGCTAATGATTCCAGCAAATTTTGATTCCTTTCTGAGCCCTGCCATGTGCCCAAACAGTAGTTTTCTCCACCATACGGGATATTGGTGTACTCAGGAGAAATTGCACAATAAATTGTATGTTGCAATTTCTCCTGTTTTCCTTACGAAATTGGAAAATTTGGGGCTAAAAAATATTTTTGTGTGAAAAATCGGATTTTTTTATTTTCACAGCTCAATGTTAAAAACTTCTGTGAAGCACCTGGGGATTTAAAGTGTTCAATACACATCTAAATACATTCCTTGAGGGGTCTAGTTTCAAAAATGGGTCACTTGTGAGGGGTTTCCACTGTTTAGGAACATCAAGGGGTCTAATGATTTTAGCAAATTTTGCGCTCAAAAAAATGAAATGACGCTCGTTCCCTTCCGAGCCCTGCCACGCACCAAAACAGTAGTTTTCTCCCACAAATGGGGTATCAGTGTATTTAGGAAAAATTGCACAGCAAATTGTATTTTGCAATTTATCCTGTTACCCTTATGAAAATGCAAAATTTCAATATGCTCACCATACAAATATATAAGTTCCCTGAGGGGTCTAATTTACAAAATGGTGTTGTGTGGGGTATTTTCAATGTCCAAACATGAACTGGTATTCACTAATGATTCCAGCAAATTTTGAGTTCAAAAAGTCAAATGAAGCTCCTCCCTTCCAAGCTATGCCATACACCCAAACAGTGGTTTTCTCTCATATATGGGGTATCAGCATGCTCTGAAGAAATTGTACAACAAATTTTTGGGTCCACTTTTTCATGTTATGCTTGTAAAAATATAAAATTTGAGTCTTAAATTAAATTTTTGGGAAAAAATGTTAAATGTTAATTTTTTTCCACATTCCAAAAATTCCTGGGAAGCACCTGATGGGTTTATAAACTTCCTGAATGTGGTTTGGCGCACCTTGAAGGGTGAAGTTTTTAGAATGGTGTCATTTCTGTTATTTTCTGTCATATAGACCCCTAAAAGTCACTTCAAATGTAATGCAGTCCCTAAAAACATGGTTTTGTACATTTTGTTGGAAAAATGAGAAATCGCTGGTCAATTTTAACCATGATAACTTCCTAACAAACAAATGTTGTGCTGATATAAAGTAGACATGTGAGAAATGTGATAATGTGATTTATTAAATTTATTAACTAGCATGTGTGACATACCTCTCTGATTGAAGTGCACTAGAATTCAAAGTTTGAAAATTCCTAAATTTTCCAAATTTTTGCCAAATTTAAATTTTTTTCACAAATAAATAAAAGTCATATAGAAGAAATTTTACCACTGTCATGAGGTACAATATGTCTTGAAAAAAAAAATTTTCAGAATCAGTGGGATCTGTTGAAGTATTCCAGAATTATTACCTCAAAGGGCAGAGTCAGACAGTCATATAACTCATGCTAGAATCACATCGCAATGCACAGATTGGCCTGGCACCACTCCTGACTTAAGTAAGACAGCATGATGGATTACTATGCAGCTGTCAAGCTCAGGTCAGGAGAGTCAACAGTCAGTTTGAGTTTTACTATGGATTCTCGCCTGAGAAATACGGCAGTCTGACCCTGCCCATATAGTAACAATGGTCAGAATTGTAAAAATTGGCCTGGACATTAACCACCACCTTGGAGGTAAAGGACCCTAATGACCAGGCCATTTTTTGCAATTCTGACAATTAATCCCTTTATGAGGTAATAACTCTGGAATGCTTCAACGCATCCTAGTGATTCTGAGACTGTTTTTTCGTGACATATTGGGCTTCATGTTAGTGGTAAATTTAGGTCGATAATTTGTGTATTTATCTGTGAAAAAAATGGAAATTTAGCAAAAATTTAGAAAATTTTGCAATTTTCACATTTTGAATTATTTATTCTGTTAAACCAGAGAGTTATGTGACACAAAATAGTTAATAAATAACATTTCCCACATGTCTACTTTACATGAGCACAATTTTGGAAATAAAAATTTTTTTGTTAGGAAGTTATAAGGGTTAAAATTTGACCAGCGATTTCTCATTTTTATAACAAAATTTACAAAACCATTTTTTTTTTAGGGACCACCTCACATTTGAAGTCACTTTGAGGGGTCTATATGGCAGAAAATGCCCAAAAGTGACACCATTCTAAAAACTGCACCCCTCAAAACTACATTCAAGAAAGTTATTAACCTTTCAGGTGCTTCACAGGAACTAAAGCAACGTTGAAGGAAAAAATGAACATTTTAAATTTTCCAACAAAAATTTTCTTTTAGCATCAATTTTTTCATTTTCACATGGGCAACAGGATAAAATGTTTACTAAAATTTGTTGAGCAATTTCTCCTGAGTACACCGATACCTCATATGTGGTTATAAACAACTGTTTGGGTGCACGGCAAGGCTCAGAATTGAAGGAGCGCCATTTGACTTTTTGAATGGAAAATATGCTGGAATATTTAGCAGTTGCCATGTTGCGTTTGGAGAGTCCCTGTGTGCCTAAACATTGGAGTTCCCCACAAGTGACCCCATTTTGGAAGCTAGACCCCCCCAATGAACTTATTGAGATGTATAGTGAACACTTTGAACCCCCAGGTGCTTCACAAATTGATCCGTAAAAAAAAAGGACTTTTTCTTCACAAAATGTTTTTTAAGCATCAGTTTTTTCATTTTCACATGGGTAACAGGATAAAATGGATCCTAAAATTTGTTGGGCAATTTCTCCTGAGTGCACCAATACCTCATATGTGGTCATAAACCACTGTTTGGGCGCAGGGCCTAGAAGGGAAGGAGCACCATTTGACTTTTTAAATGGAAAATTAGCTCCAATCATTAGCGGACACCATGTCGCGTTTGGAGAGCCCCTGTGTACCTAAACATTGGAGCTCCCCCACTAGTGACCCCATTTTGGAAACTAGACCCCCCAAGGAACTTATCTAGATGTGTGGTGAGCACTTTGAACCCCCAAGTGCTTCATAGAAGTTTATAATGCAGGACAGTGAAAATAAAAAATCATTTTTTTTCCTCAAAAATTATTTTTTAGCCTGCTATTTTTTATTTTCACAAGGCTAACAGGAGAAATTGGACCACAAAAGTTGTTGTGCAATTTGTCGTGAGTACACTGATACCCCATATGTGGGGGAAACCACTGTTTGGGCGCATGGGAGAGCTCAAAAGGGAAGGAGCGCGATTATGGAATGTAGACTTTGATGGAATGTTCTGCGGAATCATGTTGCTTTTGCAGAGCCTCTGATGTGCCTAAACAGGAGAAACCTCCCACAAGTGACCCCATTTTGGAAACTTGTCCCCCCAAGGAGCTTATCTAGATATGTAGTGAGCACTTTGAACCCCTAAGTGCTTCACAGAAGTTTATAAACGCAGAGCCATGAAAATAAAAAATATTTTTTTTCCTCAAAAATGATTTTTAGCCCGCTATTTTTTATTTTCACAAGGGTAACAGGATAAATTGGACCTCTAAAGTTGTTGTTCAGTTTGTCCTAAGTATGCTGGTACCCAATATGTGGGGGGAACCACTGTTTGGGCACATGGCAGGGCTCAGACGAGAAGGAGCGCCATTTGACTTTTTTAATGGAAAATTAGCTCCAATCGTTAGTGGACACTGTTGTGAGTTCATTTTTCCCTTCACCAATGAGGTCTGATGAACTCCCTCCTCTGGTGAAGGAAGGTAGTGAGGCTGATTACCAAACACCTGGGCAGCTAGATGATGACTGGGTGGCTGGAATTGAGGACTGGATATAAGGCTGCCGACGCCCTTCTTCCTGGCTGGTGATTTTCCTGCTGGATTCTTGGAGACCAGTCTGATTCCTGCATCTCAAAGCTAAGTTTTTCTGCTCTGCTTTGTACTCTTCAGTTTTGTTTTTGTTTTGCCTTGTTTTTTGGGAGTTCTGCCATCCCCAGCTGGGGGTGAGCTGAATTCCAGTTTTGTCTCTGATCTGTTGATCTTTTGCTCTGTCTTCAGAATATACCAGAGTGCTGATATAGTCTTTTGAAGCCTTCAGGGCCTGTTTTTCCTATCAGTCGGTTGGCTCATTTTGATAGGGTTTTTGCGGATGGCAGACAGCAGCTTTCCTATCTGTCCTATGTAGTTAGCTTGGGCCCCATCATTTGCTCAACCTATCTTTCTATCTGTGTTAGTGTTTTCATCTTGCTTCACCGTCATTATATGTTGGGGGCTGCCTATTGCTTTGGGGTCTGCTCTGGGGCAGTTTAGTTTTTCCCCTTTCTGTCTTTAGGCTATGTAGTTCTCCGGCTGTGATCGAGGGGTCTAGGGCACCGTAGGAACCCCCCACGGCTACTGCTAGTTGTTGTGGATAGGTCTAGGGGTCTGCCATCCGATAGCTGCCAACCTCTCTAGTTTTCCTGGACTTAGCTGGTATTTTGTTTTTTCCTCCTTCGGTGACTCATCATAACAGGACACCATGTCGTGTTTGGAGAGCCCCTGTGTGCCTAAACTTTGGAGCTCCCCCACAAATGACCCAATTTTGGAAACTAGACCCCCTATGGAACTTATCTAGATGCATAGTGAGCACTTTGAACCCACAGGTGCTTCACAGAAGTGTATAACGCAGAGCCGTTAAAATAAAAAAAATTTTTTCCTCAAAAAATGATTTTTTAGCCCACTTTTTTATTTTTACAAAGGTAACAGGAGAAATTGGACCCCAAAAGTTGTTGTCCAGTTTGTCCTGAGTACGCTGGTACCCATATGTGGGGGGGAACCACTGTTTGGGCACATGTCGGGGCTCGAAAGCGATGTAGTGACGTTTGGAAATGCTGACTTGATGGAATGGTCTGCGGGCGTCATGTTACATTTGCAGAGCCTCTAATGTGCCTAAACAGTGGTAACCCCCCACAATTGACCCCATTTTGGAAACTAGACCACCCAAGGAAACTTATCTAGATGTGTGGATAGCACTTTGAACCCCCAAGTGCTTCACAGAAGTTTATAACGCAGAGCTGTGAAAATAAAAAAATAATTTTTTTCCCTCAAAAAATGATTTTTTAGTCCGCAATTTTTTATTTTCACAAGGGTAACACGATAAATCGGACCCCAAAAGTTGTTGTATAGTATGTCTAGAGTATGCTGGTACCCCATATGTGGGGGTAAACCACTGTTTGGGCAAATGTCGGGGCTCGGAATGGAGGGAGCGCTGTTTGACTTTTTGAAAGCAAAATTGGCTGGAATAAATCGTGGTGCCATGTCGCATTCGGAGACGTGATGTGCCTAAACAGTCGAAACCACTCAGTTCTAACTCCAAATCTAACCCCAACACACCCCTAACCCAAACCCAACCCTAATCATAACCCTAACCACAACCCTAACCCAAGCACACCCCTAACCCTAATCCCAACTCTAACCCTAACCACAAGCTCAACCATAATCCCAACCCCAACCCACCCATAACCCTAATCTTAACTCTAATTGCAACCCTAACCCTAATTCCAACCCTAACCCTAATTCTAACCCTAATTCCAACCCTAACCCTATTTCTAACCCTAACCATATTTCTAACCCTAACCCTAATTCCAACCCTAACCCTAATTCCAATCTTAAGCCTAATTCTAACCCTAATGGAAAAATAAAAATATTTTTATTTTATTATTTGTGCCTACCTATGGGGGTGATAAACGGGGGGTGTATTTACTTTTTTTCATTTTGATCACTGTGAAAGTTTATCACAGTGATCAAAATGAAAAATGAATGGGCAGCCGGCAAATTCATGGGTGCCGCCACCTTGGATAATGGCAGGTGCACTGCGCATGCGCATGCCATTTTCCAAGATGGCGGTGCCCATGATCTGGGGCGGCGGGACCCCGGGAACCACAGCAGGACATTGGAGGTACCGGGGGAGTGAGGGGGGATCGGAAGGTGGGGGTGCAGATGATGATGGCGGCGACCGATCGTCGCTGTCTGTCAGTGGCTGGGGCCAATCGCCCCCGCCAGTCAGTGTGGGGGGGTCGGTCTCGGTGTCCAGCCATGTCCAATGCTATTGCAGCATCGGCCATGGCTGGATTGTAATATTTCACCAAATTTCATTGGTGAAATATGACAAATCGCTCTGACTGTTTCACTTTTAACAGCCAATTAGAGCAATCATAGGCACGTGGGGGCTAAGCCACTCTCCCTGTGGTATACTCTCAAGTGTCCTCTGTGTGCGGGTCAGGTGACCTTTCAGTGACTCCGGTCACCTGTCCCGCAGGGGGCGATCAATTCATGACACTACATAGGCATCATGGGTCGTATTGGCACACCTTTTCATGATGCCTACGTGGCGTCAAAGGTCGGGAACCAAAATTTACTCCAAAATATTAATGTTTATCACTGGTGTGCCTATTGTTACATTTATTATAGCAGTTTGATTGTTCTACTTGTACTGCCATCTGTAAGCAATATAGGGATGGGACATGCATATTTATTGTCAGAAATCTCTGGCAGTGATTAACTGATGAATGAATGAGTGAATGTATTCATTAAAATAAGTATCTGGAAACAGAACAACTGCTCGTATCCAGATAATATTTTAGATTTTTGTTGATAATGTTATAATAACTTAAACCTGCCAATACTTCTGTTAGGCTATGTGCACACGTATACAGAAAATTTCTGCATGAAAACCGGATTCCTTCCCAGAAAATGTGCGTTATTTTCCATGTGTTTTCCCTAAGTGTGCACACGTAAGCATTTTTTTTGCATTTTTTAAGCGTTTTACCGGCAAAAATGTTTAAAAATCGCAATTTCATTTTAATGAATTTTGCACTTTTTGTGCACATTGATGCATTTTTTTCCACGAAAAAAATGCATCGCGGTAAAAAACGCAGCATGCTGATTAATTTCGAGGAAAAATCCTCAATTCTAGCTATTTTCTATGAGACTTGGGCCGCTCTGGAAAAAAACGTGCATTTTTTATGCAAAAAAACCGCACGTTTTCTGGGAAGGGGTCCGGTTTTCATGCAGAAATTTTCTGCATACGTGTGCACATAGCCTAAGTGTAAGGTATCAAAGTGTTGACATTTCTGCTGGAAATGAAGGGGACCCTCCTAAATACCTTACACCAAACTACTACTACTAATAATAATAATAATAATAATAATTATAAAGTAGAATACCATCAAATACATGATTATATTTTTGTTTATTATTATTTACAGTGAGCACTGGATTAACCCCTTAACGACCGGGGTATTTTTGGTTTAGCATTTTCATTTTTTGCTCCCCTTCTTCCCAGAGCCATAACTTTTTTATTTTTTGGTCAAAATTGCCATGTGAGGATGTTTTTTTTGCGGGACAAGTTGTACTTTTGAATGACAGCATTCATTTTACCATGTCATGTAATAGAAAACAGGAACAAAAATTCCAAGTGTGGTGAAATTGCAAAAAAAAGTGAAATCCCACACTTGTTTTTCGTTGGGCTTTTTTAGTAGGTTCATTAACTGCTAAAACTGACCTGCCATTATGATTCTCCAGGTCATTATGAGTTCATAGATACCAAACATGTCTAGGTTCTTTTTTTATCTAAGTGCTGAAAAAAAATCCAAAGTTTGTAAAAAAAAAGTTGCCATTTTCCGAGACCCGTAGCGTCGCCATTTTTCATGATCTGGGGCCGGGCGAGGGCTTCTTTCTTGTGCTCCGATCTGACATTTTTATTGATTCCATTTTGGTGTAGATACGATCTCTTGATCACCCATTATTGCATTTTATTGCAATTTTGCAGCGACCAGAAAAATGTAATTCTGGCTTTTCAATTTTTTTTTCCCTACGCCGTTTACCAACTGGATTACTTCTTTTTATATTTTGATATATTGGGTGATTCTGAACACAGCCATACCAAATATGTGTTTAGTTTGATTTTTTATTATTTTATTTTGAATGGGGGGGTGATTTGAACCTTTATATTTTATTATTTTTTTAAAACTTTTTTTTTACTTTTTACTTACTTCAAAAGTCTCCATAGGAGAATAGAAGCTGCACTTGTCCAATCGCCTCTGATACATAGAGCAGGGCTTGTCAGCAGAGGAAAGCATGAAGTGCTCTAAAATTTCTTGGCAGATGGCAGCATTGACTTTGGTCTTGATAAAACACAGTTGACCTACATCAGCAGATGACATGGCTCCCCAAGTTCTCACTGATTGTAGAAACTTCACACTAGACCTCAAGCAGCTTGGATTGTGTGCCATTCCAATCTTCCTCCAGACTCTAGGACCTTGATTTCCAAATGAAATGCAAAATTTACTTTCATATGAAAGCAACACCTTGGACCACTGAGCAACAGTCCATTCTTTTTCTCCTTGTCCCAGGTAAGACACTTCTGGCGTTGTCTATTGGTCATGAGTGGCTTGACACAAGGAATGCGCCACTTGTAGCCCATGTCCTGGATACGTCTGTATGTGGTGCCTCTTGAAGCAATGACTCCAGCAGCAGTCCACTCATGGGAAAATTTCCCCAAAATTTTTGAATGACCTTTTCTTAACAATCCTTTCAAGGCTGTGATTATCCCGGTTGCTTGTGCACCTTTTTCTATCACACTTTTTCTTCCACTCAACTTTCCATTAATGATTGGATACAGCACTCTGTGAGCAGCCAGCTTATTTAGCAATGACCTTTTGTGGCTTACCCTCATTCTGGAGTGTGTTAATAACTACCTTCTGGACATCTGTCAAGTCAGCAGTCTTCCCCATGATTGTGGAGTCTACTAAAACAGACTAAAGGACCTTTTTAAGCACTTAGGAAGCCTTTGCAGGTGTTTTTGGTTAATTATTCTAATTTACTGAGATGATGACTTTTGGGTTTTCATTGGCTGTGAGCCATAATCATCAACATTAACACTTGAAATAGATCACTCTGTTTGTAATCACACTATATAATATACGAGTTTCACTTTTTGTATTGAAGAACTGAAATAAATTAACTTTTTGATGATATTGTAATTTTGTGAGAAGCACCTGTAGTATAGAGGTCTTCTCCAGTACAAGCACTGCTTCTAGAGGAGAATTCAGAGTGTTCAGAGTAATAGCAAAGCAACATACAACATCTCATAGAAGCCCACCATAGAGGTACTTTAAACAACAGCAGTTTTATAAAACTTATGCTATGATTCAACTTTTTATATCATAGGGTAAAAAAATTGTCCTAATAAAACAGTAGTAAAAGTTGATAATTTACAGAAGGCAATGCACAAAAATCAGGAATCATTAAAGGACATACAGTGGGTACCTAAAGTATTCAGATCCCTTTAAATTTTTCACTCTTTGTTTCATTGCAGCCATTTTGTAAATTCAGAAAAGTTATTTTTTTCTCATTAATGTATACTCTGCACCCCATCTTGAATGAAAAAAGAAATATAGAAATTTTTGCAAATTTATTAAAGAAAAATTGAAATATCACATGGCCATAAGTATTCAGACGCTTTGCTCAGACACTCATATTTAAGTCGCATGCTGTCCAGAACCTTGTGATGCTCCTTGAGATGATTCTACTTCTTTACTGGAGTCTAGCTGTGTTTAATTAAACTGATAGGACTTGATTTGGAAAGGCAGACATCTCTCTATATAAGACCTCACAGCTCACAGTGCATGTCAGACCAAATGAGAATCATAAGGTCAAAGGAACTGACCAAGGAGCTCAGAGATAGAATTGTGGCAAGGCACAGATCTGACCAAGGTTACAAAAGAATTTCTGCTGTACTCAAGGTTCCTAAGGGCACAGTGGCCTTCATAATCCTTAAAAGGAAGAAGCTTGGGATCACCAGAAGTCTTCCTATACCTGGCCGTCCAGCCACACTGACCAATCGTGGGAGAAGAGCCTTGGTGAGAGCGGTAAAGAAGAATCCCAAGATCTCTGTGGCTGAGCTCCACAGATGGAGTAAGGAGATGGGAGAAAGTTCCTCAAAATCAACTATCACTGCAGCCCTCCACCAGTCGGGCCTTTATGGCAGTGGTCTGATGGAACCCTCTCTTCAGTGCAAAACATATGAAAGCCATCATATAGTTTGCTAAAAAACACATGACGAACTCCCAGACTATGAGAAATAAAATTCTCTTGTCTGATGAGATGAAGATAGACCTTTTTGGTGATAATTCTATGCGTTATGTGTGGAGAAAACCAGGCACTGTTCATCACCCGCCCAATACAATCAGAACAGTGAAACAGCATCATGCTATGGGTGTGTTTTTATACAGAGATATCCTGGATGAAAACCTCTGGACCTCAGACTTGGCCAAAGGTTCAACTTCCAACAAGACAATGATCCTAAGCACACAGCTAAAATAAAAAATTATTGGCTTTAGAACAACTCTGTGACCATTCTTGACTGGCCCAGCCAGAGCTCTGACCTAAACAAAATTGAGCATGTCTGGAAAGACCTGAAAATGTCTGTGAGCCAACATTCACCATCCAACCTGACGGAACTTGAGAGGATCTGCAAGGAAGAATGGCAGAGGATCCCCCGATCTATGTGCGAAAAACTTGTTGCATCATTCCCATGGCTGTACTAGCTCAAAAGGGTGCTGTGCTTCTCAATACTGAGCAGTGTCTGAACACTTATGACCATGTGATATTTCAGTTTTTCTTTTTTTATTAAATTTGCAAAAAATTTCTACATTTCTGTCTTTTTTAGTCAAGATGGGGTGCAGAGTGTACATTCATGAGAAAAAAATGAACTTTTTTGATTTTCCAAATGGCTGCAATGAAACAAAGAGTGAAAAATTTAAAGGGGTCTGAATACTTTCCATACCCATTGTAAAAGAAGTATTCGAAGTCTAAAAAATTATAATAAAAATAGACAGAATAAAACATTTGAACTTAATCAGTCATTAATATTGTATTCAACTACTCAGTCATATGTGAAAAACATAATAAAGATGGGCAGACTTCAAATTTGCTGGATTCACTGAATTTTCTCTAAATTTTGACTGGCGCCCAATTAACTCACCTGAAATTAAAATTTGTAATTGATTGAAAAATACATGTGGAGAGAAAGAAAACCTCACTAATAATATGAGTTTACACTTTAAAAGGGGATATAGAGGACCCCTCTGACCACAAGAGCTTATACTGAGAAAGAGAGAGAGGACCCCACTGACATAAGAACTTACAATTTATAGGACAGACATGGCACTGCTGACCATAGCAGCTTATACACTGCAGAATAGAGAGAGGACACATCTGGCCATAGGAACTAAGACTGTATAGGAGAGAGAGGACATCGCTGACACTAAGAGCTTACACTCTGTAGGAGAGAGAGAGGACATCGCTGACAATAAGAGCTTACACTCTGTAGGAGAGAGAGAGGACCCCGCTGGCCATATGAGCTTATACACTACAAAAAAGAGAGAGGACTCGACTGATCAAAAGAGCTTTAGGAAAGAGAGGGTGAGAGAGAGAGAAAGGTCCCTGCTGACCATAAGACTAGCACCACACAGCCACTTAAAAAAAAATATTAGCCACCTATCTGATACTTCAGAAGTATGGGATGTTTACAGTTTTTTGCGAACTGAAAATTGAATCTGAAAGTATTTGAGTTCACGTGTGTTAGGTGTCGAATTCCCGCCACTGCACAGGGGGAATGTCAAGCCATGTCCTCTGCGGTCTCCCATTCTTCTTCAGCCACAGAGGTTCCTGCTCAGCAGAGACATCGGTCCCAGCATCTTGCTCCGGCTAATGCTATGCATCTGGTTGCTGGTGCCGCCCCAGGTTCAGCTAAAGCAGCCAGCATTAGTCAGCGGTGAGTCCTGCTTTTCTCCATCTGAGTATGCCTGTGAGACGACCACTCATTGGTGATCAGATTTCACATGCTCAGGTCCTCAAGCAGCTCGGATTGGGCCATCAGCAAGGTCCTGAAATGCTGTAGTTATAAAAGGTTTGCACGGCCACACGGTAGTGAAAGTTGTATGTACGTATGAATGTCTCTGGTGAATTACTCAATATGAAACCTCTACCCTTGGTACACATGTGTTGTTCAGACTTGCCAGTTAGTGCCTAGGTTGTTAGTGCAGGTAAGAGGCAGAGTCAGGGACTAGCTTCAGCGCCGAGTAGTGGCTTTGCCCGTACGCCACTGTGCACTTGGTCTGCACTCCACAGTAGCCAGCTCTATTAGTGGCATTTGCAGGTGCCACGCCGTGCACTTAGTGGGTCTAGAGAGGCTCTTACCCCGCGTCCTTGGGGCAGAGTCTTGTGACTGAACACTAGCGCTGACTCAGCTGTGCCCTGTGACAGTCAACAGGGTACGACATCTGTGTTCTGCGGTTCCATGGCTCTGTGAAGCAACAGATCCTGTTGCTACTACACACTGGGTGGCATTTAACCCACGTGTGTTCAGTGCAATACCGCCATTCTGTGTCCGCCAATACCGAGGAGCAGTTATCATCTCTGCATGGTGGACCCCAGGCTGCGAACGCATCTTATTACCATCTTATTTTTATTTGGTGCATCTGCCAGCCTGTAACAACGTGAACCTGCAAATGTCAGGAAATTCAATTTAAACTTGAACCTAAGCAGATCGACACAATAATCTCTATTAATAATCAATTGGTTTATGCAGTCAAGTATGCAGTCATCTTTAACCTTACTAACAAAAAGATTATTTTAAACTTGTTTTTTATATTTCTAAAACTTTCATTTTTTGTCAAATTTTAACTTGTGTTGACTCTTTCAAGAGAAGAAGCACAAAAAACAACAATCGCTATTGCTCTTTCTCTTTTTAAAACTTGTTCTGTTCATTATTTTGCATACATATATAGTGTGTTACTATAAATAATGTATTTTAAATACTTTTGAGCTCATATAGTTGTGTGAAAAACTGTTTGCCCCTTCCTGATTTCCTATTTTTTTGCATGTTTGTCACACTTAAATGTTTCACCAAAGAATGTAAACATTGGACAAAGATAACACAAGTAAACACAAAACGTAGTTTTTAAATAACGGTCTTTATATAAGGTAAAAATAATCCAAATCTACAGGGCCCTGTATGAAAAATTGATTGCCCTCTAAGCCTAATAACTGGTTGGGCCACCCTAAGCAGCAACAACTGCAATCAAGTGTTTGCAATAACTGACAATGAGTCTTTTACAACACCCTGGAGGAATTTTGACCCACTCATCTTTGCAGAACTATAGTAATTTACCCACATTGGAGGGTTTTCCTGGGCATAAACCACCTTTTTAAGGTCATAACAAAGCATCTAAATCAGATTAGGCCACTCCAAAGTCTTAATTTTGCTTTTCTTAAGCGATTCAGAGGTGGACTTGCTGGTGTGTTATGGATAATTCTCCTGCTGCATAAATCAAGTGCACTTCAACTTAAGGTCACAAACAGATGGACAGATATTCTCCTTCAGTATTTTTTTGATAGACAGCAGAATTCATGGTTCCATTAACCACATCAAGTCTTCCAGGCCCTGAAGAAACAAAACAGCCCCAGACCATCACTCTACCACCACCATATTATAATGTTGGTATGATGTTCCTTTTCTGAAAAGTTGTGCTACTTCAATGCCTGATGTAATATGATATACAGCTTGCAAAAAGTTCAACTTTTGTCTTGTCAGTCCACAAATGTCTTGGGGATCATCAAGATGTTTTTTGGCAAAAACGAGATGAGCCCTAATGTTCTTATTGCTCAGCAGTGGTTTTCATCTTGGGACTCTGCATTCTGGCCATTTTTGCCCAGTCTTTTTCTTATGGTGGAGTCATGAACATTGATCTTAACTGAGGCAATTGAGGCCTGCCGTTCTTTGGAAGTTGTTGTGAGTTCTTTTTAACCTCTTGGATGAGTTATCTCTGATGTCTTGATGAAATTTTGGTCAACTGGCTACTCCTGGGAAGGTTCACCAGTGTTTCATGTTTTCGCCATTTGTGGATAATGCCTCTCACTGTGGTTATCTGAAGTCCAAAAGCTTTAGAAATGGCTTTATAACCTTTTCCACACTTATAGATCTCAGTTACTTTGATTCTCATTTGCTCCAGAATTTCTCTGGATTGCGGTATGATGTCTAGCTTTTGAGGAACTTTTGCCCTACTTCACTTTGTAAGTCAGGTCCTATTTAAATAATTTCTTGACTGAGAACAGGTGTTGCAGTAATCAGGCCTGCGTGTGGATAGGAAATTTTAACTCAGCTACCCAAAGATGTGATCGAGCACAGTTAATTTATGTTTTAAGATAGGTGGACAATCAATTTTTCACCCAAGGCCCAGTAGGTTTGGATTTCTTTTTCCATTAATAATAAAGACCTTCATTTAAAAAAGGCATTTTGTGTTTACTTGTGTTTTCTTTGTGCACTATTTAAATTTGTTTGGTGATCTGAAACATTTAAGTGTGACAAACATGCAAAAGAATAGGAAATCAGGAAAGGAGCAAACATTTTTTCATGCAACTGTACTATTTTACTATCTCTACTCAAGAACATTAATTTCATTACTTTATTTCTGTGTTGCCATATTTTCAATTTTTGTTAGGGTTTGTTTTCTGTGGGAGAAACTGCAGTTTTCACTGGTATCATTTTGGAGAACATACTGTATAACAATTTGATCACTTCTTATTCTGTCTTTTTAGTGTGGTTAAACAGCAATTTGCTTTTATATTTCAGTTTTCACTACATTCTCATAAGGTATAATGACAATTTAACTTTATTGCATAAGTTGATACAATTACAATAAAATGTAAAATCAACATATTGCATTTTTTAAGCTTAACTATCTTTTCCCAATAAGATATAAACACCATACGTAAATGAAAACTACAGCTAAAAAAACAAGTCATAATACAATTAAAGTTATAGTTCATCTCTATAGATAAAAATCAATGTGTGTGTGTGTGTGTGTATCACCAACCAATCATGAAGCATCTTTCATTTCACCAGAGCTGTTCAAAAGAAGCTAAGCTGTGATTGGCTGCTATGACCACTAGTTTTCCTTGCAACCAACTACTAAGCATCTATCATTTCACCAGAGCTGGTTAAAAGTAGCTGAGCTGTGATTGGTTGCTATGCGCAAGTTTTCCCACTTGACAACACCTCAGCAGACACTGACATGGTGGGAGAAATCTAGCATCCCCGGCAACATAAGCTCCAGCCATCGTCTGTCCCCCAGAAAGGAGCAGTGAGTACATGACAGAAATGAATCCCCCCTCCCGTGTGGTATCATTAAGTGACACACATGAATGTAGGAAAGTGCACATATTAAATGTCATTTGGTTGCTATGACCACCAGTTTTCCTTGCAACCAATTACTAAGCATATCTCATTTCACCAGAGCTGGTTAAAAGTAGCTGAGCTGTGATTGGTTGCTATGCACAATTTTTCCCACTTGACAACACCTCAGCAGACACTGACATGGTGGGAGAAATCTAGCATCCCTGGCAACATAAGCTCCAGCCATCATCTGTCCCCCAGAAAGGAGCAGTGAGTGCATGACAGAAATGAATCCCCCTCCCGTGTGGTATCATTAAGTGACACACATGAATGTAGGAAAGTGCACATATTAAATGTCATGTGGATTTAATATTTTCTCACAGACACTTTTATGCATTATTGATGTGTTACTGTGCTCTGATGCTGTGAGTTTTTTTAAAGTGCTACTTTCTCCATAATTCACCTGAATATACCCATATAACATGTAATGCTTTTCCCATAGCAACCCATTAAATATGATACTATACTACATACAGATGCTGTACATCCATGAGCAACTCAGCCAGACAAATTACAAGTTGACAGTGCATGAAAATGTGTGTGAAGGTTTCTCTACTGTACTATTGTATAAGGTTTGTGCCTGTCCATTGGTGAAAAGCATGACTGTGATATTTATGGTGGCAGATAAGTGAGAATATCAGCCTGATCAGTAGAAAACCTGGGATTTTAGTGAACCATGTTTCTGTGCAATTTCACTATTCTACTTTTACTGGCTCTGACGGGATGATGTGGGGTATTAGGGGTAGTAGTCCATTGGCTCTGGCTGACGGAATGATGTGGGATATTAGAGGTAGTAGTCTGGTGGCTCTGGCTGACTGGATGATGTGGGATATTAGGGGTAGTAGTCCAGTAGCTCTGGCTGGTGGGATGATGTGGGATATTAGGGGTAGTAGTCTGGTAGCTCTGGCTGATGGGATGATGTGGGATATTATGGTGAATGTGGCTATGCAGAGTGGGCGGGGCTATACACTCAGATTTATATATATGGTTGCCATGGCGACGCTGATGTCATAATGGGTTGCAAAGGTGACAGTTATGTCATAGTGTGTGTATCAAGCCTTGCCCCATGATGTCATAATGGTTGCCATGGCAAAGCTGATGTCATAATGGGTTGCAAAGGTGACAGTTATGTCATAATGGGGTTGCCATGGCAAAGATGTCATAATTGGTATATGGGCACGGAACTATGGGATGGAGGATGTGTGATAGGTATATGGGCACGGGACGATGGGATGGAGGATATGTATGATGGGTATATGGGCATGGGACTATGGGACGGAGGATGTGTGATGAGTATATGGGCACTAGACTATAGGATGGCGGATATGTATGATGGGTATATGGGCACTGGACTGTGGAATGGCGGATATGTATGATGGGTATATGGGCACAGGACTATGGGATGGAGGATATGTATGATGGGAATATGGGCACTGGACCATGGGATGGAGGATAATTATAATTTGTTATAACTAACCACAGTTAGTTACTATGCCCGGGCAATGCCGGGCTCTTCAGCAAGTTATCTATATATTATTTTATTTATATTTTTTTCATATGACTATAGAAACAAAACTGTATTTTGGCTTGTGTTTTGATATAGTTTTATGACGTTTGATCACATTTCATTCAAATTTTGTGCAGGTACTGTGAGATTAATCAAAGCAGTTTAGGTTGCTTGCTGTATTAAATACAGATTTTTGCAGACAAACCTACACAATTGTTTTTATTTTGCTATATGGTTCCAGAGGTATGAGCATTTTTATTTAGCGCTAAAATTTACATTTTTTCCAAAGAAGCATGGTTGCAGAATATTATGAAGGCATGCCTTTAGGCTGCTGTGGATAACTACACTGTGAGCACCACCTTCTTGGAAAGACTATAAAAAATAGCAGTAAATAAAAAAGCCCATATAGGAAGACATCCAGGCCTCTCTTGAACCCCTCGACTGAGTTCACCATCACCACCTCCTCAGGCAAGGAATTCCAGATTCTCACTGCCCTAACAGTAAAGTATCCTCTTCTATGTTGGTGGAAAAACCTTCTCTCCTCCAGACGCAGAGAATGTCCCCTTGTGACCATCACCTTCCTTGGTATAAACAGATCCTTGGAGAGATATTTGTATTGTCCGTTTATATAATTATACATGGTTATTAGATCGCCCCTCAATCGTCTTTTTCTAGACTAAATAATCCTAATTTTGCTAATCTCTCTGGGTATTGTAGTTCCCCCATTCCCTTTATAAATTTTGTTGCCCTCCTTTGTAATTGCTCTTTTTTCATTATATCCTTCCTGCGCATCGGTGTCCAAAACTGTACACAGTACTCCATGTGTGGTCTAATCAGGGATTTGTACAGAGGCAGTATAATGCTCTCATCATGTGTATACAGACCTCTTTTAATGCACCCCCTGATCCTGTTTGCCTTGGCAGCCGCTAACTGTCACTGGCTGCTCCAGGTAAGTTTATCATTAACTAGGATCCCCAAGTCCTTCTCCATAAATATGCTGAAGAGAATAGTTCCCAACACCGACCCCTGCGGTACCCCACTGGTCACAGTGACCCAGTTAGAGAATATACCATTTGTAACCACCCTCTGCTTTCTATCTCTAAGCCAGTTACTTTCCCATTTACACACATTTCTCCCAGACCCAGCATTCTCATTTTGTGTACCAACCTCTTGTGTGGCACGGTATCAAACGCTTTGGAAAAATCAAGATATACGATGTCCAATGACTCACCTTGGTCCAGTCAATGGCTTACCTCGTCATAAAAACTGATTAGATTAGTTTGACAGGAGCGATTCCTCATAAACCCATGCTGATATGGAGTAAAACAGTTATTCTCATTGAGATAATCCAGAATAACATCCCTCAGAATTCCTTCAAATATTTTACCAACAATAGAGGTTAAACTTACTGGCCTATAATTTCCAGGTTCACTTTTAGAGCTCTTTTTGAATATCTGTACCACGTCTTAAGGATAAAAACAACGCAATACCCTTATAATCAATATAGCACTTTTACTGGTTGTAAATAGAGCAACTTACCATCAGATGTTTCAGCACACAGTTGTAAACCCAGATTGTTCTGTGGATTAATGACCCAGTGGTTACTGGTTACTGTTATATCAAATACTAACCAGCCAACTTCAAATGCTGGAACTCTTTGTGTGTCTAGTAAAAGTAGATCTGCATCCCTACAATAAAAGAGAAGAAATTAGTTTCACATCTCTTCTGTTGCCAATATAGTCAGATCTCATATAACAGCTCATAGCTGTACACACAACTCCAGCAGTTGTTTCTAGAAACAGCTCAACAATAGCACTTTCTCTTACAAAATATCCTAGAATAGTTAAATTACAAGCGCAATTGGATAATGAGTTATTTCCTCCACAGATAGCGATGTAACTAATAATCAGTTATTTATTTAATTATTGGCTTAATACAGTACATCTTGCATGACCTCACAAAAGGCCTTATTAATAATAATAATAATAATAATAATAATAATAATATTATTTATTTCTATAGTGCCAACATATTCCACAGCACTTTACATTACAGAGGCCTTCTAGTCTGTCCCATTCTGTTTATTCTAAAGAATCTACTTTAATTGATCAAAAGCTGATGTTATAATTATAACAGCAGCCTTAGAGCAATTAAATTAGATTTTTTTAGAATAAACAAAATTATAATTTAAGGTTACTAGATAATACAAATTAACAGTTCCCTTATCTCTTCTAATATCCCAAATGTTAGAAATGTAAAAAGTAGTAAGTTCAATAAAAAAAAAGATTCTCTTGCATATTAAAACAAATTAGAATAATTTAAAATAATATGACAAAATAAATATAGAAATCGTGGTAGGGCCAAGAAGGCAATAGGGGCTACCTGGTGTATGCTTAGTTAGGCCACAAAGGGTTGTATCCATTCTACGATTACTTAGTAAATAAATAAGGGAAATTTGTAGCCAGCATGCTATAATTTTTTCTGTTTTAAAAATGGACAGTGGGGACCTTCTTTTCCTGTTTTCATCCATATTCTAAATAAATTGCATTTTTCTATTCCATTCAAGGAATTTCAAACACAAAAACATTTATGTGTGAACAGAGCCTAAGACACTTCTTCAAAAGTCAATTCTTACCACTGAATCACACAAACAGTAAATACAAGTATGCCAAAATACACTATCTATCTATATAAAATTGAATGTATGTGTGTATCACCAACCAATCACGAAGCATCTTTCATTTCAAAAGAGCTGTTTAAAAGAAGCTGAGCTGTGATTGGTTGATATGAGCACCAGTTTTCCTTGCAACCAATCACTAAGCATCTTTCATTTCACCAGAGCTGTTTAAAAGAAGCTGAGCTGTGACTGTTTGCTATGAGCAACAGTTTTCCCACTCCACAACACCTCAGAAGACACTGAACGGGTGGGAGAAATCTAGCATCTCGGGGAACATAAGCTCCCAGCCAGTGTCTGCCCCTCAGAAAGGAGCAGAGTACATGACAGAGATTAATCACCCCCTCCCTGCCCACATACACATCACACATCCTCCATCCCATAGGCACATCTTCCCTCTTAAAGAGATCTCCGCTATGGAAGTTAGAGCAAATCCCTCAGTGCTCTGATACTGACCCCAGGCTTCTATTAAAGGGATCATTGGTATGGAAGTGAGGGCAAATCCACTCAGCGCTCTGGTTCTGATGCCAGGCCTCTCTTACAGGGATCTCCGGTATGGAAGTTAGGACCATTCCACTCAGCGCTCTGATTCTGACCCCAGGCTGATGGGATGATGTGGGATATTAGGGGTAGTAGTCCGGTGGCTCTGATGGGATGATGTGGGATATTAGGGGTAGTAGTCCGGTGGCTCTGATGGAATGATGTGGGATATTTGGGGTAGTAGTTCGGTGGCTTTGACGGGATGATGTGGGATATTAGGGGTAGTAGTCTGGTGGCTCTGGCTGATGGGACCATGTGGGATATTAGGAGCAGTAGTCCGGTAGCTCTGGCTGACGGGATGATGTGGGTTATTATAGTGAATGTGGCTATGTGGAGTGGGTGGGGTTCTACACTCAGCTTTATATATATAATCATTATAATTTGCTATAAATAACCATAGTTCCTTACTATGCACGGGCAACCCTGGGCTCTTCAGCTAGTGACTAAATAAAGTAAAAAAAATTACTTCCTGCACTAATCTCCAATACCAGCCAAAAACATATTGCCTAGGAAGAGCACATGGAACGTTTCTACAAAGATTTGTATATATAAATATCTACAAATATTCCCTGCATTTCTGATTTTTTTTTACGTTTATATAAAGAGAAGCTAAAAATTGGATGAACATAGTGAAAGGAGGCAATGTCGGTTTTAGACAAAGTGGAGACCTGGGCAAAAGTTTAAAGTAGGGCCCTAAATGCTCACACATTGCTCCATCACACTTACACATTTAGGTTGCTTTTAAATGCACTGAGTGGAGGCTGTTAAATGAGCATTATCCAAAATATTGAAGTTGTTCGGTGCTTGTTTCCCGGCCTCTTTACACAGGCTAACAAAGCATGATGGGCACAGAAGAATCACTAGTACATCATTCTGTCCCCATAAAGTATCATGTTATCAGCAGCACATCTGCAGGTTACACCATGAGATGTGCTGCAGAGAACAATGATTTTTGTTCCACCATAAACAATCCAATCACTAGATGAATAAGCAGCATTTTGTGATTGGTGACATGTTTAGACTTCTAAATTCTCATCTGCGCTGCCAGAATTTATGCATGAGAATGCTTACATATGCAGCTTAGATAACAAAGCATATACATGCATACATTTGTACAGAGTACATACATACACATATGTTTTCACATGTATATACCACTAAGAGTCCATACATTCTAGGCTCAGCCACACCACAGAGACACAGAGAGACAGTCACCTTACAATCGAATGGTGACATTAACCCTTTGTTAGATTAACCCACTCGCCACCAATATAGGGCAAAGGGAAGCCCACGCATTTTTTAACAACGAATTAACCCCTTAAAATAACAACTACAACTCCCAAATTTTGCACACAAACCCCCATCTAATTATTAGTCAGGGACATATAAAAAAACATGAAATGAAATGCTTTACTGAATGAAAACCATGTGTCATTTCATGTCGGGTTGGGGAAGGATTTGATAGAAGCCGGCAATTTAATTAGCGGCTATTCTGCTATGAAGAACTCTGTGAAATATAAATATACACTCACTGGCCACTTTATTAGGTACACCATGCTAGTAAGGGGTTGGACCCCCTTTTTCCTTCAGAACTGCCTCAATTCTTCGTGGCAGAGATTCAACAAGGTGCTGGAAGCATTCCTCAGAGATTTTGGACCATATTGACATGATGGCATCACACAGTTGGCGCAGATTTGTTGGCTGCACATCCCTGATGCGAATCTCCCGTTCCACCACATCCCAAAGATGCTCTATTGGATTGAGATCTGGTGACTGAGGAGGCCATTTGAGTACAGTAAACTCATTGTCATGTTCAAGAAACCAATCTGAGATGATTCGAGCTTTATGACATGGCGCATTATCCTGCTGAAAGTAGCCATCAGATGTTGGGTACATTGTGGTCATAAAGGGATGGACATGGTCAGCAACAATACTCAGGTAGGCTGTGGCGTTGCAACGATGCTCAATTGGTACCAAGGGGCCCAAAGAGTGCCCAGAAAAAATTCCCCACACCATGACACCACCACCACCAGCCTGAACCGTTGATACAAGGCAGGATGGATCCATGCTTTCATGTTGTTTACGCCAAATTCTGACCCTACCATCCGAATGTCGCAGCAGAAATCGAGACTCATCAGACCAGGCAACGTTTTTCCAATCTTCTACTGTCCAATTTCGATGAGCTTGTGCAAATTTTAGCCTCAGTTTCCTGTTCTTAGCTGAGAGGAGTGGTACCCAGTGTGGTCTTCTGCTGCTGTAGCCCATCTGCCTCAAAGTTCGACGCACTGTGCGTTCAGAGATGCTCTTCTGCCTACCTTGGTTGTAACGGGTGGCAATTTGAGTCACTGTTGCCTTTCTATCAGCTCGAACCACTCTGCCCATTCTCCTCTGACCTCTGGCATCAACATGGCATTTCCGGCCACAGAACTGCCGCTCACTGGATTTTTTTTCTTTTTCGGACCATTCTCTGTAAACCCTAGAGATGGTTGTGCGTGAAAATCCCAGTAGATCAGCAGTTTCTGAAATTCTCACACCAGCCCTTCTGGCACCAACAATCATGCCACGTTCAAAGGCACTCAAATCACCTTTCTTCCCCATACTGATGCTCGGTTTGAACTGCAGGAGATTGTCTTGACCATGTCTACATGCCTAAATGCACTGAGTTGCCGCCATGTGATTGGCTGATTAGAAATTAAGTCTTAACACACAGTTGGACAGGTGTACCTAATAAAGTGGCCAGTGAGTGTATATATGTTTGTCAAAATGACATGTGTGTATATATATATATATATATATATATACACTCACTGGCCACTTTATTAGGTACACCTGTCCAACTGTGTGTTAAGACTTAATTTCTAATCAGCCAATCACATGGCGGCAACTCAGTGCATTTAGGCATGTAGACATGGTCAAGACAATCTCCTGCAGTTCAAACCGAGCATCAGTATGGGGAAGAAAGGTGATTTGAGTGCCTTTGAACGTGGCATGATTGTTGGTGCCAGAAGGGCTGGTCTGAGTATTTCAGAAACTGCTGATCTACTGGGATTTTCACGCACAACCATCTCTAGGGTTTACAGAGAATGGTCCGAAAAAGAAAAAAAATCCAGTGAGCGGCAGTTCTGTGGCCGGAAATGCCTTGTTGATGCCAGAGGTCAGAGGAGAATGGGCATACTGGTTCGAGCTGATAGAAAGGCAACAGTGACTCAAATTGCCACCCGTTACAACCAAGGTAGGCAGAAGAGCATCTCTGAACGCACAGTGCGTCGAACTTTGAGGGAGATGGGCTACAGCAGCAGAAGACCACACTGGGTACCACTCCTCTCAGCTAAGAACAGGAAACTGAGGCTACAATTTGCACAAGCTCATCGAAATTGGACAGTAGAAGATTGGAAAAACGTTGCCTGGTCTGATGAGTCTCGATTTCTGCTGCGACATTCGGATGGTAGGGTCAGAATTTGGCGTAAACAACATGAAAGCATGGATCCATCCTGCCTTGTATCAACGGTTCAGGCTGGTGGTGGTGGTGTCATGGTGTGGGGAATTTTTTCTTGCCACTCTTTGGGCCCCTTGGCACCAATTGAGCATCGTTGCAACGCCACAGCCTACCTGAGTATTGTTGCTGACCATGTCCATCCCTTTATGACCACAATGTACCCAACATCTGATGGCTACTTTCAGCAGGATAATGCGCCATGTCATAAAGCTCGAATCATCTCAGATTGGTTTCTTGAACATGACAATGAGTTCACTGTACTCAAATGGCCTCCTCAGTCACCAGATCTCAATCCAATAGAGCATCTTTGGGATGTGGTGGAACGGGAGATTCGCATCAGGGATGTGCAGCCGACAAATCTGCGCCAACTGTGTGATGCCATCATGTCAATATGGTCCAAAATCTCTGAGGAATGCTTCCAGCACCTTGTTGAATCTCTGCCACGAAGAATTGAGGCAGTTCTGAAGGCAAAAGGGGGTCCAACCCGTTACTAGCATGGTGTACCTAATAAAGTGGCCAGTGAGTGTATATTCTATGTGTATATATCTATTCTTTCTATCTCTATTAAACCTGTCAGTATGAGTTTACTCTATAGCGCACTGAATTGCCGGCTTTTCTAAAAGACACCGGGTGCGTATTTCTCGCAAGTCACATGTGTGGGCCGTGTGTAATCCGTATTTTTTGCGCACCCATAGACTTGCATTGGCGTATTATGGGCGTAGTACGCTGACAATCGCAGCATGCTGCGATTGGCACGGACTGTAGAATACGTCCGAGAAATATACGGCTGATGGAAGCTGCCCCATAGAGAATAATTTGTCCGTGTGTAATGCGTGCTTTTAGCTCCTCTCACTCGTCCGTATTCCTCGCTAGTGTGACTCCGGCCATACACACACACACACACAGACAGACACACACAAGTTCATTCCCATCATTGGGCAGTCTGTGTCATACAGGATGGGTCCTCTAGAGTGAAATGCTCTTTGTATCCACTTATATTCTGACCAAAAGATGAGGATTCTGAACACAGGACCCCTTATATTAATTAAGAATTATCTACAAAAAAATGTTTCATATATTAGGTTTTGCAAACTGGAGAGTCATTAAGAAAAATACTTTCATAGCATTATCTAATTAAATGTAATTTTTAACAAAGTGCTCCTACGTAATTCATGCTGAAGTCTATTTTACGCAAAAAAGTTATATTTAAATTATTAAGCATCATCATGGTGCTTCATAATCCCTATGACAACACTTCTTTTCTTATGTTGTTATGGAGTTACTAAGGTGGTCACTAGTGGAAATGTTGAACTTAATGCCTTGTAAGTTCTGCTTGATAACTGTCTACACATTTAGGAATTAAGTAGGTACCCTAACGCTAATTACATGTTAGAGACATTATTTTTTTAGTTAGTAGATTAATCATGAACATCTGAAGAATAAAGCCTGCAGGGTGTGCTCGTGCTACTATTATATGGCTATTACAAGGATTTTAACACCTTGACCCCTGGATAATTATCCAATTTTTTGTTTTTGCTTTTTCCTTCCCTTCTTTAAAGAGCCATACCTTTTTTATTTTTCCGGCAATATAGCACACTGTATGAGGGCTTGTTTTTTGTGAGACAAGTTGTACTATTGAGTGACACAATTCATTCTACCACATAGTGTGCTGGAAAATGGAAAAAAAATGTTTTTGACATTTTTATTGATACCATTTTGGGACAGATACGATGATTCGATTACTACTTATTGCATTTTATTGCAATGCTGAGATGGCCAAACAAATGTAATTCTGGCATTTTGATTTTTTTTTTTTATCGCCATACCGTTTACCGATCATGTTAATTTACTTTATATTTTGATAGATCATACTCTTAAGAAAGCAGAGTTACAGATTTTCCTCTGGGAATACACTGCATTTCTGCAGCTTTTCTGCAGCATCTCAGAAACAAAACACATTGCATGCAAATTTTGTTGCAAATTTTGTTGTTTTTTTGTGAAGCTTCTCCTGTGCATTGCAAGAGTGAAGACCATAAAAAAAAAATCGGCACAGAGAATTTACATACACAGGTGTTTAAAATCCATACAGATTGTCATCATGTCACTTTAGGTGTGGAAAAAATTCACAATGTGAAATCTGCATAGAGATCTGTGTGGAAAATCCACATTGAATCTGCAAAATGTGTATCAGATATCTGGCCCCAATAGTAAGTAGATAAAAGTAGATACCTGATCCAAGCATATTCATAAAAGTAGTTACAATAGTGCCACCCTTTGAAAATAGAAACTGTACCTTTAACTCAACAATAGAGATGTGTGAGCACTAAAATGCTCTAAGGCTCGTTACTTGAACTGAGCAATTTCTAATGCTCAGATGCTTGTTTCAAGTAACACCTTCAAAATTCAATCTGGCAATAGACATAAGAAATCAGTCCATTTTTCTTCCTCAGTTTGCTACAGCTCCAATTATGCTACGGACAATTCACACTCTGGTCCATTCTCCAACATGGATAGGAGACACAATTCTATGGTTTCTGTGCCAAAAACTGTAGGAGAGGTAGGAGAGGGGCAGGAGAAATAGAAGACCTTTCATGGAAACAATATCCCACGAGCAAGAGGAGAACAAGGCTCTGAAGTCCCCGGATGAATCTTCCAGCGTTTTGATTCGGACTTCATCAATCAATCATATTATCTCAAGCACAAATTGACATTTTTAGAAAAGGTTTACATTTTTGCCAAGCAGAGACTTCAATCTTTTCCAAACGATTAAAGATGTGAACAAATGTTCAAGACTTTTAACAGTTAAAAGACATTTTTTGCAAAAACAAATACGCAAGCAACATGTTTTTCTTTCACTACGGATCCTTTTCCTTCAAGGAACATAACACTACTTTAATTCTGTCATCTCTGCAAGATCACAATTGTAATCTGACTCTAATCTAGGACAAAGATGTTGGAGTTACTCCACAAAATTCCTCTTATTACCCTATTCAATCCAGGGTTCCATCCCTCGATTTGTTTCAACCTTGGTCGAAAGAGACTTGAGAATATTGCATGAATGTACTAATAATTCTCAATATCATAAAAATTTAACCTCCAATACAAAGCTATTGGTGATTTAAAGAATAACTCTAACTTCACTTTTGTTGGGAAAATAAGCTCAGGTTTCCTAAATACGATGTTGTTAATTTGTATTCCACTATTCTTCATCAACTAGCAATTTGAGCCATTTGATGTCACTTAAATAAAAGTGAAGAAGAACTTGGCACTCAAAAAATTATGCAGAAAAAAAGTCCATTTATTGGCATCCAGTAGACATATAGTTAAGCGTTTTCAGTCCCTAAGTGGACCTTCATCAGAACTGGTTCAGTGAAAAATTCAGAAGAAGATTCTATGTTCCACTCTGCAGCGCTAATCCAGAGCGACAGAAGTCGCACAGCCCAGATGCGCTGCTTCACACAGATCCATGATCATCACTCAGGCATCCAATCCCATTGAAGTATTACTACACAGAGTGGAACATAGAATCTTCCTCTGAATTCTTCTCTGAACCAGTTCTGATGAAGGTCAACTTAGGGACCGAAAAATTTTAACTGTATGTCTACTGGATGCCAATAAATGGACTTTTTTCTGCATAATTTTTTGAGTGCCAAGTTCTTTTTCACTTATATATATGGGCTGGATACGCTACTTGAGCACCGATATCTCCAATTTGAGTGCCGTGTTTGTACTGTACTTAAATAAATGCAGTAACTATTCTCATGATCTTAAATGCTTAGTTATGAAATCTCTTTCGTATCTTTTAAACCACAATTTTTTCATGTTTAATTACCAATTCTACTTGCATATACTGGGTGCCCCTATGTTCTCGAGATTCTCCCTGTCCTTTGCTATTTTGCACATGGCAAGGTGGGAGGAATTGCACATTTTCACTGTTTTTGCACTGCAACTCTGTTACGTCGACTTAGTACACACCCTGAGTATACTAATACAATTATCATCACTGCTATGATTGGTCTTACCTTGCTATATGTTACCAGGTTATTTTCCTTGTTGTATCCTATGACTACGGGCGCTTTTACAGTGCCAGAAATGCATCAGGTGTTCCTATGCTTTTAAACATGGCTTGACATGCCGAAATAAAGACTTTGATTTTACCTTACGGGTTTGGTGTGCAGAAATGAATCCCCACTTCCTCACTAAATTTTTTCACCCTTCCCCCAAAAATATTGGTCACGTGCAGCAGATATAAATTTAGTAACAAACTGCAAACCCTAAGCCCTACCTAGACACTGTATTCTGCCACTCTCCCTGCTCTTGCAACTGTCCATCCCTAGGCTAAATGTAGAATGTATCTGATACAAACAGCAAAGCACAGATTTAGCCTACAGGGGCTGTTAGTAAGATGGTTCACAATCAGCACCAATATCAATGCTAGAGGACTCTGATTCGCTTAACTGTGCACACACAGCCCTAGACAAGCACTCTCTCTTTCCAATAAGAACTGTTCTTGAGCTTTGCAATGGTGTCAGTGTGCCGAGCATGGCATTGCCTCTCCTTTAAAAACCCCTGATGATGTCAGACGGCCAGCCAATCACATTAATGCCACTACCAAGATGGCTACAGAATTACAATGTCTCTCTGGCAATCCACGCATGCTTATTGGCTGTGTAACAGGTACCAAACATGCGTGGGGTAGATTCGAGTTTCAAATTTGAGCATCGGCTAATGCTCATCAACTGCTGAGCACTACCGACCACCCAGGTATTCGTGATATCCGCGTATCACCAAGGACACTCGCTCATCCCTACTCAATAACTTTCTTTTCCTATTTTAATAGACATAACTGCTACTATAACTATAAGTGATATCACCCTTTCACATCTGTTAGGGATTCTGGCCCTTTCATTATGGCAGAACATGTAGGTTTTTTTAATGAACTGCTGTTTCAGTGTCTGTCAGAAAATCTTTACAAAAGAAGCACTCCCATCAAAGTTTTTATCCTCCTAATATATTGCAATCATCATATTATATAGCACAGTGTATGTACAATTGCTCCCTTGAGTTTCTATCCAGCTAATTCATCTCTTTTATCTGCTCTATGTGGAAACAGGAAGTCTCTTTTCCCAGCATAAATCATCCCTCTTTTTCAATTCCTGACTTAGCTCAGCTGCTACTTCCTCCACCTCTGCCAGGGAAGTTTGCAGTGTTTCATGAGTCTTGCAGGAAAATTTGACCTTCTGGTTCTACACAGAGCCTAGAAGGATTCAGCTAGCAAGTTTTTAATCACTTAACTTCATAGACCTAATGGGAAACAGAAGAATTAATTGTGTAGCAGGGCAAAATGAGCAATTGTAAGTACACACTGCTATATAATATGATGATTGCAATGTATTAAGTATATAAAAACTTTGATGGGAGTGTTTCTTTATGTCAGAGCTTTGAGTAGAGACAATCCAAAACTTTCAAGTGAAAACATAATGTCATGCTGCTGCTATGCAGGTAGATGCAAGCTCCACTAGATGGCAATAGAGTGGAGGGAGGACTGCACACAGCAAGAGCAGACCTGCAACGCAGCAGCGAGGCCACCAGCAGGTAGCAGCAGAATAGTCAAACAAGTCGGGTCGATAATAGTCTGTAGCACAGTACCAAAGGAATAAACAAACTCAGAGTCAGAAACAAGTCAAATAGGTCAGTACCACTCAGGAGCAAGTCAGGAGCAGATATGCCAAAGATAAGAGACAAATAGCAGATCAGGGTCCAAGCCAAGTCAAATACAAGAGCGTCCAAAACATGAGAAGGGGAACACAGAGTCAGGAAGGAAGAGGGGAACAAAACAGACACGAGCAAAGTCAACAACAGCAGGAGGACAAATCAGGGTATACACGGAGTCAGTGTTACGGGCTGGCGGAACGCACCAAATAATAAAAGATGGAATAATATATGAGGTGCATTCGCATCCCAGGGCCCACCGTGCAGAGGTGACCAACTGCAGCTAAACAATGAGGAGAAGGCGTGTAAGGGAAAGCCGGACACCGGTTGGTAACCACTAACCTGGTGCTAGCAGGAACGAACTCCGTTACTTCACGTAGTTCGCGCCAGCCAGCGAACAACCACAACCTGTTAAAGTCACAGGTCATGGTAATGTGAACCACCGCTTGGAGCGGGTGCAATGTCTGCCCTGACGGATGCCACTAATCAGCCTGTCAACGGTGCTGGAAAGCGCACATACGGCACACGGTGCTGCTCTGGCAGATGCTGCGTTAGCAGTAGTCCAGGAGGTCTATACTGGCCGATGCCCAGGGCGCTAGTGGATGATGAGGAGACACACTGCGGTGCTAAGCAGTGTCAGAGCTATGGTGCTGACTCTGATTCCTAACCCTAACTCATACGTAATATCCAAGGAGGGGGAAATATAATGCATCAGTCACCAGGCTCTTTCATCCATCATCACATACACTAAGCACTATAGCCTCAGAGTCTATCATAGCGCATGGCGGGGCGACCATGCGAACCTTTTATAGCCATGTCCTTCCGGAACCTTCCTGACCCCCCGATGGTCCAGTCAGAACTGGAGAAGGACCTGAGCATGTGACTCCCGATCCCCAATGGGAGATCGTCCCATGAGCTTGCTCAGTGGAGCGACAGAAGGACTTAGACTCTGGAGTCTTTTGCTGCTGGCCAGGCTGCATTGTCATAACTGGACCAGAGGTGGTAGCAGCAACCGAGCCCACACTGCTGGTGTGAGCAGAACGCCGGGATCGCGGAGTCTGCTGAGCATGCTCCACTGCGGCTGAAGAAGAATGGGAGACTGTTGACGACAAGGCTCGGGATTCCCGCTGTGCAGCGCCCAGAATCCAATGCCTAACAGTCAGCTACTCACTCCGTAGGCAAAAACTGTAACTGACACCACTTGCAGGATGCCATGGAGACAAATAGCCAGCCTGAAGCCAGAATGAGGCAGAGAAAAGTTAAACCTTGACATGATCAGACCGGGAAAGAGAGACAGGATACAAATCCCGGCCTCAATCATGACATTAATTGAGGGGAGGGTACTGTCATGATCAGACCGGGAAAGAGAGACAGGATACAAAACACGGCCTGGATCATGACACACAATTTTTTAATTATGGTATTTCTGAGTCAGTCTGATAAAGACTTTCATAAGTCAACATCAGCTGAGAGACAGATTAAAATGCATTAAGACATTATGACAACCTCTATTCACATGACATGCTAGTGTCATAGTTGGGGGCTTCTACAAAAGTGGCTCCTATTCTATCTGATATACAATAATGTATTACTTGATTCTTAGTTCAATTGAGAAGATGGTCCTGTAGTGATTAGCTGATCAGTTCATTATCCCACTAAATCTACACTTCTGATATTCATTTTACTTTCAATAACATACCAATCATAATTTATCTAATACAAACATCTCCACAACAAAATGCCAGTTCCATCATGTTTTACTTTCCGTAAAAGTTTGATATTTGGAATTTTGCATTTTTGATACATCACACATGTTGTGATTTTTGTTGCCCTAAGAGTTTAACTTTTTATCTAGAGGCGTAAAACCTATACAGACCTAATATTTCTCACAGCACAGAATTTGCTACATTCGTATCAAGTTTAGTCAATGGTCTGTGATCTAAATACAGAACATGTTTCCCAGCTATTTCTTATAATATTAAGCACAGTGGAAGTCAGATTGGCCTGCTGCTTGAATGATGCATGAAGCTGGGAGATTAATGTTGGCATATTTCTGTGTGAAACATTTATATACCTGTGATACAGAATTTGGTTTGTGCTATGAGGCTGCTCAGTAATCACAGTTTGCCACTTGATATTTTATGGAAAAGAGGTTTTAGTTGCTTTAGGACCCCGTCACACACAGCGAGATCGCTAGCGAAATCACTGATTTTGTGACACATCAGCGATCTCACTAGCGATATCACTGTGTGTGACGGGGATCAGCGACCGGCCCCCCTGCTGGGTATCGTTGTTCGTGCACGATCGTCCTAGGCCATTTTTTGATCGTTGGTCTCCCGCTGGCCAGCACGCATTGCTGCGTGTGGCAGCGAGAGACCAGCGATCAGTGACGCTGGACACTGGTTTCCAACATAAACATCGGGTAACTAAGAGCCGCGCGACTCTTAGATAACCGCTGTTTACCCTAGATGCCAGTGCACGCTGGTATCTAGGGTAAACAGTGGGTATCCAAGAGTCGCGCGGCTCTTAGTTACCCGATGTTTACATTGGATACCAGTGTGCACGCTGGTTTCCAGAGTAAACAGCGGGTATCCAAGAGCAGCTCGGCTCTTAGATACCCGCTGTTTACATTGGAAACCAGCTTGCTCGCTTGTCCTGATCGCTGGAGGGGCTGTCTATGTAATAGCTCACCAGCGATCCGCCTAACGATGTCCCAGCGATCCCATCCATGTCGGATCGTTGGTGGGATCGCTGGGACATCGTTATGTGTAATGGGGCCTTTTGTATCCTGTCTTTATGCATTCTATCTGTCTTCATATTTATTAGCTTGGTTAAGCTACTCCCATGCTCAAATTATCTCCCCCCTAGCAGGTAGAAAGCTACAGATGCAATCAAAATTATGCAACTCCCATTGAAAATGACATTTGTTAGCAAAATTTAAAAATGTTCTGATGTTGCTAATAAACCAAAAAAGAACAGTTTAATGACTGATCCAGTCTCATAATTCTTCAATTCCTTCATGAAAAGTGTCTTACTTTTTAGCACTTGATAGAGCACGCTTTGCTGTTAAGACCTGATGCAAACATGATAAATAGCCAGACACTGGCTTTTGGCAGTATTCTTGATGAATCTTAGCCCTTTTCTCAAGGGCAATGGCCTCTAAATCAGTATTATTCTTTTGCTTGCATGTTCAAATCACCTTCTTCAAATCCCACCAAGTATTTTAAAATTTAAATTTCCTAATTAAAAAGACTGATTGCCTGGAAAATATGCTTATAAAACTCAGAATTTCCCAAAGAGATTATTCAATTTCTTTTGAGGTCTATAATGCAAGCATAGCATTGTTATTGTCCAAGTGACCTCAACCTAGGGCAGCACGGTGGCTCACTGGTTAGCTGGGGTCCTGGGTTCGAATCCCACCAAGGACAACATCTGCAAGGAGTTTGTATGTTCTCCTCGTGTTTGCGTGGGTTTTCTCCGGGTACTCCGGTTTCCTCCCACACTCCAAAGACATAGGGAATTTAGATTGTGAACCCCATTGGGGACAGTGATGAAAAATGTGTGCAAACTGTAAAGCGCTGCGGAATATGTTTGCGCTTTATAAAAATAAAGATTATTATAACCTGTTTGGTTAGGGGCAAATCAATGGTAAGCAATAATAACCAGCAACCAATTTGACCATACACAGTTAACAATGTTTAATAAGACAAAACAAAAGATATTCAAAATCTTGAAAGCTGAGAATACTGAAATAGCATTTCATGAGTATAAAGATCTAAATAAGTAATGAAAAAAATAGATCAAGCTGGCAAAGTTATCCACAGAGAAACAAATTACCAATGATAGGGTATTCAGTGACCCCCTTATGGGTTTCTACATATATAAAAGAGATTTTGCCATGACTTGTAGTTATACCTTTGGCCTAGGCAATATGACCCAGCTAAGCATGAGCGGCATATCCAAGGTCCTTCTCCTGTTCTGTAGTCCAAGTGTATTCCCATTTAATGTACATGCAGCAATAGGATTACTCCATCCTAGGTGCATTACTCTACATTTATCTACATTAAATCTCATTTGCCAAGCGTTTGACCATTCAGACATCTTATCCAGATCGTTGTGCAATATTGTAATGTCAAGGTCATATTTTAATATCTGCTTGGTGTCATCAGCAAAGACTGACACTTTACTCTCAATCCCATCAACAAAGTCATTAATAAAGAGGTTAAAAGAATCAGTCCTAGCACAGATCCCTACAGTACCCCACTCCTGACTATATTCCATTTAGAGAATGTACCATTTATGATGACTGTTTCCTGTCATTTGGCCAATTGCTTACCCATCTGCATATAGTTCCCCCCAGTTCTTTCTTCTGCAGCTTCAGCATAGGGCTGTTATGTGGAGCAGTATCAAATGCCTTTGCAAAGTCCAGAAAAATCACATCAGCTGCATTACCAACATCTAGATTTGCACTTACCTCCACAGACACCCAACATGTTAGCTAGACCCAACTTACTTATTCTTTATGAATCCATACTAGTTGTCAGTTATTATACAGCTCTTACAAAAATTAAGAGACCACGTTCAAATGTTCAGTTTGTCTGATTTTTGTCTTTATAGATACAGTCATGGCCAAAAGTATTGACACCCCTGCAATTCTGTCAGATAATATTCAGTTTCTTCCTGAAAATGATTGCAAACACAAATTCTTTGGTATTATTATCTTCATTTAATTTGTCTTAAATGAAAAAACACAAAAGAGAATGAAGCAAAAAGCAAAACATTGATCATTTCACACAAAACTCCAAAAATGGGCTGGACAAAAGTATTGGCACCCTCAGCCTAATACTTGATTGCACAACCTTTAGCCAAAATAACTGCGACCAACCGCTTCCGGTAACCATCAATGAGTTTCTTACAATGCTCTGCTGGAATTTTAGACCATTCTTCTTTGGCAAACTGCTCAAGGTCCCTGATATTTGAAGGGTGCCTTCTCCAAACTGCCATTTTTAGATCTCTCCACAGGTGTTCTATGGGATGCAGGTCTGGACTCATTGCTGGCCACCTTAGAAGTCTCCAGTGCTTTCTCTCAAACCATTTTCTAGTGCTTTTTGAAGTGTGTTTTGGGTTATTGTCCTGCTGGAAGACCCATGACCTCTGAGGTAGACCCAGCTTTCTCACACTGGGCTCTAAATTATGCTGCAAAATTTGTTGGTAGTCTTCTGACTTCATAATGCCATGCACACGGTCACGCAGTCCAATGCCAGAGGCAGCAAAGCAACCCCAAAACATCAGGGAACCTCCGCCATGTTTGACTTTAGGGACCGTGTACTTTTCTTTGAATGCCTCTTTTTTCTCCTGTAAACTCTATGTTGATGCTTTTGCCCTAAAAGCTCTACTTTTGTCTCATCTGACCAGAGAACATTCTTCCAAAATGTTTTAGGCTTTTTCAGGTAAGTTTTGGCAAACTCCAGCCTGGCTTTTTTATGTCTCGGGGTAAGAAGTGGAGTCTTCCTGGGTCTCCTACCATACAGTCCCTTTTCATTCAGATGCCGACGGATAGTACGGGTTGACACCGTTGTACCCTCGGACTGCAGGGCAGCTTGAACTTGTTTGGATGTTAGTGGAGGTTCTTTATCCAACATCCGCACAATCTTGCGTTGAAATCTCTTGTCATTTTTTCTTTTCCGGCCACATCTAGGGAGGTTAGCCACAGTGCCATGGGCTTTAAACTTCTTGATGACACTGCGCACGGTAGACACAGGAACATTCAGGTCTTTGGAGATGGACTTGTAGCCTTGAGATTGCTCATGCTTCCTCACAATTTGGTTTCTCAAGTCCTCAGACAGTTCTTTGGTCTTCTTTCTTTTCTCCATGCTCAATGTGGTACACACAAGGACACAGGACAGAGGTTGAGTCAACTTTAATCCATGTTAACTGGCTGCAAGTGTGATTTAGTTATTGCCAACACCTGTTAGGTGCCACAGGTAAGTTATAGGTGCTGTTAATTACACAAATTAGAGAAGCATCACATGATTTTTCGAACAGTGCCAATACTTTTGTCCACCCTCTTTGTTATGTTTGGTGTGGAATTATATCCAATTTGGCTTTAGGACAATTCTTTTTGTGTTTTTTTCATTTAAGACAAATTAAATGAAGATAATAATACCAAAGAATTTGTGTTTGCAATCATTTTCAGGAAGAAACTGAGTATTATCTGACAGAATTGCAGGGGTGTCAATACTTTTGGCCATGACTGTATATATTTTTGAGTGAAATGTAAATTGTTCTTTTAGTTTACAAACTTCTGAGAACATGTCTCCGAATTTCCAAGCAACAAATTTTGCATTTTTTTTCTGAAGAGGAGAAATGGTCAAAATAAAAAAAAATGCAGTGCTTTCAGACCTCAAATAATGCAAAGAAAACAAGTTCATAATCATTTCGACACAAAAATACTAATGTTTTAACTCAGGAAGAGTTCAGAAATCAATATTTTGTGGAATAACCATGATTTTTAATAACAGCTTTCATGCGTCTTGGCATGCTTTCCACCAGCCTTTCACACTGCTCCTGGCACAAAAATTAAAGCAGTTATTTTTTGTTTGTTGGCTTGTTACTCTCCATCATCCTTTTGATTACATTCCAGAGCATGTAATGCAGCAGCATTTTTCGACTACTTTGCAGGCGCGACCATCGCCATTTTCAGAATGATTTTTTAAAATTTATGTATACCATCAAAAACAATAATCAATGGGGTTCAGGTGTGGAGATTGGGCTGGCCATGGCAGGGTTTTGATGTGGTGGTGTCTTAATTTTTTCCAGAGCTGTATGTAATATGCAAACTATGCTTCTAATTGTATGTCTAAAAATATTAAATGCCTTTGTTAATTTTTTGCATTTTCCAGACTTGATTCAGGCAGTCTATGATGCCTATGAGGCTCTTAGTTGGGATAGGATATTCAAAATCGATCCAGATATTGTGGTCCAAGCACAGACTATGAAATACAGCTGTCTGAACCTGCCTTATCTTTTTTGTACAAGGCAATAATCTCTATTACATTACTCATTAGAAGTCCCAGTTTTGAAGAATTTGGAGAAACCTGTTGTTATATTAGTTGTATTGAGCTGTTTCAATTGTTCTTGTTTGATTGATTTATTTCAAACAGCAAATAGTTTATAAATAAAACTAAATTGAATTGGTTGCTGAATAATTTTGATCGCCTTTTGGAAGTAGCTACCCTTAAAAGTCCAACCTTTATGAAATCCTTTCCTCCTGAATAAGGACATTTAGCCAAACCACAGTCTTCTTTAGGGAACCCGTCAGCAGGATTGCGCTGAGTAACCCACAGACAGTGTCAGGTTGGTGCCGTTATACTGATTAAAATGATACCTTGGTGTATTGTTGTTTAATCTTTATTTTCAGTTTTGAGTTAATGCTCGTGCTCAGGGGTAGCCTTTGGGGGGAGTCTTCATATGGTCAGTGACCTGACCCCTGGTTTACTGTACATAATGAATATTATATATATTTAATACAAAGCTGACAATAATATGTATGCAATTTGAAAGGTTCCAGCTTGCAAACTGCAATAAAAAAAATCATGGTGTTATGTTGCAGTGATTAATTTTGACAAAAAGCATTCTTAACAAAAACGTTCTTTCACAGCTCACTGAAAAGTGGTAATCTAACACATTAGACACTAGGCACCTTAAAAAAGATGTCAAGTCGGTATAATATAAGACGTGAAATATGAAGCAGGACAATGTAAGAGTATTATAAACAGTAACACATTGTGACAAAAGACATCCCCAAATTAATTTATGGTATTTCAGTTTTTCATGTTTAATAAATTTGCAAAAATTTCTACATTTTTGTTTTTTTTTCAGTCAAGATGGGGTGCAGGGTAGTGATGAGCGAGTATGCTCCTTGCTAGGGTTTTCCCGAGCATGCTTGGGTGATCTCCGAGTATTTGAAAGTGCTCAGAGATTTAGTTTCTATTGCCACAGCTACATGATTTGCGGCTACTTGACAGCCTGAATACATGTGGGGATTGCCTGTTTGTTAGGGAATTCCCACATGTATTCAGACTGTCAAGTAGCCACAAATCATGCAGCTGCAGCAACAGAAACTAAATCTCTGAGCACTTCCAAATACTCGGAGACCACACGAGCTTTGAGTACACTTACTCATCATTAGTGCAGAATGTACATTAATGAAAAAAATGAACTTTTTTTTAATTTATCATATGGCTGCAATGAAACAAAGAGTGAAAAATTTAAAGGGGTCTGAATACTTTCCGTACCCACCTGTATAAATTTATGAATTCTGATTTTTTTTTCTGAGGGAGGGCATAAAAAAACAATTTCACCATTGCATTTGTTTTTTTTATTAGGGATCAGTGAACGTGCTCGGTGATACTTGGATATCACTTAAGTATCTGGGTGCTAGGATGTGATCAGCATTCAATGAGCATTGTTTCATGCTCGAATTTGAAACTCGAATCCAAACCCCATTTTGGCGCCTGTTGAATAGCCAATAAGCATGCGGAGCATGCCTGCCAGTCACTGTAATGCCTTATCCATCTTGGTAATGGCATTACTATTGGCTGACTGCTTTGCCTCATCAGAGGTTATAAAAAACATGTTGCAAGCTTGGCTCACTGATGCCATTGCACAGCTCAGGACAGTTTTGATTGGAGGGAGAGCAGTTGTCCAGGCCTGTGTTCTGCGTGTGCACAGTATAACTAATCAAAGTCCTGTAGTATTGATACTGGTCCTGATGCTGAAAAATCATACTGTACTAACAGTCCTTCTAAGGGCTAATCTTGTGTTTTGCTGTTTAAATCAGAAACATGAAACCATGTAGAGAAAAAGAGGCAAGTACATAGCAGAAAAAAATCCCCCCCCCTCCTTTGCTTGCTGCTGACTCTGGGGCTGGCCTCAAAATATTGTAACACATTTTTCCTGTTTTTTTTTTATTCGTTTGATCCTTTTGATGATATTTTTGTTGACTTGTTTTTTCTCTCAGATTCTGGTTATTGAGGACCTTATGCCTCGTTCCTGGCTCCTGGCATACAAAAAGAGTTGACTTAATGGTTTTGGACAATATGTACTGTGATAAAACACTCCGGGATCGCCGTTGCTGCGGTCAAAGGTCACGTGCGTTCAGCATGAAACTCAATACAAAAAATGGTGGGGGGAACAAGAGGCGCAATAGTGCCCTATCACTAGTGACACCTGAAGTATGAGCGGTATAATACAGTTCCACTCACCTATTCCAGTTGTGTAACCCACAACTGGCTTGAGAGCATATCACAGGATCAGCTGCTGCAGGACCTCCACCAACCACTCGCACGTGGAAAAACCTTCAGAAAGTTGTGGGAAGCAGGGTGTGTTGCAGTCCGCGCTGCCGAGATTAACAAATCACCTGGGATGCAAGATGTTGTAGCAGTGTACTCCTTTATTTCCTCCTACGCGTTTCGGCGCCCTTCCTGGCACCTCCCACAACTTTCTGAACAGCATGAAACTCAGGCGCACAGCCAGGATCCGGGTATAACTGACACTGGGTCAGGTTTATTAAAGGTGAAAGCAATGCATAAAGGAAATAAAACATAAAACAAATCCTTGCCTGTCCGGCACTAACTAAACAAGGTACAACCTAACTACCAACTGGCGGGCTGCTCCCGTCCAGCCAAACCACAGTTGCAGTGGGCACTGCTTCCACTCAGGTGTGTCTCTCACACAGACAGGCTCTCTGTGTTCCCAGGCTGAGACACTCACACAACCACCTGGCATCCTTTTATCTATGCCTCCCATTATTCATTAGTAACCTGGTGCGATACTGACCAGACTAGGCCACATAGGAAAGGTATCTGGGTGAGATATACCTGCCCTCATCCACTATTCCCACATGATTCTCACATACCCCCCCCTCTGCTCAGACCACTCCGGTCTAGCAATGACACCCGCCAAACAGTGCACTTAGGACAGGGCATCTGCATTCCCCATCTGTACCCCTGGGCCATGCTCCACAGTAAAAGTGTAGGTCTGCAGGGCAAGGAACCACCGGGTCACCCGGCTATTCCGTTCCTTGTTCAAGTGCATCCACTTGAGAGGGGCATGGTCAGTGATCAGCCTGAACTTTCGGCCCACCAGGTAATATTTGAGGGCCTCTAGAGCCCACTTAATGGCTAGGCACTCTTTTTCTATGACTGCATACTTTTGCTTATGTTTGTTCAGCTTCCTGCTGAGATAGAGGACTGGGTGTTCCACTCCATCCCTCACTTGTGACAGTATGGCCCCGATACCGGTATCAGAGGCATCCGTTTGTACCACAAACTCGCTGCAGTAGTCCGGAGTCACCAGTACTGGTTGAGAGCAAAGTGCCCGTTTTAGGCTATGGAAGGCTTCTTCAGCCGCTAAACTCCATTTAATCATGACGGAGTCTTTCCCTTTTGTAAGATCCATCGGGGGGATAGTGAAGGCTGCAAAATTGGGTATGAACCGGCGATAATAGCCAGCAATCCCCAGAAAGGCTTGCACCTGCTTCTTGTTGACAGGTTGCAGCCAGTCCTGAACCGCCTGAATCTTATCGAGCTGGGGTTTAACAATACACCTCCCAATTACATACCCCAAATACCGGGCTTCTTCTAGCCCGATGTGACATTTCTTGGGGTTCGCGGTTAGACCTGCCTCCCACAGGTCGTCAATCACAGCTTGTACTTTCTGGAGATGAGTCTCCCAGTCCAAGCTGTAAATGACAATGTCATCCAAATAGGCCAAAGCGTACTGCCTATGTGGCCTCAGGACTCGATCTATCAGTCTCTGGAAGGTCGCCGGTGCCCCGTGCAGTCCAAACGGCATATACACATACTGAAAAACCTTCCGGCGTAGCAAATGCCGTCTTTTCTCTGGCAGCCTCTGCCAGAGGGATCTGCCAATACACCTTTGTTAGGTCTAGGGTCGTAATATACCGAGCTTTTCCTAACCGATCTATTAACTCGTCGACACGGGGCATAGGGTAGGCATCAAATTTTGAGACTGCATTCAGTTTCCTGAAGTCATTGCAGAACCGGATGGTGCTGTCCGGTTTAGGAATTAGCACAATCGGGCTGGACCAAGCACTGTGCAATTCCTCAATGACTCCAAACTCTAACATTGCCTTCACTGCTCGGGAAACGGCTTCACGGCGCGCTTCCAGGATTCGGTAGGCTTTTACGTGAACTGTGACACCAGGTTCCGTTACGATGTCATGTTTCATTAGTGTAGTCTGCCCGGGTTTTTCTGAGAAAAACTTTTGGTTGTGAAGTAGAAACTGCCTGACCTCAGTCTTTTTTTTTCCGCTCCGAGAGAATCTCTGCAACCCGTACCTCCGGTACGGTATGCGAGCAGACGGGACGGGCCAGCTCCGCTGACAAGGCAGACCGATCTTTCCAGGGTTTTATCAGATTTACATGATAAATCTGTTCAGGTTTCCGTTTACCTGCCTGGTATACTTTGTAGTTTACTTCACCAACTCTTTCCTTAATCTCAAAGGGGCCCTGCCACTTTGCCAGGAACTTACTGTCCACCGTGGGGACCAGGATCAACACCCTATCTCCGGGTGCAAACGTACGGATCTTGGCACCCCTATCATAGATTCTTTTTTGGGCTCCTTGAGCCTGCATCATGCGTTCTTTGACGATAGGCATAACAGCCACAATACGGTCCTGCATTTGTGTGACATGATCTATCACCGTTTTAAACGGAGTGACCTGACCCTCCCAGGTTTCTTTTGCAACGTCTAACAGTCCGCGAGGACGTCGGGTGTACAATAACTCGAAAGGCGAGAATCTCGTGGAAGACTGGGGTACTTCCCTGATGGCAAAAAACAAATACGGAAGTAAATAGTCCCAGTTCTTCCCATCCTTGTCTATCACCTTTCTCAGCATCTGCTTCAGAGTTTTATTGAACCGTTCGACCAACCCATCTGTTTGAGGGTGATACACGGATGTGCGTAACGGTTCGATTTGTAACAATCGGCAGAGCTCCTTCATTACCCTGGACATAAAGGGTGTCCCCTGGTCGGTGAATATCTGTTTGGGTATACCGACCCAACTAAACACATGCACCATTTCCCTGGCAATCGTCTTGGTGGCCGTGTTATGCAAAGGGATGGCCTCCGGGTAACGAGTGGCATAATCCAAGATGACCAGTATATGTTGGTGTCCACGTGCAGACCGTGGAAGGGGCCCAACTAAATCCATCCCAATCCTCTCAAACGGGACTTCAATAATAGGTAGGGGTACCAAAGGGCTACAGAACCGGGGCTTAGGTGCAGAGGCTTGGCAGTCAGGACAAGACTCACAATATACACGAATATCGTGATGCATGCCTGGCCAAACAAAACAGTGTAATATCCTTTCGGTGGTTTTCTGGACTCCCAGGTGACCTCCCATCACATGTCCGTGGGCCAGGTCCAGCACTTGCCGCCGGTAGGGTTTTGGCACGACTAATAGTTGCACTGTGTCTTCCCCCTTTTTCTCTATCTGATAGAGTAAATCATTCTCCAGAGCCATGTAAGGATATGCCAGCCTAGAGCCAGGTTCTACGGGTACCCCATTTATCACTTTTACATTTGTCCTAGCCTGAGAAAGGGTAGGATCCTTTATTTGCTCGCTTTGGAAGTCATCTTTCTGAACTTCTAAATCCGGCAAACGGGGAGGTGGACGGCTGTCGGACTCCTCCTCTTCCCCGGTCTCCTCCGTATCACCCGCCATGACTGAAAACGGGAACTGCAGGTCATTTCCAGCAGACTCTTCCCCCGAGTCTTCCGGGGAGACCTCTTCCAGGGGTTTGGGACCCACACGTGCCCTGGGAGAAGAATCATGTACACTATTACCCTGGGGTATCAACTGATTCTCCCACAATTGCTAGAAGTGGGGAAAATCCCGGCCCAGGATAACATCATGCAATAACGCAGGGACAAGTCCCACTTTATGCTGCACAGACCCATAGGTAGCAGTAATGCATATGACCATGGTGAGGTACGAACAGGTGTCTCCATGCACACACGTTACAGGAAATTTGTCTGATGGTCCAGTCGGGGCTGACACCAGACTGGCCTTCACCAGAGTCACCACACTTCCCGAGTCTAACAATGCCACCACATTTTTGCCATCAACAGTTAAATCACACAAGTGTTTTTCCACATCCTTTTGACCGGCATTCACACTCACTACCCGTGCAACCATAGACATGCGGTTTTTAGAGTCTGTGACGTCGCACTGCATGGGTTCAGTAGTGACCGGACAGATCGAAGCAATGTGGCTCATCTCTTGGCAGCAGAAACACCTAACGGGCCCCTTGCTTAGACCATAGATCGTTACTCTCGGCCTTGCATTGCGGGCAGTCCCGGTTTCCTCCCCCACTGTCTTAGGCCTCTTTCACACTTCCGTTTTTTACAATCAGTCACAATCCGCCAGGTTGTGAAAAAAAACGGATCCTCAAAATTTTTTTGAGGATCCGTTTTTTTCCCATTGACTTGCATTAATGGCGGATTGTGACGGATTGCTGTCCGTTGCATCCGTTTTTTGTGAGGATCCGCCAAAAGTTGCTGTCCGTCACCATCCTCAAAAATTTCAAAACGGAGCTTGTAACGTTTTTTTCTCTGGCGGATCCTGCAAACACTGATTTAACCCGAATTTCTTTCTGGGTGCCGGACAAAAAAAAAAAAATTCTCTCTCTCTCTCTCTCTCTCTCTCTCTCTCTCTCTCTCTCCTTCCCGGCCAGCGATTCCTTTAAATTTCTTCATTTTCAGGATCCGTCTGAAAACGGATCCTGTGCCATCCGTTCACATCAGTTGAGAACGGATCCGCTTGTCCGCCTTTTTGGCGGATTATAACTGATGCAAAAAACTGAAGTGTGAAAGAGGCCTTAGGGATTTTTCCTTCTCCCCTACTCCCTGGAACAGTCTTACCGGTTCCACGTGGAGATGATGAAGAATGAAGTGGCGTAGCGTCATCTCGGAGTCCTTCCGCCACGGAGTAACGTTCAACCAGATCCACCACTTGATCTGCCGTCGTAGGATTTCCATGGCTTACCCATTTCCTCAGGGCTGGCGATAGAGCTCTCAGGTACTTGTCCATGACGACTCTCTGGATTATCTCTGGTGCTGTCAGCACCTCAGGTTGTAGCCACTTCTTCATCACGTGGATCAGGTCGAACATCTGTGACCGCGGTGGTTTATCCGGCTAAAAAGTCCATTGATGCACTCTCTGTGCACGGACAGCGGTCGTCACTCCCAGCCTGGCCAAGATCTCGGCTTTCAGTTTGTCAAAGTCCTGCGCGGCTTCAGGTTCTAAGCCATAATAAGCCTTTTGGGCTTCACCGGAAAGAAACTGGGCAATCAGGCCGGCCCATCGTGCCTTCGTCCATTTTTCTCGCACCGCCGTCCGTTCAAACGTGGTCAGGTATGCCTTGACGTCATCTTCGGTCGTCATCTTCTGCCAGTACCGACTCACGTGAATTACACTCGTCTCGGCTTCCAGGTTAACCTCAGGTAAGCTTGCCAGGCGCTGCGCCACCTGCTGGAGAAGCGAACGATCGGTAGCTGTCATGTCCACCAACTCCTTCATCTGGGCCATCATCACCCAATTAGCTTCTTGCTGGACGGCGGTGGACTGTACCAGCGCTTTCACCACGTCCTCCATGCTCATGCTTCCAACATGATGCCTGCGTTCTCCACCACAATGTGATAAAACACTCCGGGATCGCCTTTGCTGGGGTCAAATGTCACGTGCGTTCAACATGAAACTCAGGCGCACAGCCAGAATCTGGGTATAACTGACACTGGGTCAGGTTTATTAAAGATGAAAGCAATGCATAAACGAAATAAAACATAAAACAAATCATTGCTGCTCCCGTCCAGCCAAACCACAGTTGCAGTGGGCATTGCTTCCACTCACGTGTGTCTCTCACACAGACAGGCTTTCTGTGTTCCCAGGCTGAGACACTCACACAACCACCTGGCATCCTTTTATCTATGCCTCCCATTATTCATTAGTAACCAGGTGTGATACTGACCAGACTAGGCCACATAGGAAAAGTATCTGGGCGAGATATACCTGCCCTCATCCACTATTCCCACATGATTCTCACAGTACCCATGTACTTTGGAAGCTCGTTCTATTTGGCCAAATCAGCCGAAATATTATATACCTTGGTTATGGAACCTCCCTTTCCAACTATTCATCTTGGAAGCCCTCCACCTGAGATTTTATATATTGCAACCATCTCCTTGGGTTTTTCATGGATCTGTTACCAAATCTGGAAACGTCCCTGCTGGCTGTTTGTCATTGGACGACATTGACCCAAGATGTGTTAGGTGTTTTTCACATCTGACCAGACCAGCCGGGACACCCTTTATCCCGGGCATGTGCATTTTCTTCATACAACCTTCTTGGTAGCTCTCATTTTATGTCACATTACATTGAGAGCGCCCGCTTGGCCGTTGAGACCATATGGACTTGCACCGTTTCCGGAAACACTCATATATAATACATCGTTTTTCGTATTGTGATTTTCTATTGCTACTTTATTGTATTGTATCTTGTATTATTAAATCGAGTATTGGTTCTTTACAACTTGTCGGACGGACCCTATTTGATTCACAGTCCCTCATTGATAATTTTACCTGTCTCCCACCCCCCTTTTTGTAGTTTGTACATTTATTGCTTTCCCACATTTGATCTTCTCTTTATTTATTTGCTTAGTTTTCCCCTCCCCCTCCCCTTTTTTTGTTTACACTTTTTCTTATATAGTTTTATTATCTTTCATCTATTTTCTTCATTAATTTTCTATAATTTTTATCTGTTTTTCCATTATCTCATTTTTATTTTCATTTTTGTTTTCTAACTTGGCATCCTGTTTTTGGCTTCTCCTTTGGCAACTCAGCCAGTGGGCTCCATTAGTGGCTATATTAGTTCTTGGTTTCCTCCATTTCAGTACTGGGTATACTAACAAGATTTATTATAAAATGATTTCTTTCAAAATGATCCATTTCTGTTGATATGCAGATGAACTTGGTTCTATCTGCTTCAAAAACAATGTTTTTTTAACTAATAATATACTCTTCCTTGTCTTATTTTGTTGGGGCGCTTTATTATTATTAGTAAATTATTATTGTGCAGACTTTGTTTCCAACTTTGCTAAACGCCAGTCATGGTCTTTCTTCATTTTGTCATTCTGCGATTGTGCAGACTTTGTTGCCAACTTTGCTAAATGCCAGTCATGGTCTTTCTTCCCTTACATGCTCCCACCTGATCCCCGTCCCTCATAATTGAACCCAGGTATTTATATTCCACACGCTCAAACTCTGTCTATTGCTCCTGATGAAGCCAGCTTGACTGGCGTAACGTTTCGGGCATTTATCCTGAGCCCCTGCCTTCTCTCCCTATGCCTCTCCACTCACACTGCATGAGCATCCTTGGTCTTTATTTATCCATGCAGGCATTTGCCTCTGTGACACAGATTGTATGCGGTGTTTTGCCCCCCTCTATTCTAGGGTAATCTCTCATTTCATTTCAACAGCAGAATAGCACCTGCTGCATCCATTATTTAGTCTCTGCAGTGTTTGGTTTTATGAGAATTAGGCTGTATACTTTAAGTACACTTATATTGTGGTATATTGTGCACCACTTTATTCCTGTCATTTGTTGATCTGTACAAAATATTGTGTATGTGGGGTCATTGCAGAGGATTATCCCTCATGGGTTATGGTATAAACATGATTGCATTTTTGCAGTTTTAATTGTTTTTAATGTTTTTTGTGTGTTCGGGTGTTCCAATAAAGAATTATCTGCTATTATTTCTTCAGTGATCCCTGCTATGTACATGCCTCTTTTTCTCTACATGGCTTCATGGCTTTTTAGCATGTAACAGGTGATCCTGTGCAGTGATGCCCTCTATTGTGTTAAGAGTGGCGGAAGGCACTAAAAAAAAAAATAATTAAAGTGCCTTCGCCACTCGGGGTCCACCGTGCGGCAGGTGATATGACCGCTGCTAGAGAGGCAGAGCACTGTGGCGTTAATGTGCACGGGGTTAACTGCACCCAGAGTGCACCAAAGCAAGCTCTGTTGAGTACACAGAGCTGCAAACTTAAAGCACACAAAAACGCTGTGTCTGTTTAACTCACAGAACAACAGCGATATAAACACAGTATTAAAAAGTCACAGGAGTAGCCTTAAACGTCAGGACTACTCCCAAAAGGACCTACCATGAAAAAGAGGTGCGTGGCGTCGCAAATGCGAACGCTTGGAGAACTGCAATCGCAGCGCTGTGTGAACAAAGCCAAAGAAGAGACTCCGCAATATCGCTGGCGTGATGCAGGACGCTAGCTGCTGAGACAGATATAGCTGGAGCACGCTGGCGCAAGCGCTGGTACTGGCGGCTGCCCAATCACTCACACATTTGTATTATCCGAGGAAAGGGGTTTCATAATAAGTCAGCCACCAATCCAAGCATCCATCACCATACATACAGCAGCAGTATGAAATACTAGCGCATGGCAGAACACTCATGCGCGCTTTTTATACCAAACGGGACCTTCCGGAGTTCTCCCAAACTCCAGGAGGAGCCAATAGGATTAGACACAGGACCTGAGCATGTGACTCCCGAACTCCAATGGGAACTCGTCCCATGAGCATGCTCAGTGGAGGGAACAGAGCACTTAGCCTCTGGAGAGAGTTGCCACAAAGCACTCTCCTCTGCAATCTCCTTTACTGCAGATGAACTGCAGGAGACTGCAGCATGTAAGGGTCTAGATTTCACCATAGAGAAGGGAGAAATCAGACGCCTAACATATTGTTTGTTCATTAAATCAAAAACATTCTGCATTTAGCCTAGGGAAAGTTGCAGGAGCAGGGAGAGTGGCAGAAAAGAGCATGTAGGCAGGACTTAGGGCTTTGCAGTCCATTCCTAAATATATATCAAATAGTCATTCATAAAGTATTAAGGGCTTGGTTTTACATTTTGGGGGTATAACATTCCAAAAAAGCATTAAAAAAAACCTGAGAATACCACCACCCAGCTGTCTGCTTTAGCAAGGCTTGTTGTCAAAAAAGGAGGGACAGCCTGAATACATGTGGGAATTCCCTAACATACAGGCAACCCCCACATGTATTCAGCCTGTTCAGCAGCCTCAAATCATGCAGCTACGTCGACATAAACTAAATATCCGAGCTCGCCAAAATACTCGGAGGACATCCGAGCATGCTTGGAAAAACACGAGCAACGAGTATACTTGCTCATCACTAATAATAATACCCCTATTCCCCCCAGTGTGTAAATCAAAGTATTTAGCACTTTAGCCCATGCAGGGTTTCATTTATGCTGGTCTTTATTTTATTTTTATAAATTTAAGATTAAAAGTTAAGTTTTATGTCACCCATTCTCTAGTGCACAATCATATGAGTTATTTGTGTCATATACCTTTGCTATAGCATAAATCAAACATTAGTGACAGATTGTCATATACCCTTGCTACTGCTTGACATGTTCTACTGAAGCCGAGGATTGCTGTCCCTACTTCTATGAGGATTTCCTACACCTCCTACACCAGTCCTTGCACCCCATCCTGCTCCTCCTCATCCTCAATTACCGATGTGTAACTCAGAGCATGTCGTCCACATCGCTCTGCAGCACTGCCTCATTGAAGTGGCATCAGGCTCTGCTAAAGCTAATTTGTCTTGGAGACAAACAACACCATGGCAGAGTTATTGAAAGGATTAACAAACCAAACAAATCTTTGCCTCTTTCCGCTGAACCTACAACTAGGCATGGTCATGTGTGATAATGGCCTTAACCTGTTGGCAGCTGTGAAGCTTGGCAAGCCCTGTAACACCAAGGGAGGCAAGCTACCAAGAGTGGACCCTCTGGGTCATGGTAACGAAGCTACACTGAGTGAGCGAACTAGGTGGAAACGACCCCTATACAGGGATCGTTAGGGGCGGGCTCAGGGGCCTCAAATACTATGACAGCCGGAGCCAAGGTTCGGCTCAATAGGGAAGAGCACCAGTGAACACAAGACAAAAGGAGCTGGAAGGAGGGATGGATAAGGCAGTAGGGGCTTTACCCAGGACAGGGCCTCTCCCTCCAGATGAGAAACAATGAAAGCCACTTTAGCCCGGTCAGTGGGGTATTGCTGGGGTAATAACTAAAAATGTAGATGACACTGATTTAAAAAACCCCTGCACAGCTTTGGATCGCCACTATACCGGGGCGGTTTACCCAGGCGGGAAGGAGGTTGAGAAGTAGAATCAGGAGCGCAGGATGACGTCTGCAACGAGGCGGCTGACTGTAGAGAGAGCAGACGGTCATCCACGGAGTACATATATGTCAGTATGTGAGCCTGAGTGTCACGCTGCTGGACAAGCTCCTGCTGGAGACTGGCTAACTGGGAGGCATTTCCAGGTTCTGCGGCCGGTAAGGCCAACAATTGAGAATCCATGGTTTTCATGAAAGACATAATGCGAGTCTGATTCTCTCGCAAATACACTAACTCTTTGTGAGCGGAGACTGAGGCACCAGTGGAGTCCATGGCCTGATTATTCTGTAACACTAAGGGAGGCAAGCTACCAAGAGTGGACCCTCTGGGTCCTGGTACCAAAGCTCCCCTGAGTGAGCGAACCAGGTGGAACCGACCCTTATACAGGTATAATTAGGGGCAGGCTCAGGGGCCTCAAATACCACGATAGCCGAACCCAGGGGTCAGCTCAATAGGGAATAGCACCAGTGAACACAAGACAAAAAAGAGCTGGAATGGGACGGGTAAGGAAGTAGCAGATTGCAGGAGAAATGGGAGAGGAGGAGAACAGGAGGCGTGAAGCCTGGGTCCGGGGGACGGAGGATACTTGGAGATGGAGCGGGGACGAAGGACCAACAGGACAGAGGACAGGAACAGGCACTGAAAAGACATGGGGAGACACACAGTAAAGACAAAGGAAACAGCACAGGTACACCAGAACAAATGCAAAAGGGGACCCAAGTACTGGTACAAGATTATACACAATAATCAGGCACTTCCACTAAGGGAGGGTGGCCTTAAAAACCTTGTGCTTGTCCTTGTCCACCATTGGGCAAGCAGTGCATCCGGTTCAGGTCACCATGCCAGCTAAAGGTCCCAAGAGTTTGCGCGGCCTGGGCCTAAGGCGCATGCGTGATACTGCGGTGCGCGAGGCTGATGGCACAGAAAGGACGCGCCGAGGTGCCCACGCAGCTGCACATCAGACTGCCAGAGAGAGGAGGTGAGGAGTAGAAGACCAAGCGGAAGCAGAAGCGGACGCAACCCCGGCAGTGGAGGAGAGGGTAAGTATAGTCCTAACAAGCTCACACATGCACGATGCTTAACCAATGTTCTCAAATGGGTAGTTCAGTGATTTCTGGAAACCTACCAAGATTTGCAGGACCTTCTGGTAAAGTTACACCCCATCAGTGACTATTTCCGCAAGTACAGCTGCCGCCGCTCTGTCAGTGCTGCAGCAGTACATGCAAGTGCCAGCTCACCGACTGGTGTGCGACATCACCACATGCTGAAACTCCACACTGCATATGCTGGAAAGGCTTTGAGAGAAGCATAGGCCAGTTATGGAACACCAGCTCCAACATGCCCATCGGTATTCTTGACAGTCTTCACACATAAAAAATTGTAGAAGTAGCATGAATGTCTGACATTTGAGTGGGTATCCAAGACTTTGAGGACTCCACAAAGTTCGTGAGCAATTAAACATGAAGATTTTTTTGTGGACCAGTTTGGGATGGAAGAAGACAAAGCATAGAAAGGTGCTATACCAGCAGATTATTGTGGAAAATACAGTTGTGCTCAAAAGCTTACATACCCTGGCAGAATTTTTGCTTTCTTGGCATTTTTTCAGAGAATATGAATGATAACACCAGAACTTTTTCTCCACTCATGGTTAGTGGTTGGATGAAGCCATTTATTGTCAAACTACCGTGTTTTCTCTTTTTAAATCACCATGACAACCCAAAACATTTATATGACCCTGACCAAAAGTTCACATACCCCATTTCTTAATACCATGTATTGCCCCCTCTAACATTAATGACAGCTTGAAGTCTTTGTGGTAGTTGTGGATGAGGTTCTTTATTTTCTCAGATGGTAAAGCTGCCCACTCTTCTTGACAAATAGCCTCCAGTTCCTGTAAATTCCTAGGCTGTCTAGTATCAAAGAAAGTCAAGCAATACCTGTCCCACCAAACCAGCATACTCCCTAATCCCTCTGCAACCTTCAGCTATAGGGCTTCAAAGCTGTACACCTAGCATGTTCTCTATGCCTTGGAAGTGTTGTGGTGCCCTGTGGCTAGCATATTGTTTGAGCAAGTTTTTTATGCCACCAGGCGAGTCATAACAGACAAGCACTGTCACCTGCCAACAGAAAGTGCTGACAGGCTCAATCTGATAAAAATCTACAAAGCCTTATTTAGCCCCGACTTTTTCACACCACCATATGACAGGAGAACATAAAGTGTTTTAATCTTCAATATATGAATGATGCTAATGATGCTTGCCAGTTGTTGCCTTCAAGGGTCTATGTATGACTGGATGACCCTCCTTATAATTTTTTTGGACTTTGTACTTTTTGCAAAGCCTTTATGAGTGTAGGAGTATATAAATTACACTTTCAAAATATTTTAATAAGGCCTGCCATGTGTTGCCTTTAAAGGTCTATGGATGACTGGATGGCCCTCCTTATAATTTTTTCCTGGCTTTCCACTGTGTATAAAGCCTTTATTAATGTAGAAGTGTCACAACTAGACTTTCTTAATTTTTTATGAGGCACTCCAGTTGGTGCTTTGAATGGTGTATGGATGACCATGCTTTTAACTTGTGGCAGTCTTTGCACTATGTGTAGAGCTTCTATGAGTGTAGAAGTACCACAACTACACTTTGCACACAATATTTGACTAACGTACTAATGTTGGTGCCTTCAAGGGTGTATTGATGACCCTGCTTGTAATTTTTGAGCGGCTTTGCACTTAATACAAGCCTTTATGAGTCTAAGAGTACCGCTACTGACAATTTGTACAGACAACAAAAGATATTACAGAATAACAATAATCACTAAAATCAACAGATACCAAGAGGAGTGAGGTCCCTGCTACTCGCAAGCTTCCAATCTATAAGAAAATAGGGGAGACATGAAAGGTGGACAGTAACAATTGCTTGTATTGTATGGTCCAGCCATCAATATAATAAATAAGAAGTTAACATAATGCTGCATGAAACAGTCACCAACTAATACATGTAGGCCAAAAAGGGCTATTAAATGCATGTAGGGTGTGTGGTCTAATGATACAAGGGTCCTAGTTTTGAAGAAAATTTTGTATGGGCAAAACAGGGATAGTTAGATACGTATGTTCAAGCAGAAGGTCATTATTTATGTCTAATACAGGATGTATCTGAGTCCCTCACTTTCACACTTACGTTTTTTTGAGCTGCGTTTTTGCGCATAAATACGCATGCATTTTTTCCCTATACTTAACATGGGTGCGCACTGTCATGCGTTTGTACGCGTTTGTATGCGCATGTGTTTTTTTGTAGTGTGCACCTGGGCGCACAAAATGCATCCTGTTGCATTTTTTGTGCGTCCGACCTGTCTCAAAAAAACGTATGCGCACGCAATGCGCACCAAATTCACCCAAAAACCCATTAAAGTCTATGGGAGTGCTGATGTGCGCATGGTCATGCGCACGTCAGCGCAAAAAAAGCATGCTTTTTCTTGCAAAAGCCATGCGCAAAAAACAAGAAAACGCATAAAAAAGCATGACGCATTTTTATGCGCATTTGCACTGCGCACGCAGCGCAAAAAAACGCAAGTGTGAAAGTAGCTGAGTCCTTAATTTTTGGCACTTCTTTCTTCCTTCATAAATTGCACAGAAATTTCCTATTTTTTATAAAAAAATTAAATTTGGTTTACTTAAATTATATATTTTTTAATACTTTTAACATTTTTTTAAATACAAGTCATTATACAGAAAAAAATGTTTCTTAACCCCTTCCTGACATCAGACGTACTATCCCGTCTATGGTACCCAGGCCCGTATGACCGGGGATGGGAAAGTACGTCTAAGCGATCAGCGGCACCCCTGGGGGGAGCGCCGCTGATCGCGACTGGGTGTCAGCTGATTGACACAGCTGACACCCAGCACTAAGTGTTAGGGGTGGTCACGAACCATCCCCGGCACACTGCGATCAAACATGATCGCAGTGTACCGGGGGATTAGGGAACAATCGTGCAGGGAGGGGGCTCCCTGCACACTTCCCTGAGACCCCCAGAGCAGCACAATGTGCTGCGCTGCTCCGAGGGTCTCCTTCCCTGCAGGCCCCTGGATCCAAAATTGCCGCGGGGACCTTCGGGGGCCTACAGGGAGGTGTCTCTCTCAGTGCCTCCTGAGAGCAGGCTCTGAGAAAGCCTGCAGCAGCGCCTGTCACATCGCTGATCTGACAGAGTGCTGTGAAAAACTGTCAGATCAGTGATCTGACACTAGATAGTGATGTCCCCCCTGGGACAATAAAATAAAGTAAAAAAAAAATGTTAGAATAATTTATAAAAAATCCCTAAATATATATATATATATATATATATATATATATATATTATATATATTCCCTAATAAATTATTTTTTTGGAAATAAAAAAAACAATAAAAGTACACATGTTTAGTATCGCCTTCTGTAACGACCCTCACTATCAAACTGTCCCACTAGTTAACCCCTTTAGTGAACCTCTTAAAAAATAAAAATAAAAAACAAAGCAAAAACAATGCTTTATCATAATACCGCTGAACGAAAAGTGCAATAACGCGCGATCAAAAAAAGTATATAAATAACCATGGTACCACTGAAAATGCCATCTTGTCCTGCAAAAAACAAGCCACCATGCAGCATCATCAGCAAAAAAATAAAAACGTTATAGCTCGCAGAATAAAGCGATGCAAAAACAATTATTTTTTATATAAAATTGTTTTCATTGCATAAAAGCGCCAAAACATAGAAAACGAGATAAATGAGGTATCGCTGTAATTGTACAGACCCAAAGAATAAAACCGCTTTATCAATATTACCACATGCGGAACGGTGTACACGCACTCCCCCAAAAGAAATTCATGAAATGCTGGTTTTTGTTCATTCTGCATCCCAAAAATCGGAATAAAAAGCGATAAAAAAGTCACGTGCCCGAATATGGTAGCAATAAAAATGTCAACTTGTCCTGCAAAAATAAGACCTCACATGACTCAGTGGGTAAATATGGAAAAATTATAGCTCTCAATATGTGGTGATGCAAAAACTATTTTTACAATAAAAAGAGTCTTTTAGCGTGTGACAGCTGCCAAACATAAAAACCCGCCTTAAATAGTACATAAAAGCCCCCTTTATCACTCCCTAAGTTAGGGAAAAATAATAAAATTTAAAAAATATATTTATTTCCATTTTCCCATTAGGGCTAGGGTTAGGGCTAGGGCTAGGGCTGAGATTAGAGTTAGGGGTGTGTTTGTGTTAGGGTTGGAGTTAGAATTGGGGGTTTCCACTGTTTAGGCACATCAGGGGCTCTCCAAACGCAACATGGCATCTGATCTCAATTCCAGCCAATTTTGCGTTGAAAAAGTCAAACAGTGCTCCTTCCCTTCTAAGCTCTGCATTGTGAACAAACAGTGGTTTACAATAATAATGCAAACAATCAGTGGCGCTCAAGTATACACACAGGCTCCAGCAGCATATGTAAAATACACCAGTCACCGTCGGTGTCAGAATAAAATCAATAGAACTAAAAAATATTACTATTGCGCTTGGAGTCACTGTAACATAAATAAAATGGAAAAACAAATATATGAGACAGTGATGAATAACCAAATTAGGACAAACAGTATAGTTAGCACAAATCTAGTCATATAAATCCCTTTGGATCTTGTCTCCTATTGCAGTAGGGGTTAAACTACCCCACACAAAAAAAAAAAGGAATGAACTCAGTTTGGAATCAAGGTGCCCAGTAACAGATATTGCACATGGATCAAAGTTACCTCCTCCAGTAGTAAGGGTTGAGGCTGCCACAAGTGAAGTAGGTGGCTACAGACTTGAATGAAGCCTCCGCTGATTCCAAGTTACAGGTTCCACAGGTCCTTTTAGTATCGATATTGCACCTCTATTAAATAACCAAATGATTTTTTCTAATTTACATAATTATAGCAGGTGTGAGGAAAGAGACACGAGTCTCTGAAATGCGTCGGATAGCTTTTTTGGTCCATACCTAGATCCATAGCAGCTGCAGCCCAGCAGATCACGTGCCTCTGAGGTCACAAAGGTCATGTGCTGACAAGCACAGCGTGACAGTCGGGCACAGCGTTCAGCACGCGCAACTTTTTTTCAGCCTGCATATAGCGCTTGCTGCCACCGGCCGGGGCAGCACCGCTACCGTGACTATTGCAAACGATAAGGAGAAATGAATAATTTGGTTATTTAATTGAGGTGCTATATCGATACTAAAAGGACCTGTGGAACCTGTAACTTGGAATCAGCGGTGGCTTCATTCAAGTCTGTAGCCACCTACTTCACTTGTGGCAGCCTCAACCCTTACTACTGGAGGAGGTAACTTTGATCCATGTGCAATATCTGTTACTGGGCACCTTGATTCCAGACTGAGTTCATTTCTTTTTTTTGTGGTAGTTTAACCTACTGCAATAGGAGACAGAATCTATGTGCAATATCTGTTACTGGGCACCTTGATTCCAGACTGAGTTCATTCCTTTTTTTTTGTGTCTGTGGTAGTTTAACCCCTACTGTAATAGGAGACAAGGTCCAAAGGGATTTATATGACTAGTTTTGTGCTAACTATACTGTTTGTCCTAATTTGGTTATTCATTACTGCCTCATATATTTGTTTTTCAATTTTATTTATGTTACGGTGACTCCAAGCACAATAGTAATATTTTTTAGTTCTATAAACAGTGGTTTACCCCCACATATGGGGTATCAGCCTACTCAGGACAAATTGCACAACAACTTTTGGGGTCAAATTTCTCCTGTTACCCTTGGGAAAATAAAAAGTCTGCATTCCAAAACTTCACTACTTCCCTTCTGAGCCCCGACGTGTGCCCATACAGTAGTTTTCTCCCACATATGGGATATCAGCTGACAAATTTCACAATAACTTTTGGGGTCGTGTTGCCCTTGGGAAATAAAAATTGGGGGTGAAAAGATCATTTTTGTGGAAAAAATATGATTTTTAAATTTTACGACTGTACGTTATAAACTTCTATGAAGCCCTTGGGGGGTTCATAGTTCTCACCACATATCTAGGTAAGTTCCTTGGGGGGTATAATTTCCAAAATGAAGTCACTTGTGGGGGGTTTTCACTGTTTAGGCACATCAGTCACTCTCCAAACATGGCGTCCGATCTCAATCCCAGCCAATTTTGCGTTGAAAAAGTCAAACGGCGCTTCTTCCCTTCTGAGCTCTGCCATGCGCCGAAACAGGGGTCCCCCCCCTCATATCAGGTATCGGTGTACTCTGGACAAATTGCACAATAACTTTTGCAGTCCAATTTCTCCTGTTACCCTTGGCAAAATTTAAAAAAAATTATACCTGAAGTAATTTTTTTGTGAAAAAAAGTTAATGTTCATTTTTTTAAACATTCAAAAAATTCCTATGAAGCATCTGAAGGGTTAATAAACTTCTTGAATGTGGTTTTGAGCACCTTGAGGGGTGCAGTTTTTAGAATGGTATCACTTTTGGGTATTTTCTATCATATAGACCCCTCAAAGTGACTTCAAATGTGATGTGGTCCCTAAAAAAAATGGTGTTGTAAAAAAGAGAAATCCCTGGTCAACTTTTAACCCTTATAACTTCCTAAAAAATAATGTTTTTCCAAAATTTTGCTGGTGCAAAGTAAACATGTGGGAATTGTTACTTATTAAGTTTTTTGTGTGCCATATCTCTGTGATTTAAGGGCAAAAAAATTCAACGTTAGAAAATTGCGAAATTTTCAAAATTTTCACAAAATTTCTGTTTTTTTTCATAAATAAACCCATTATATGAATGAAATTTTACCACTACCATGAAGTACAATATGTCACGAGAAAACGGTGTCAGAATCACCGGGATCCATTGAAGCGTTCTAGAGTTATTACCTCATAAAGGGAAAGTGGTGAGAATTGTAAAAATTGGCCCCGTCATGAACGTGCAAACCACCCTTGGGGGTAAAGGGGTTAACATTTTGTAGCCTGCAAGCTCCAAGCTCTCTTTGATTTTGAATGTTTTGCTGTTAGTCTTTAAAGTGGACTAAAAAGTGTGACACCAGTATTATCAGCAGCAATCTGGAAGTCAGAGATGCTTCCAGGGATCTTTTCCATGTTATAATAATAATAATAAATTTTATTTCTATAGCGCTGACATATTCTGCAGCACTTTACATTTCAGAGGGGACCTGTACAGACAATATACATTACAGCATAACAATAATCACATAGATCATAACAGATACCAAGAGGAATGAGGGCCCTGCTCGCAAGCTTACAATCTATGAGGAAAAAAGGGGAGACATGAAAGGTGGGTGGTAACAGTTGCCCTGATTGTATGGACCAGCCATAATGTTAAGTGTGTAACAGTACGGATGCAGAGGGCTAATGGATGCATAAAGCATGTGGGAACATGATGCGGGGAACCTGGTTATGGTAAAAAACTTTTGGCTGTGCCACATAGGGATAGATTAGGTTAATGTGTTGAGGCGGTAGGCCAGTCTGAATAAATGAGTTTTCAGGGCATGCTTAAAATTGTGGGGATTGGGGACTAATCGTATTGACCTGGGAAGTGCATTCCAAAGAATTGGCGCAGCACGTGTATAGTCTTGAAGACGGGAGTGGGAGGTTCTGATTGAGGATGCTAACCTCAGGTCATCAGCAGAACGGAGGGCGCGGGTAGGATGGTATGCTGAAACAAGGGAGGAGATGTAGGGTGGTGCTGAGCAATGAAGAGCTTTGTGGGTGAGGGTAATAAGTTTGTACTGGATTTTGGAGTGGATGGGTAGCCAGTGTAAGGACTGGCACAAGGTAGAGGCATCGGTGTAACGATTGGCGAGGAATATGATCCTGGCAGCTGCATTCAAGACAGATTGGAGGGGGGAGAGTTTGGTAAGAGGGAGACCGATTAGAAGGGAGTTACAATAGTCGAGACGAGAATGAATAAGCGAAACAGTCAGAGTTTTTGCAGAGTCAAAAGTAAGAAAAGGTCGAATTCTAGAAATGTTTTTGAGGTGCAGATAACAAGAGCGAGCCAGTGATCGGATGTGGGGGACAAAGGAAAGCTCGGAGTCAAGTATGACCCCAAGACAGTGGGCATGTTGCTGGGAAGTAATAGTAGAACCACACACGGAATTGGCAATGTCGGGTATAGGTACATTAGTAGCGGGAGGAAACACAAGGAGTTCAGTCTTTGACAGGTTCAGTTTCAGATAATGTATAGTGAGGACATGATGTTAGACACAGCATTTAGACAATTGCTGGTGTTTTCTAGAAAGGATGGCGTGATGTCAGGAGAAGAAGCGTATAATTGGGTGTCGTCAGCATAGAGATGGTACTGAAAACCAAATCTACTGATTGTTTGACCAATAGGGGCAGTATACAAAGAGAAGAGGAGGGGGCCTAGGACTGATCCTTGAGGAACCCCAACAGTAAGGGGAAGATGAGAGGAGGAGGAGCCAGCTAAAGATACAGTAAAGGAGCGGTCAGAAAGATAGGAGGAGAACCAGGAGAGAACGGTGTCCTTGAGGCCAATGGAACAGAGCATAGTGAGGAGGAGCTGATGATCCACAGTGTCAAATGCTGCAGAGAGATCCAAGAGAATTAGCATGGAGTAATGACCATTTGATTTAGCTGTTAGTAGATCATTAGAGACTTTAGTGAGGGCAGTTTTAGTAGAATGTAAAGAGCGGAAACCGGATTGAAGAGGGTCGAGAAGAGAGTTTTCTGAGAGATAGCGGATAAGACGGGAGTGGACCAGGCGTTCCATTCCATTGTTCTTTTTCCATTCAGCACTGTTCTTTTTCCATCCATATGAACATTTTCACTTCCCCTCAGACCTCCTTATAGGTTCTGATGGAAAAATGCTCGGATTTCTCATTGACTCCCATTATACTGTTTGCTCGAAACGAGCATCCAAGCATTATGAATTGCTGAGTTCAAGTAACCGGCATCTGAGCATTTTAGTGCTCACTCACCCATAGTCATTATGCTTAAATAAGATATTTACTTTATTACTGTACATGCCTTTTGCATGCAGCAATACCATTTTTTTACACCTTCACAAAGTAAAATTACTTTTGTAAAACAGTAGTTTCTATTTTATTTTATAGTGAACATTTCCATGGCTACAGTCTCTCTAAGGCCGGAGTCACACTAGAGAGAAATACGGACAAGTGCTATGCGGGAAAAATCGCATAGCACTCGAACCAATGTTAATCTATGGGGCAGCTCCCATCATCTGTTTTTTTCTCGCCAGTATTATACGGGTGGAGGAAATCACAGCATTCTGCGATTTGCACCATATTACGCCCGAGACTCGCCAATGCAAGTCTATGGGTGCAAGAAAAAAATGGATTACACACGGATCATACATTTGACTTGCGAGAAAAATGCACTGGTGTCCTTTAGAAAAGCCGGCAATTTAGTGCACTATACTGTAAAATCACACTGACAGATTAAAATAGAATAGATAGAATACATGTATACACATAGTATAGGTATATAAATACTGCTCAAAAAATGAAGGGAACACTTAAACAACAAAATGTAACTCTAAGTCAGTCACACTTCTGTGAAATCAACACTGATTGTGATTCAATTATAGGAAGGCCACTAACATCCATGTGTCGGCTCAGTAAGAGTGTCTAGTGTTCCCTTTATTTTTTTGAGCAGTGTGTGTGTATATATATATATATATAGATATAGATATATACAGTATATATATATACATATAGGTCAGTGAGACACATGTATATATTTATATTACATAGAGGTCTAGATAGCAGAATAGGTTAAAATTCAATTGTTGGCATATGTAAAATCATTACAGAACAGACAGGATATGAGACATGGTTTACATACAGTAAACCATTGCATATCCATTATTTTTTTATATGTCCCTCAGTAATAGTGTTAGTAGTGTGTGTGTAAAATTTTGGAGCTATAAGTGCTAAATTAAAGGATTAATTCACTGAAAAAAATGGCATGTGCTCGCGCCCAGTTTTCTCCACAAGAGACGGCAAGCCAATGACTGAGGGCAGATATTAATAGCCAAGAGAGGGACCATTGTTTTTGGCCTCCCCCTGGCTAAAAAATCTGCCTCCAGCCACCCCAGAAAAGGCGCGTCTGTAAAAAGCGCCAATTCTGGCACTTACCTGCTCTCTTTCCTCTGCCGTGTAGCAGTGTCATATGGGGTAATAAGAGGTTAATATCACCTTGCTATTGAAAGGTGACATTAAGCATGGTTAATAATGGATAGGTGTCAATAAGAAAACTATCCATTATTAATCCACTAGTCAGAAAGGGATTTAAAAAACACACACACATTAAGAAAAAAGACTTTCAATTAAATAAATAAACGCACAGTTTTTGCCATCTTTATTTCACTATCAATCCATTTGAAGCCATCGTTCTGAAAAAAAAATCAAAAATAAAAAAACAACAATATCCATTCTTGTCCGCCATACAGTCAGGATCAACACCGAAATCTATCTGAAGTGGTTACATAGTTTACAACCGGGAGCGGTCACTAATGCGACAGGCACGGCTGTAAACCACGGAGGAATGACAGAGAAGCTGCCTGCACAGCCTCCCTGCCTGACCGGAGATGAACTGATTAGCGTGGGAAAGTTTCTGAATTTAGGAGACGCAGCCTTCATAGGAATATTCCTTGAAGACAACCAAACCATATCACCCACTTTAAACTGGGGACCAATGGTCCTATGCTGGTTGGAGAACCGTTGGGCTATTTCCTGAGAGTGGGAAAACTTATCCACCACTTGGTCCCAAATCTGCTGCATTCTCTCTACCACAGAATCCACACTTGGGCAGGCCGAAGAATCCACCTGCCCTGAAGAAAATCGAGGATGAAACCCAAAGTTACAAAAAAAGGGCGACATCAAAGTGGCAAAACTAGCCCTATTGTTTAGCGCAAATTCAGCAAAGGGCAAAAATGAGACCCAGTCATCCTGATGAACAGATATGAAACATCTCAAAGAGGATTCCAAAGTCTGGTTTGTTCTCTCAGTCTACCCATTGGTCTGAGATGAAATGCAGAGGAGAAAGATAACTGAACTCCCAGTTTGGAACAAAAAGCTCTCCAAAATCTGGAAACAAGCTGGACTCCTCTGTCCAACACAATATTCTCAGGAATCTCGTGCAACCGAACCACCTGTTGTAAAAGCAAGGGCACCAACTCAGAAGAAGATGTCAACTTTGGGAGTAGTACAAGATAGACCATCTTAGAAAATCTATCACAGTTCACCCAGATAACAGTCATTCTCTGAGAGACAGGAAGATCAGAAATAAAATCGATTGAGATATGAGTCCATGGCCTCCTGGGCACCGGCAGGGGCATCAACAACCCACTAGAACGAGAACAGGGCTTGGACCGAGAACAAGTCCCAGTCAGGACTGCACAAAATTCCTGACATCACGAGATAAAGCAGGCCACCAAAAAGACCAACTCACCAAATCTCTGGTACCAAAAATACCTGGATGACCAGCCAACGCGGAGCAATGAATTTCAGACATTACTCTTTTCCGCTACTTGTCTGGGACATACAATTTTCCCATAGGGCAACGTTCAGGTTTGTCCTCCTGAAATTCCTTCAGGGCACGTCTCAATTTGGGTGAGATGGCGGAAAGAACTACAAACTCATTTAGAATGGTAGTAGGCTCGGTCACATCAAGAGAATCCGCAAAGATACTCCTAGAAAGGGCGTCCGCCTTAACATTCTTAGTGACCGGAAGAAAAGAGACCACAAAATTAAAACGTGTGAAAAACAAGGCCCACCTAGCCTGTCTAGGATTCAAACGTTTGGCTGATTCAAGATAAATCAAATTCTTGTGGTCGGTGAGGACCACAACTTGATGTCTAGCTCCCTCCAACCAATGTCTCCACTCTTCATATGCCCATTTCATGGCCAACAATTCCCGATTCCCCACGTCATAGTTACGTTCAAATGGGGAGAGTTTTCGAGAAAAGAAGGCACAGCGATTCATCTTAGAAGTCACCGGATCTCTTTGGGACAAAACGGCTCCTGCACCAATCTCAGAAGCATCTACCTCCACCTGAAATGGGAGTGAGGCATCAGGTTGCCGTAGAACCGGAGCAGAAGTGAATCTCCGCTTAAGCTCCTGAAATGCCGAAACTGCCTCTGGAGACCAATTCACCAAATCAGCACCCTTTTTGGTCAAATCAGTCAGTGGTTTAACAATACCAGAAAAATTACTTATAAATTTACAGCAGAAATTAGAAAAACCTAAAAAACTTCTGGAGAGCCTTCAAAGAAGTGGGCTGAACCCAATCATAAATGGCCTGTATCTTGGCCGGGTCCATTTCAATAGCCGACGGGGACAAAATGAATCCCAAAAATGAAATTCTCTGTACACCAAAGATATATCCAAAGGGAATTCGTAGTTATATTCCGCGCTGCCACTGAGACAAATTCCAGGAGAATGCTGTACGATTGCAGTGGTTTTATTCAACGTGTTTCAGGGGTCTCATGCCCCCTTCATCAGGAAATACCACACCAAAGATGTGAAACGCGTTGAACAAAACCAACGCAATCGTACAGCATTCTCCTGGAATTTATCTCAGCGGCAGCACGGAATATAACTACGAATTCCCTTTGGATATATCATTTCTTCTGGTCACTAAGGACCTTTGGATCTGCAGCAGCCGCTACCTACATGCTCTTATCTCATCCTAACCAGGTGAGCAAATTTCATGATATACTCTGTCCTTTGTATTGCGCTTTTTGTCTCCCCCTTTTTTTTTGCAACTGTACACCAAAGAGGCACTTCGATCCCTTAACATACAGAGAATTTTCCCTCAAAATCCGGAATACAATCCGGACATGTTCCACATGAGAATCCCAATCACTGGAAAAGTTTAAAATATTATCCAGATAAATGATCAAAAATTTATCCACAAAATCCTGGAAAATATCGTTCATAAAAGACTGGAAGACAGAAGGGGCATTAGTGAGCCCAAAAGACATCACCAGATACTCAAAATGTCCCTCCGGAGTATTAAACGCTGTCTCCATTCATCCCTGTGCTTAATGCGAATAAGATTATACGCCCCCTGAGGTCAAGCTTGGTAAACCAACAGGCACTTTTAACTCTGGAAAATAAATCAGAAATCAGGGGCAACTGGTACTGATATTTAACAGTGATTTTGTTAAGGGAACGATAGTCAATACATGGCCTTAATGAAACATCTTTCTTGGCCACAGAAAAAAAACAGCACCTAAAGGTGAAGAGGATGGTCTAATATGACCCTTCTCCAAAGACTCCTTGATATAAGATCGCATAACATCATGTTTGGGTACCGATAAGTTGAAAAGCTGATCCTTGCGAAATTTACACCCGGGCATTAACTGAATTGCACAGTCATAACTCCTATGAGGAGGAAAAGATGCAGACTTACTCTCACTGAATACATCAGAAAAACTAGCCAAATAGTCCGGAATATCATGAGACTGGGGAGACGTGGAGAAATCAGGAGTGTCACTAAGAAAACATTGACAACCCCAACTCACCACAAACACAGATTTCCAATCTAAAACAGGATTATGAGTTTGCAACCAAGGGAAACCCAGAACAATAGTATCATGCAAATTGTGCAACACCAAAAATTTACAATTTTCTTGGTGGTCCGGGGCGACCTGCATTATCACCAGGGTCCAAAACTGGGGTTTATTCTCCGCCATGGGTGTACCATCAATACCCCTCAAAGGGATAGGCGTCCGCAGGGGTATCATGGGAAAACCACAATGTTTAGCAAAGTCCAAATCCATCAGATTCAAAGCTGCTCCTGAATCTACAAAAGTCTTAGCAAAAATGTAGACAAGGAGCAGATCAGGGTAATCGCCAAAAGGAACTTAGGCTGTACACAGCCCACAACAAATGTGTGAGCAAAACGCTTTTCTCATTTAGGGCAGACAGCAATAGTATGAGAGGCGTCCCCACAAAAAACACAACTTATTACGCCTTCTAAACTCCTGACGTTGCGCCCTAGACAAAACCCTATCACATTGCATGGGTTCAGAAGTTCGTTCAAAAGGCGGCAACGCCTCTCATGTAGTTTTACGTTCATGTAAACGCCGATCAATTTGAATGGCCAATGACATAGAGTCGTCAAGACCAGAGGGAACAGGAAATCCCACCATAATATCTTTTACGGTTTCTGCCAAACCCTTCCGAAAGAGAGCTGCTAGGGCATCGTCATTCCATTTAGTAAGGACCGCCTACTTTCGGAATTTTTGATATAACTCTGCAGAATCCTGACCCTGGTTCAATGCCAATAAAGTTTTCTCAGCTTGATCAATAGCATTAGGTTCATCATACAACAACCCCAAGGCTTGAAAAAACACGTCCACATTAGCCAGAATAGGATCTCCAGGTGTCAAAGAAAAGGCCCAATCCTGGGGATCGCCGAGTAGCAGGGAGTTGACAATTTTAACCTGCTGCACAGAGCTCCCCGATGAGTTAGGTTGCAAAGCAAAGAATAGTTTACAATTTTTCTTAAAATTCAAAAATTTAGACCAATCCCCAGAAAACACATCAGGAGTAGGGATTTTTGGTTCTACAGCCAGCAGATGATTGAGCGAGTTAGGCAGAAATTCCCCGCACTTCAGCAGCGAGCTGCTCAACATGATCAGACAATTGCTTAGTCTCCATTTAGACAAAAAAAATATATCCTCCTACAGCCCCAGAAAAAAAAGAGGAAAAAATATATGAAAAAAAAATTCTGACACATTTTTTTAAAAATTCTTTCCTGCTTTAGAGTACCCTAGAGTCTACAGTTAGGCTGGTGATTCTGTTATGAATGGGCACCGAGGAGGATAGCAGGCACAGGTTAAGCCACAGAAAACCAGAGAGGTTGGTAACTAAGCGGATGCAGACCCCCGATTCGGTCCACACAACTAGCAGTAGCCGTGGAGCGTACCTACGATGATCCTAGATGCTTTGGCACAGCCGGAGAGCTAACTAAGCCTAAAGCAAGAAAGGGGAAATCTAAACTGCCCCGGAGCAGACCTCAAAGGAATAGATAGCCCCCAAACATACATTGTTGGTGAGACAAGATGAAAATACAAATGCAAGCAGAAAAATAGACTGAGCAACGATGGGGCCCACACTGACTAGACAGGTCAGGAAAGGAAAGACTGTCTACAATCATGCAAAAAACCCTGCAAAAGTCCAACACGTCTGATGCAAAAAACACTGAAGTCACACGACTTCGCCCCCCCACTATATCAGCACTCTGGTATATTCTGAAAGCAAAGCAAAAAGAGACCAATATAAAAGGGGACAAAATAAACTGGCACATGCAGTAACATATGGGCGGTGATTCAGCACAGCCCCAGCCGGAGCTAGCTGACCCATACAAAGCAGAGATAAACAAAACCAGATCAAATGCAAACAGAATAGCAAATGAACCACTTAGCTGAACATGCAGGGGAAAGAGCAGGAGACATCAGACCTCAGGAGGCACAGGAAAAAAATCACCAGCAGGGATAGAGGAAGTCAGCTGTCTTAAATCCCAATCAGAAACCCCAGATCTCCAATCGTCTTCCTCATTATCAGGTGGCAAGCCTCTGTCAATCAGATCAGCTCCACTACCTCGAGTAACCACCAGAGGGAGCCCAGAAAAAGAACTCTCAATCTGACCAGCTCCACTATCTTCAGTAATCACCAGAGGAAAGCCAGAGAGAGAATTCACAACAGTGAGCTAATCTGCAGTACCAGAGAATGGCCACTATACTGTGGTGTTCGAGCTTCATACATTTTTTACATATGGCCACTACTTGACCTGTTAATGGTTGATCATTGGAGATGCTGAATGCCGGACTCTCACCAATTTGATATTGATGACCTATGCTAGATAGAATATCAGTCTCAGACTTAAAAATGACTTGCTATTAGAAAGTGGATATTTACTTAAACCTTAAGGCCGGGGTCACACTTGCGTGTGAACTCGCGCAAGTCTCTTGCACCAATACCCGCACTGCCACTGGCACTCGGGACCGGAGTGTGCAGCAGCACGTATTTCCATGCAGCCGCACACTCCGGTACCGAGTGCCAGGTATTGATGCGAGAGACTCGCGCTAGTTTGTCGCATTGCACACACAAGTGTGACCCCGGACTAACAGCAGATTTATGCTGTTTGAACATGGGGCAGCATGAATTAGACATTGTCTGTGTTATTGTAGCCAGGTTTGTTTTAGTCTGGAATGATGTAATTCAAAGAAAAGATATTTTAAAAAAGCTGGTCAGAAACAATGCACTTTGGTTTATTAATTAAGTCTTAGTATCCCGTAGCTTTTCCCTTCCCCGCTCCCTTAGACTGACAGGTCTCTCCTTATACAAATTTATAGGGAGATACCTGTTAGTCTATGAAAGCAGGGCAGGGAGTAGCTACCTGGGACCAGCCTTGGACTAGTCATTCAAAAAGCATGTCTCCATTTTGTGTTTTCATATCATTTACAGTAAAACAAAATTTCAGAGAAAAATATACATGGCTGCCAGTGTACAATTCATACAAACGTTGTTTCAGCAGTATGAATCAGCTGTCTGGATTCCTTCTTTGAGTTACACACAGCCATATTATAGAAACACTTTATCATCCACATTATAGCCACAATATTCAGACCTAAATTGCTAAGCTGAGCTTTGGATATTAATTAAAGTTTATCCTATTTTGATCTATGTTAGGTTCAGTTGTGTCAAAGAGGATTGCTGGTGTTGCAGCCATGTAAAATCCGCTTTACAAATGACGTAAAAGTCTAACATGAAATGTGTACATGAAGAAATCTCAATAACGTTTTTTCAATGATAGTAGAGCTTTTTTTAAGAATTAAAATTGATTTTACTACTACCTATTTGAATATTCCTTGATGATTTGATAAATACAAATCTTTAGAGTTTCATTGCCAAAGCGGTTGTTGCTTCGATCCTTGTAGATCCGAAACTCAGCTGCTGTCACAGCTTCACCATGTGGGATTTGAGTGAGGTCAAATCGGAATTCCTTGTAGTGCCTCCGCTGGTGTGAAAAGTCCTTGTCTCTTTCAACTGAAAGGAAAAAAGAAAAATCCAGAAGTGAACCCTAAATGCAGTCAATGATTAACTGTGAATTTATATGGCTTAGAAATGAAAACATTCTGGCAGCCATGTATGACAGTGGGTAAACAGCAAAACCACAAATCCAGACATAGCTTCCAGGTGAAGGGAGAAATAGCGTTCACTTCAAACGAGAAAGTAAAAACGCACTCGTTTACGAAAATTTCATAAGAGCAACTGGAAATCATATCGGAACAGCTAAAACGTTCATTCCATTTAAGCCATTTCAGACACAGGCAAGAAAAAGGCAAGAATGAAAGAGGACACTGTTGTGTAAGGGAACCACTTATATGGAAAATCCTAATCTGTAACAGATCTACAATTAATATTTGATTACTACCATCTCCCCCACCCCAACTTGTAGAACACACTAAAACCAATCTGGTCTGTCTGAGAGTGCAAATGTCTTAAATTGAGGTCAGTATTCTTCAATGTATTTGTGAATAGTCAGATATATGAGTGCTGGTATATTACTTAGAATTACAACTTCTGTTTCTTAAATGTATACTTATATTCCCTATTCCCTGAGAAGCTTTCAAACAATGCATATCATATAAAGCATGAAAAACTGTTTAGTGGAAAACCATATTGCACATAGTAACCAATTACAGAGAGACTTTCATTTATCCACAGCAGTTTAAGAAATTAAAAGTTTGCTCTGATTGGTTGCCAGGTTTACAGTTAGATAAATGAAATTCAATCAATGTTTATGTTTGATGCTTTAAAATGAGGTCAAAGTCAGAGATTATGATGCTTAAGAACACTTGTTTCATTTTAATCTGTGCAAGCAGACTGCGAATTCATGCTATGAACTAGCAAAGTGCTCATTCATGGGTTAAAATAATTTTTAACCAGGCTTTAACCAGTGTAAACAGGACTTGCACTGCAAGAACAATGGCATCTACACAAACTGACCAAACTATTACAGATCACTCAGTGTGCATCATTTAACGCTATCAAGCTTTTAAAGGACTACCAAGTGGTGATTATATAAATCCTTCACGAGATTTGATGTACCTGTATGTCATGGTAGGATAGGGGTTCCTGACCAATGGCATATAGGTACATCATGGCGATCGTGCGCGGAACAGAAGCTTTGCAGGTGTGAGCACCTTTGGGAGCTTGGCTTATATGATAGCTGAGCCTTGGCCCACCCAATGCTGTTTAGCTCCCTAAGTGCCGGGATCAATATTGATCGCAACATTTAGGAGGTTGGGAGAGGGAAAGGGCTCCCTTTCCCTTCCGATGTGTGGAACCGCAAATTCATCATAGGGGTCTGATTGTAATCTTGGCAACCCAGGCTGTCATGATAATCTCCACGTTTGCCAGCTAAGAAAAACCTGTTAGGACATGCTGAGAGGATGGTCTAAGAGGCTTCTGTCGGTGCAACACTGACAGGTATAATGCATTGCAATGCTTGTGCTTAGCAGTGCATTATACCAGCGCTCAGACTGATAAAAGCTAAATTCCCATAGAGGGACTAAGTGAAAAAAAAGTAAAAAAGTAAAAATATAAAACAAAAAATCAGCAAATAAAAAATTTAAGTTTATAAATACGTATTTTTATGTAAAAACAGAAATAAACAACAAAAGTACAAATATTTGGTTTCACAGCATCAGGAACGAACAGATCTACAAAACTGTCATACTAGTTAACCCCTTCAGTGAACACCATGAAAAAAATAGACAAGCAAGGCAAAAAACTATGCTTTCTCATCATATGTCTAACAAAAAATGCAATAAAACAAGATAAAAATGATTATTGTAAATAAAAATAGCACAGATGAAAAAGCCATCTTGTTCCACAAAAAATAAGTCAGCTAGCAGCTTCATCATGAGAAGATAGAAAAGCTATCGCTATACAGGGATGCAAAAACTATTATTTTTTTCTGTAAAATAGTTTTTATTGTGCAAAAGTGGCAAAATGTAAAAGATTTTTTAAATCTAGTGTCACTATAATTGTTGTGACTGGAAGAATAAAACTGTGTTACCAATTTTACCACAGGTGGAACGGCATAAAAAAACACAATTCCTGAACTGCTGGCTTTTGTTCTTTCTGTCTCCCAAAAATCATAATAGAAAGAGTCAAAAAATATTATGTGTCCGAAAATGGTACCAATAAAATCGTCAACTCATCCCACAAAAAAACATGACTTTGTTGTCAGAAACATAGAAAAATGATGACTCTCAAAATAAGGAGATACAAAAAATTTATTTATTTTGAAAAAAATGCATGATTGTTGTCAAACACAAAAACTATATAAATTTGGTATCACTAATCGCACCAGCTTGAAGAATAAAGTCATCTAATCACTTATACCACAACTAACAGAATGGTTTTTAACAGGGAAAAATGCAAAGTAATACATCTTGGCAATTAAAATGAAAAAAGCGTAAAAGAATGGGAGGAATAGGGCTAAGCAACAGCACATGTGAAAAAGACTTGGGTATACTAATAGATCATAAACTAAACATCAGTCAACAATGTGATGCAGCAGCAAAAAAGGCAAATAAAATTCAGGAATGTATTAACAGAAGCATGCAGTCTAGATCACGTGAAGTCATTATCCCTCTCTACTCCTCTTTGGCCAGACCTCATCTGAAATACTGTGTCCAATTTTGGGCACCACATTTTTAAAAAGACATCAACAAACTTGAAAAAATTCAGGGAAGAGTGACCACAATGGTGACCGGTCTGCAAACCATGTCCTATGAGGAACGGTTACAGGATTTGGGAATGTTTAGCTTGCAAAAAGAAGACTGAGAGGAGACTTACTAGTTGTCTACAAATATCTCAAGGGCTGTCACATTGTAGAAGGATCATCTTTATTCTTATTTGCACAAGTAGAGTCTAGAAGCAATGGGATGAAACTGAATGGGAGCAGACACAGATTAGATATTAGAAAAAACTTTTTGACGGTGAGGGTGATCAATGAGTGGAACAGACTGCCACGAGAGGTGGTGATTTCTCATTCAATGGAAGTCTTCAAACATAGGCTGGACAGACATCTTTCTGGAATGATTTAGTGAATCCTGCTTTGAGCAGGGGGGTTGGACCAGATGACCCAGGAGGTCCCTTACAACTCTACCATTCTATGATTATTATTATTTATCTATATAGTACCATTGATTCCATGGTGCTGTACATGAGAAGGGGTTACATACAAATTACAGTAAACAAACTAACAATGACAGACTGATACAGAGGGGAGAGGAACCTGCCCTTGCAGGCTTACAGTCTATAGCATGGTGGGGAAGGGGACAGTAGGTTGGGGGTTGCAGTTGCTCTGGTGTCAGTGGGGCAGTAGCTCCAGTAGTGGTGAAGAGGCAGCTGGATCTTTGCAGGCTGTAAGCTTTCTTGAAGAGGTGGGTTTTCAGGTTCCATCTGAAGGATCCAAATGTGGTTGATAGTCTGATGTGTTGGGGCACAGAATTCCAGAAGATGTGGGATATTTGGGAGAAGTCTTGGAGGTGTCTCGGTCTTGGGAGGAGCGGAGATTATGTGAGGGGAGATATCGGGAGATTAGTTCATATATATATGGAGGAGACAGGCTATGGATGGTTTTGTAGGTCAGTATTAGTAATTTCAACTGGATACGCTGAGGGAATGGGAGCCAGTGAAGAGATTTGCAGAGGGTAGAAGTAGAGGAGTAGCAAAGAGAGAGATGAATTAGTCAAGTAGCAGAGTTAAGGATGGACTCGGGAGGTATGAGACTGTTAGCATGGAGGCCACAGAGGAGGAATTTGCAGTAGTTGAGGCAGGAGATGCTGGGGACATGCACAAGAATTTTAGTAGATTGAGGATTGAGGAAAGGACGAATTCTGGAAATATTTTTGAGCTGGAGGCAACAGGAGACAGAAAGAGCTTGCATGCGTGGTTTGAAGGACAGGGCAGAGTAAAGGGTTACACCGAGGCAGTGGACTTCTGGTACGGGGGAAAGGGTGATTTCATTTATTGTGATAGATCAGGTAAGGAAGATCTGTGAGATGGAGGAAAGATGATGAGTTCAGATTTGTCCATATTGAGTTTGAGGAATTGAGGAAGTGAGAGAAGGAAGATATGGCTGATAGACACTCCATGATTCTGGACAGCAGAGAGGTGACGTCTGGGCCAGAGAGGTAGATCTGAGTGTCATCAGTAGAAAGGTGGTACTGGAATCCATGGGACTTTATGAGTTGCCCCAGGCCAAATGTATAGATTGAGTTGAGTAGGGGTCCTAGAACAGAGCCTTGGGGGACTCCAACAGAGAGAGGGTCGGATGAATAGGTAGTGTGGGAGTGGGAGACACTGAACGTGCAGTTGGAAAGGTCTGAGGAGATTAAGGATAGGGCGAGGTCTTTGATGCCAAAGGAAGAGAGAATCTGTAGTAGGAGTCAGTAGTCAACTGTGTCGAAAACAGAGGACAGGTCTAGAAGGATGAGTATAGAGTATTGTCCATTAGCTTTGGCTGTAAGTAGGTTGTTAGCAATTTTGGTCAGGGCAGTCTCAGTGGAATGATTGGGACGGGAGCCAGATTGCAGATTGTCAAAGAGCAAGTTAGATGAGAGGTGGGAGGAAAGTTCAACAGGGATGTGCTGCTCCAGAAGTTTGGAAGCGAATGGGAGCAGCGATATTGGGTGATAGCTGGACTTAGCGGTTGGGTCGAGGGTAGGCTTTTTAAGGATAGGTGTGATTGTGGCATGTTTGAAAGCAGAAGGGGATAAGTGTGGTGGTGAGGTTGGGGAGGACGTGGGATGGGATGAGGTCTAGTGCACAAGTGGTGAGGTGTGATTTGAAGAGGAGACAATTAAGCTCCCCTTCAGTGATGTTGGAGAGGGAGGTTATGGGGAGGGACATTGGTCTGGTATACAAAGGGGTTGTGGTTGAACAATAAAGACTTGCCTTGTTTGGTCGATCTTATTTTTGAAGTGTGTGGCAAAGTACTCAACAGAGATGAGAGAGGTTGGAGGGGGCAGTTGTGGGCGGAGGAGGGAGTTAAAAGTTTTGAAGAACAGCGTAAAAAATAAATAGAACCAATTCTTGAACTGCTTTTGACTTATTCATGTTGCCTCCCAAAAATCAAAGTAAGGCACTGCTCACATTTATCCTTTGCTCTACATTGAGAGCTTACACTGGGTTATCCATGTAAATCTCTGAAATACATGATTCAGATGGAACCTCCACCTGAAGATTCACTATAATGAGGCAGATGAAGCACAGTGGACACTGTCTGGCCTATGTTCCAGAGGTGTCTGTCTTTATAAGCATGCATAACAGCAAGGTGGTACATTTCTGAAAATAACAAAACGTGAAAAGAGGCCAGACGAAGTCTAAAGTAACTCTGCTGCCTCATTATAGCGATTGGATCCATTGGGGATTTCATCTGAATCACATCATTTGGAGATACATCATTTGAAGTGTACATCTGAAGATGTACACTCTGATTTAAGTGCTCGCTATACAGAACAAAATATATGAGATCCAAAATGTTATGTAAAATGTTCCCAATAAAAACTTCCACTCAATCCACGAAAAAAGTAAGTCCACACTCTGGTCCATCATCTGTTAATGGAAATATAGGGAGCTTCTTACTTGTAACACAAAGGCTCTGGAAAAGTGAAATGGAGTGAAAAGAAATTCAGAGAATTCTACACTCATAAATTTAATTGACATTCTTACATCTAAGCCCCAATGTGCCTAAACCACATTTAGCATCCACATGTTTGGCATTTCTGTAGCGATGAGAGCCCACCTAATTTACAAGTGCATGTCTCCAGAAGTACAAGCTTAGCATAATGTAAAGGACACTCTAGATTACTGAGCATTACAATGTATGGGCACTACAATGGCAGATTTGCAATTTTCACTCAGCGACATCCACTGCTGCTTGTTTCTGGAAGACACGTATGGAGTCAAATCGTCACTACCCCTGTAGATAGATTTCCAAACAGGTATAACTTCCAAAATTGTGCCATTTGATGGGAGATACTCCTCTTATAGTACTTAGGGGCTCTGTATATGGAGTCCACAAACTATTCTAGAAAAAAATGTGGAGTTTAATAAGGCTGTGTCCTGTCCCCCCAAGTCTTGCCTTGTGGCTAAGCAGTACTGTACAGCTACATGTGAAGTAATTCCAAGTTCAGTAGAAATTGTTTGACAAATTTTCATTGGATTTTTACCAATTTTGGCATGTAAAAATGTAAAATGCGGGGCTAAAACAACATTTTTTTTGGCAAAAATGGAATCATTTTTTCTTCACTGTCCAATGGTATAAAATTCTATGACATACTCGTGGGGTCAATATGATCACAGCATTCTAAGATGAGTTAATTGAAAGGTGTAGCTTCTAAAATGGGGTCAGTTATGGGGGGATTCTGCTGTTCTAGCACACAGGGGCTCTTCCAGTGGGTCATGGCAGCCGCAAACCATAACAATAAAATCTGCACTATAATATGGCACTCTTTCCCTTCTGAGCTTTGCACTGTACCTGAAAAATATTTTCTGATTACATGTAGGGTATTTCTACACTCAGGAAAAATTGCACAACAAACTGTGTTGTCCATTATTTCTTGTTATCCTTTATAAAAAATAAAAAAATGGGGGCTAAACAACATTTGAGTGGTAAAATAACTATTCTTTCTTCACCGCCCATTGGTATAAAATGCCATGAGGCACATGTGATGTCGAGATGTTCACTGCACCCCTAGATAAATTAATTGGGGGGAGTTTGTAAAATGGGGTCACTTATGGGAAGTTCCGTTTTCATTGCATCTCAGGGGCACACTGCCAATGTAACATGGCAACCTCAAACCATTCCAGCAACATTTGAATTACAATATGGTGCCTCTTCCCTTCTGAGCAATGGTGCAATTCTGTGCCAAATTTTACAATTCAATTTCTCCAAATATCTCATTTGAAAATTAAAAACTTGATGCCAAAGTGATGCTTTACTGGAAAATTGGTAATTTTCCATTGATTCAGACCAATGTTATACAATTCTGTAAATCACCTGAGGCTTAAAAATGATCAGTACACTCCTAGATAAGTTACTCAAGAGGACTAGTTTCCAAAATGGAATAATTTATGGGGATATCTGCTATTTTGGCATATCTCAGTTTCTTCAAATGTGACATGGCATCCTCAATCTATTCCAGCCAAAATTGTGCTCCGGAATTCAGTTGGCGCTTCTTCCTCTTCAAGTCCTGTCATGTTCCTATACATTAGTTTTACGCCTTATAGAAGGTACCAGTGTACTCAGGAGAAATTTAACAACAAATAGAATGCTCCACTTTATTTTGTTACTCTTGTGAAAATTAAATATGTGAAGCTGAAGCAACATTTTTGTGGGAAAAATATAATTTTTCATGTCTCAATGTTATAAAATTCTATGATGCACCTGTGGGTTTAAGGTGCTCACCACACCTCTAGATATGTTCCTTGAGGAGTGCAGTTTACAAAATAGTGCTACTTGTGGGGAGTTTCAAATATTTAAGCACATCAGGGGCTCTGCAAATGCGACTTGGCGTCCGCTATCTATTCCAATCAATTTTGCACTTCAAAAGTCAATTGGCATTTCTTCCCTTCTGATCTCTGCCATGCGCCTAAGCAGTAGTTTTCCTCCACATACACTTGGGGAAATAAATATTTGATCCCTTGATGATTTTGTAAGTTTGCCTACTAACAAAGACATGAGCAGTCTATAATTTTAAGGGTGGGTTAATTTCAACTTTGAGAGATATAATATCAAAAATAAAATCCATAAAATCACATTGTATAAATTATATAAATTTATTTGCATTTTGCAGTGAGAAATAAGTATTTGATCCCCTACCAACCATTAAGAGTTCTGGCTCCTACAGACCAGTTAGACGCTTCAAATCAACTCATTACCTGCATTAAAAACAGCTGTCCTACATAGTCACTTTTATAAAAGACTCCTGTCCACAGACTCAATTAATCAGTCAGACTCTATCCTCTACAACATGGACAAGACCAAAGAGCTTTCTAAGGATGTTAGGGACAAGATCTTAGACCTGCACAAAGCTGGAATGGGCTACATAACCATAAGTAAGACACTGGGTGAGAAGGAGACAACTTTTGGTACAATAGTAAGAAAATGGAAGAAATACAAAATGACTGTCAATCGACATTTATCTGGGGCACCATGCAAAATCTTACCTTATGGGGTATCCTTGATCATGAGGAAGGTGAGAGGTCAGCCCAAAACTACACAGGGGAATTTGCTAATGATCTCAAGGCAGCTGGGACCACCATTGGTAACACATTAGGCCATAAAGATTTAAAATCATGCAGTGCCCACAAGGTCACCCTGCTCAAGAAGGCACATGTGCAGGTCCATCTCAAGTTTGCTACTGAACACCTAGATGATTCTGTGAGTCACTGGAAAAAGGTGCTGTGGTCAGATGAGACAAAAATTGAGTTCTTTGGCATTAACTCAACTTGCCGTGTTTGGAGGAAGTGAAATGCTGCCTATGACCCAAAGAACACCATCCCCACTGTCAAGCACGGCGGTGGAAACATTATGTTTTGGGGTTGTTGCTCTGTGTAGGGCACAGGACTACTTCACTGCATCAATGGGAGAATGGATGGAGCCAAGTACCATAAAATCCTGAGTGACAACCTTCTTCAATTCGCCAGGACATTAAAAATGAGTCATGGCTAGATCTTCCAGCAAGACAATGACCCAAAACATACAGCAAAGGCAACAAAGTAGTGGCTCAAAAGGAAGCACATTAAGGTCATGGAGTGGCCTAGCCAGTCTCCAGAGCTTAATCCCATAGAAAACTTATGGAGGGAGTTGAAGGTCTGAGTTGTCAAGCGACAGCCTCAAAATCTTAATGATTTAGAAATTATCTGCAAAGAGGAGTGGACCAAAATTCCTCCTGACATGTGCACAAACCTCATTATCAACTACAAAAAACCGTCTGACAGCTGTGCTTACCAACAAGGGTTTGCCACCAAGTATTAAGTCTTGTTTGCCAAAGGGATCAAATACTTATTTCTCACTGAAAAATGCAAATAAATTTATATAATTAATACAATGTGATTTTCTGGATTTTATTTTTGATATTCTATCTCTCAATGTTAAAATTAACCTACCCTTAAAATTATAGACTGTTCATGTCTTTGTCAGTGGGCAAACATACAAAATCAGCAAGGGATCAAATACTTATTTCCACCACTGTATAGGGTATTTGTGTACTCAAAAGTAATTGCTCAACAAATTGTATGGTCCACTTTCTCCTGTTACTCTTGTGGAAATGAAAACCTTCTGGCAAAGTAATTTTTGGAGAAAAATGTATTTTTTCATTTTTATGGTTCAATGTTATGAAATTCTGTGAGGCACCTGTGGGTTCAAGGTGCTCACTACAGCTCTAACTAAATTCCTTGGGAGGTGTAGTTTCCAAAGTGAGGTCCTTTCTGGGGGGTTTACACTGTTTAGGCATATTAAGGAATCTGCAAACATGACATGAGTCCTCTATCTATTGGTGCTCCTTCCCTTCTGAGCCCAGACATACTCAGGATAACTTGCACAGCAAACTGTATACTCTATTTTCTACTTGTTACCCCTGTGAAAATTGCCAAACTTGGGGCTAAAGCAACATTTCTGTCTGAAAAAGTCACATTTTCATTTTTTTTCCTTTCACATTGCTTTAAATCATGTGAGGCACTTGAAGGGTTGGTAAACTTCTTGAATGTGGTTTCGAGCACCTTGAGAGTAATTTCCTGTCATATGGGCCCTTCAAAGTCATTTCAAATGTGATGTGGTACCTAATAAAATTGGTGCTGTAAATTGTGTTGGAAAAATTAGAATTTACTGATAAACTTTTAACCCTTTAAATTTCATAACAAAAATATTTTGAAAAAAATTATGCTGATGTAGACTAGACATGTGCTAAAAGTTATGTAATAAATATTTCTTCTGAAGATCTCCATGCTTGTCATGACGATACTCCTGTGAATGCCATCCTGTAGCTGGAGTTCATAGGAGATCGTTATTTTCACCATACATAGCAGTGCTGATGCACTGGTATGTATAGTACAAGCAATTACAGGTTCAAGTCCTAATTGGACTATTAATCACAGTGAAAAGTACAAAAAAAAATACAAAAGCTCTTTTACACCTTTAACCCCTTCATGACCGGAGCTTTTTTTGATTTTTCTTTTTCGTTTTTCACTCCCCTCATTCCCAGAGCCATAACTTTTTTATTTTTAGGTCAATATGGCCATGTGAGAGCTTATTTTTTGCAGGACGAGTTGTACTTTTGAGCAACATCACTGGTTTTAGCATGTCATGTACTCGAAAACGGGAAAAAAAATTCCAAGTGCAGTGAAATTGCAAAAAAATTGCAATCCCACACTTATTTTTTGCTTGGCTTTTTTGCTAGGTTCAATACATGCAATAACTGACCTACCATTATGATTCACCAGGTCATTATGAGTTCATAGTCACCAAACCTGTCTATGTTCTCTTTTATCTAAGTGGTGAAAAAAAATTCCAAAGTTTGCTTAAAAAAATAAAAAATAAAAAAATGCGCAATTTTCCAAGACCCGTAGCGTCTCCATTTTTTGTGATCTTGGGCTGAGTTAGAGCTTATTTTTTGTAGGCCGAGGTGAAGTTTTAATGATATCACATATGTGCAGATACGTTCTTTTGATCGCCCGTTATTGCATTTTAATTCAATGTCGTGACTTCCAAAAAAACGTAATTCTGGCGTTTTGATTTTTTTTCTCGCTACGCCGTTTAGCAATCGGGTTAATGCTATTTTTATTGATAGAGCTGGCAATTCTGAACGCGGCGATACCTAATATGTGTATGTGTGACTTTTTTTAATAGTTTTATTTTGATTAGGGCGAAAGGTGGGGTGATTTGAACTTTTAGATTTTTTTATCTTTTTTTATTTTTAAACTTTTTTTTTACTTTTGGCATGCTTGAATTGCCTCCATAGGAGGCTAGAAGCATGCACAACCCGATTGGCTCTGCTACATATGGGCGATGAGCAGATTGCCCTTATGTAACAGATTTGCTGCAGTGCTTTGAGCGCCGTCCACTGGGCGGCGCTCAAAGCGATCTGCCTGCAACAACCAGGCAACGCGATGCTGACCCCCGATCACATGACGGGGTCGGCGATGAGCTCACTTCCAGCCCGAAGGCCGGAAGCCCTAGTTAAATGCCCACTGTTAGCGCTTGACAGGGGGATTTAACTAGTTAATAGGCACGGTCAGGTGGCGATTCCGCTCGTGCCTATTGCGGGCACATGTCAGCTGTTCATAACAGCTGACCTGTTGCAGCTTTCAGGTGGGCTCACCGCCGGAGCCCACCTCAAAGCAGGGGAGTCTGACTGCTGATGTACTATGCCATCAGCAGTCACAAAGGGGTAAAAAATAAAACAATTAAACATTTTTTAAAATGCATATATTTGGTATCGCTGAATTTATACAAGTTTGAACTGTCAAAATAGAAAGTAAATTAGTAAATTAAATGCTATAAGAGGCGACTAAAACATCATATCTATCATATAATGGTATCAGTAAAAACGACAAGAAAAAGAGCCATGACACAGCACTAAATTGCTATACTGATAATGGCATAATCATACTGACCTGAAGAATCATGTTACCAGGTTAGTTTTACCATATAGTGAACATGGTAAATAACCCCCCCACCAAAAAAAAAATCAGAAATTGAACTTTTTTTGCAATTTCAACACACTTGGAATTTTTTTTTTCCTGCTTTTCAGAGAATCACATGATAAAATGAATGATGTAATTCAAAAGTATAACTTGTCCCATAAAAAAGTAACCTTCATTTGGCTATGTGGAAGGAAGAATAAAAAAGGTATGGCTGTTGGAATATAGGAAGGAAAAAATGAAAATAAAGTAGCCAATAATTGCCCGGGGGTGAAGGGGTTAATGTATGGAAACATTGAAAAAAAAATCTAAGTATAGTGAATAGTGGAAAAAAAGAAACACAATTTTACTATTTTTTTTTTTATGTTTAGTTTTGTGTGAGAAAGAATGACCTAACAATATGATAGCCAGGTCAGTATGATAATGGCCATACGAAAGTAGTTAGTTATTTTCAGGCCATTTTAAAAAAAACGTAACTTTTTTATTTTTTGTGTCAAGAAATAGTTTTTTGCTCCCTAACATTTATTTTTTATTGATACCATTTTGGAGCGCTTCCTTCTCTCAGCACACATCAGCCATTTATCTTGGTATTTCTTCTTGAGAGATTCTCCTCTCCTTCTGCACCCTTTACAAACCTCCAATATTGGAATAAGCGATAATATGATAAAGGCTCGGGCTGAGCCGAAACGTCTTTTATTTATATCGCTTCCACTGTGTGCTATAATCCTGTTTGGCTCCCACATGTAATAAAATGAACACCTATTTGCATAAAGTCTGTTTGAGTGTGCGGTGAATTTAATTAACTTGTAATTAGGACCTACTGGTCCGTTGCACCTGCACCTCGTCTGTATTTGACTAGAGTGCACGCTAACTACCCAGTTTGTTATGGAGCAGGCTCAGCTTCTAAGCCCGCTCTATACATCCTGCATGCTACCTGGCATGAAAAATTACATGACATCATTAAGGGGTTGAATCTGACACCCAACATCTCAAAGACTGTATAGCCTGCTATTTTATCAGAATGCTAAAGATAGTAAATTCTGCCCAGGTGACACAATACACATTTGACAAACATAATTTGGATCCAAAATTTTGATGGGAGTAGCTTAAATTTTAAGATATATTGGTTCTTTTATCTTTCAGCCCAATGTCATGTGTAGGGGGAAGAAAGGTTGGACATTTTGGATTTAAGCGTGTCTCATACTTTGCACTCAAGAGAGATATTCCACAATTTCCAGTAGAGCAGCCGTTTATTCCTGTCCCCCTTTGAGAATATATGCACTGTAGGCCAAGCCAATGGGCTGGGTAAAAAAGAATTGTTGATAGCCAAATGAGCATTTCGTTGAGTGCTATCCAAAGTGCTATCACCTTTAGGCTTCATTCTCAAGACGAGCATTTGATGCATTTTTTACAATGCATATTTTTGCTAAGTCAAAAATGCAGCATCTCATTGTTCCAGGAAAGTGAATGAAATTTATGGAAATCACATGCCCACTGTGCTTTATTTTTACCCAGAGAAAAGTGACCCATGGTGCGTGTTGTCAATTTCTCTTTTGAGTGTACTGCGTTTTCTTTGCGGATCTTCTCTATAGACTTGCATTAGATGTGACTAAAACACCTAAAAAATTCATGAAATCCACACCCTTAACCCTTAACAAAGTTTTCTGAAATCCAAATATCAGGAAGTATCAAAAACCAAGAGTTAGGGTAGGCGGAACGCACCAAATAAAGTATAATAATAAGGTGTGTTCACAACCCGGGTCCACCATGCAGAGATGGAACCTGCTGCTAAGTAATGGCCAATCAAGATGGCGGTTGAGCACCAATGAAACACGGGTTAAATGTCACCCGGTGTGAACAGCAGCGAACTCTGTTGAACCACAGAGCCACAGCAAACACTGCAATAGAATGCTGTTACCTGTTAAGCATCACAGGGCACAGCAGATATGGTGCTAGTGAGCTCTCTAAGTCTCAGCCCCTGGAATGCTGGGGTAAGAGTCTGACCGGACCCACAATGCGCACGGTGTCACACAAGTGACGACGCTACTTGGCGCTGGCTCTATCTCCAATCTCCCCTGAACACATGCACAACCAAGGGTAGGGGATATTTATGAGCATTCACCAGAGACAATCATACATGACTACAAATCACATCTCACTGTCTATACTAGCGTACAGCCGTGCGGCCATGAGATCCCTTTATAGGTTCCAGTCTTCCGGGACCTTGCTAGCAAACCAATCCGAATTCGCTTGAGGGCCTGAGCAGCTGACTGCCGACCACCAATGAGTGATCGTCTCACAGGCATGCTCAGAAGGGCAAATCCTGGACTTAGTCCCTGGTACGTCTGCTGCCTGCTGTTTACTGTTGATTACTATAGCTGAACCTGGAGAGGCAGCAGCAATCAATTGCACAGCATGGGTCTGAGCAATACACTGAGACCGACCTCTCTGCTGAGCAGGATCTGCTGCAGCTGACACTGAATGGGAGATGGCAGGAGAAGACATGGCTTTGGATTCCTCCTGTGTAGAGGGAGAGTCCCATCGCCTAACACCAAGCAGCTTTCTTTAGAGTGGCACACCAAAAGAGAGACAAAAAAGCACACAATAAAGCAATGAAAGAAATGCAAACAACCTAATTTACATAGTAGGCGCAGAAAATTTGCAACATCAAAAAGTCACCGAAAGTTCATTGTGGGAAGCTAACTTTATTGTACTAGATTTTAAAAAGAGATTATACTACAAATTCAAGGGAATGTAAATTCTACAAAAATAAGAATTTCATACTCTGCCTACTGATTCTAAATATCATAGCACCAAATGATGAATGGTATGATTTAGTGTAAAAATTGTAGAGCAAAGAGTAATATAACTTAAATGGAAATTTTATTGATTAAAAAAATAAGCGAAATTCCCAGATGAAGGAAAGCTGAAACTTTTTTTCATCGAAGGAGATAGAATTCAGGATATTACATGTTAGCTTAACCTTTGTGGTGTAAAAAATGTGCCTGCTAAAAAAAAATACTAACCAGAATGTTATTTCGAGGAAAAACTTTTTTATAACACCAAAAAGAACTTTCACATAAATTAATATGCGGAAAAGGTTAGACTATAGTCAATTATGATGGCCAACTAAGTAAGTTTCATGAAATATTGAATGTTAAATCTAAAGGGAGTTTATGGTCAGGAAATTATCTGTGTTTCATGCTTTTATATGAGACATATCTTTTTAAAGTTTGTGGTTGTTTTTTTTTCATGCATTTTGTATTAAAAAAGGACTGAAATTTTTTTTATATACTTATGCTAGCAGTATGCTTCTTTCCACATCAATTATTAGCTGTCTTTTCACTACCTTCTCAGATATGATTGCAATTAAAGGTATCACCTACGGTACATAGATAACACCTATATACTAGAATGACTTTTCACAAAAATTGTCTCCCTAAATGTATTTAAAACCTGTACAAAAAGGACTCATTTTTTACAAGCTATGTATGGTGCAACTGGCTCTAATTTATTAGTAGATTACACATAATTTTAAAATAAAATGAATAAAAGCTAGATGCAAATACATTAATGCGTTTATTATACAGTGACTTGGGAAAGTATTCACCCCCTTGACGTTATATCTATTTTATTACATTACAACCTTGGTTTAAATATTTTTGTAATTTGATTTGAGTATGATGCATCAGCACTAAATAGCTTAAATAGGTAAAGTAAGAAAAATATAGGCATAATTTAAATATATGGGATCAAACAACTAAAAATTGGCATGTGTTAGGTTCCTGTCTCTGCACAGGATGAATCCCGAGCACAGCCTTCTGTGGTTTCCCATTCCTCTCCGGCTGCAGAGGAAACTGCTCAGCAGAGAAGTCGATCCCGGCCTCTTGCTCAGGCTAGCACTGTCAGTTTAGTAGCTGCCGCCACCTCTGGTCCAGCTATAGCAACTCACACTAGCCAGCAGCGAGCAGCTCCAGGGACTAAGTCCTTCTTTCGGTCCACTGAGCATGCCCGTGGGACAACCTCTCATTGGAGCTCGGAGGTAGCATGCTCAGGTCCTGTTGCTCCTCCGATTGGACCATCAGGAAAGTCCCAGAAGGCTGTGGCTATAAAACATGCACTAATATAGACAGACTTATGTGTGAGATGATGGATGCATGTGTCTGCTGATTGACTCATTAAGATCCCCTCCCTTGGTTGTGCATGTTTTAGGGTAATCTGAGTTAGAGTCAGCGCCTAGTAGTGGCATAATCTGGCGCCACAGTGCATTCAGTATCTATAAAAGAGTTAGCGTCATTGTGCCATTCTACCTAAGGCACTACGGTACTGCCTGTAGAGCGGCGCCGTGTGAGTCTTATGCGCTTTCCAGGCCGGAGCTAGGCTGGTTAGTGGCATCCGCCAGAGCTCCGCTGTACACACTGAGTGTGGTAACCAACTGTCTGCTGCACCCTGTGACTGTTAACAGGGCACAGAATTCCTTAAGGGTCTACCCCTGGCGCTGCAGTAGTGGCTCCGTGCGTGAGTGGGTCTAGAGCGACTCTACCCCCGTGTCTTGGGGGCGGCATCCTGTGACATCACACTAGTGCTCTCCTGGCCATAATCTGTGAGGCATAACAGGTTACGGCTTCTATGTCAGTTAGGTTAGACTCTGTGAAGTAACAGAGTCTGCCTCAGTACACACCGGGTGATTTTAACCCGCGCGCGTTCGGCTAATCTTCACCATACATGTCCGTTATTATCAAGCAGCAGTTAACACCTCTGCATGGTGGACCCCGGACTGTGAACACACCTAGTCTCTACGTTTATATTATTAGGTGCGCTACGCCATTTCTTAACAGGCATGTGTATAAACCCCATTTGCTAAGAAGTCCCTAAAAATTTGTGGTGCAAGCAATTACCTTCATAAGTCACATGCATAGTGAAAGTCAACCTGTGTGTAGTCTGTATGTATATACATTATCTGTCAGTATGTACACACCTTTTCTTAAAGGCCACAGAGGCTGCAACACCATTAAGCAAGAGGCTCTACTAACCAAATAACACCATGAAGACCAAGAAGATCTCTAAACAAGTCCGGGACAAAGTTGTTGAGAAGAACAAGTCAAAGTTGGATTATAAAAATATCCCAATCTCTGCTAATCTCCCAGAGCACCATCAAACCATCAAATGGAAAGATATGGCACCACAACAAACCTGCCAAGAGAGGGCCACCCACCAAAACTCTCAGGCTGGGCAAGGAGGACATTAATCAGAGAGGCAGCACAGAGACCAAAATTAACCCTGAAGTAGCTGCAGAGTTCCCAAGAAGAGACTGTTGTATCTGTCCATACAACCACAAAAAGCTGTACACTCCATAGAAGTAGCCTTTATAGAAGAGTGGGCAGAAAAAGCCTTTACTCAAACATAAAAATTATAAACCTCATTTAAGTTTGCCAAAAGACATATGGAAGACTCCCCAAATGTATGGATGTAAGTGCGTTGATCAGATGAGACCAAAATTGAACTTTTTGGCCACCATGTTAAATGTTATGTCAACACACCTCATCACTACAAGAACACCATTCTCGTACTGAAATATGATGGTGGCAGCATCTTGCAGTGGTATTGTTTTTAGGCATCAAGGACTGGGAAAATGGTCCTAACCGAGGGGAAGATGGATGGTGTGAAATAGGGTGTGTGCACATGCTGCGGATTCTGCTGCGGTTTTGGCCCTGCGGATCCGCAGCAGTTTCTGCTGTGTTGTACAGTACCATTAAAATCAATGAAAAACAAAAAATGCTGTGCACATGCTGCGAATTTTTCCGCGCAGATTTGCTGCGATTTCAAATCCGCAGCATGTCAATTCTTTGTGCGGAATCCACAGCGGTTTTACACCTGCTCCATTGTACAGGTGTCAAACCGCAGGGCAAAACCATACGCTAATCTGCAGATAAACCACAGGTCTTTTGACCTGCGGAATGACCTGCGGATTTTGCCAAATCCATGCGGAAAAATCCACAGCACAATCCGCAACGTGTGCATTTACCCATAGAGGGATATTCTTGAGTAAAACCTTCCAACAAGACAATTACCCAAAGCATACTACTAAAGCAACACTCAAAGTGGATTAAGAGGAAATGTGTAAATGTTTTGGAGTGACCCGGTCAAAGCCCAGACTTTAATTCAACAGACAATCTGTGATCAGACTTGAAGATTGCTGCTCACCAGAGGAAACCATCTAACTTGAAGGAGCTTGAGCAGTTTTGCCTAGAGGAATAGGCAAAAATCCCAGTGTCAAGATGTGGAAAGTTCATAGAGACTTATCCAAGGAGACTTGCAGCTTTAATTACGCCAAAAGAATGCTCTACAAAGTACTGACTTTAGGAGGGTAAAAAGTCATGCACATGTTCGCTTCATCAAAAAAGAAAATCAAATGTTTACAGTTGTAGGCCTGTTCTTTATATGAATTGGTGCAAACTAGTGATGAGCGAGTATACTCGTTACTCAAAATTTCCCGAGAATGGTCAGGTGATCTCCAAGTATTTGGATGTGCTCAGAGATTTAGTTTCTGTCACCGTAGCTGCATGATTTGCAGCTTCTAGACAGCCTGAATACATGTAGAGATTACCTAACAAAAAGACAATACCCACATGTATTCAGGCTGGCTAAATGCCGCAAACCATGCCGCTACGGCGAAAGTAACTAAATCTCCAAGCACATCCAACTACTTGGAGATCACCTGAGCATTCTCGGGAAATCTTGAGTATTGAGTATACTCGCTCATCACTAATGCAAATGCTCAAAAAAAAGCTGTGAAATTCCAGGTTGTAAGGTAGCGAAACATGAAAAATGCCATGGGGTGAATACTTTTGCAAGCCACTGTAGCCTGTAAAATGCTAACTTTCTGTTGCATGTGACTTTTTTTTCTCTTACTCCAAAAATAAATGCCCACGTATCTTGGTGCCATCAAGCAATTATATTCTCTTGAAATTATAAATGATATGCAAAATCAAGAGAAAAGAAAATATTTAGTTTCCTTTTAATACTATGGTTTGTGATGTTCTCTAAAGTTATAACTCGACCATACAAATAATCATCCAATAAAAACAATAAATCTCATCTTTCTTTATTTTTATGGATAACTCCATTGTTGTTTATCTCTTTTTAATATATACTGCTCAAAAAAAATGAAAGGAACACTATTCCATTTGCAACCGGCTGCTTGTGTTCCCTTTATTTCTTTGAGCAGTATATATTTCACTAAAAAATCCAAAGTAAAGATGCAAACATTATCATGTCCAGCTGCTGCCACCTTGGGCTGATATTAAAACAGGGCAGAAATGTAAAAATCTGAATGTGTCAGTAGTATAATTCATTTACGGTTGCCAGGATTTAAATAGCATAAGCGTATTCAATAAAAGATGAACGTTAACATTTTCATATTATTAATAAATAAATTAGTAAAATGCGCTGGTATGTTACAGTATGAGATGGATTGCAGTGCCTTTCCTTCGCTTCCGGAAAAGATCTGTTCAGTCAGGAAATAATTTGTTAGTTTTACCTCCCAGCTCACTGCATGCTGCCAAGTTTATGAGGGTATCCTTCCTATTTTAATCAATGACAAGCTGCGTTTATACAATCTCCTGTTGTTGTCTGGTCAGTAGTATGTGACAGCCCACATCATTGTCATTGTTTATTCATTGCTAAAACATATTAATCACTACATTTTGGAAATAATATGCGGACAATAATTGTTGGAATGGTATTACTTTACGGATATATGAAGTTGAAAACCTAAATTACATTTCTCACTCTTGTATTGAACTCTTTTCTGCAATGTTATTTTTTGTTTCACTACATTTACTAGAGCACGCAAATTATTTTCTTGCAATGTTAAAATTATATACTTTTAAAAAAGAAAATAACTATATCATCTATAGCTATAGGGTTATGCTTATTAATAGTAGATTTATTAGGGTATGTTCACACGTTGCAGATTAGACTGCGGAATATTCTGCATCTCTTGGCAGAAAACTCAGGGCAAAGCGCTTTTCATGCAGAATTTTTGTTTATTTTAATGCTTTTTTGCTGTGCAGATTTGGTTTGTGAATTTTCTCCCTTGTGGTGAGAGAGAATGAATATGCCAAACTAGAAAACTCTGCTGCGGATCCGCAAAAAGAATTGACATGCTGCGGAAAAAAAACACTGCAAATCTGCGTGGATTTTTCCGCAGCATGTGCACAGCAATTTTTAATTTACCATTCACTAACATTACTTGTGCACTACACTGCGGATTTGATGCAATTCCAAGTGTCCAAAAAGGCTGCGGATCCGCATCAAAATCCGCAACATGTGCACATACCCTTAGGGTTTGTGAGTTGTTGCTTTTTTTTTTTTTTTTTAAGGTTTTGTATAAGAAAAAAGAAAAAGAGAAAACAATGAAAATGATCCTAGAAGTCTAACTTTAATAGAGCCTGAATTCACGCTTAACATAAGAGGTACTAAAATTGTTTAGGGCGGCCTTTACCTGCATGGTGTTACCCCTCGGAAGCTCAGGAAAGCAAGTTGCGACACCTTTAGGTTCCCAAGATAGTATTGACTTCCTCTATTGGTAATGAAAGTATTTAGCACAGATACAAGAGCAGAATCCCCTGAATCTGTGCCTGAGTTCTTTGATTTATTTATTTTACTTTTATAGCACCATTAATTCCACATCAGAATTTTCTGCCACATTGGAGCTCACAATCTAGGTTCCCTATCAGTATGTCTTTGGAATGTGGGGGGGAAACTAGAGAACCCAGAGCAAACCCACGCACTCATGGGGAGAATATACAAAATCCTTGCAGATGTTGTCCTGGAAGGGATTTTAACCCAGGACCCCTGCAATACAAAACAACTTAGTGCTAAGAAACTCTCTGCACTCAATGCTTCTTCAATTTTAAACTCTGTGAATGCCATTGTTTATATGCATTACCCATTGGCAACGGGGGCTTTTACTATGCAGTCTAAGGTAAATCCTAAAGCATTTTAGCACTTCTTATGCCATTACATGTCAGTTTCATGCCATTTATGAAATTTGAACAAAAACTGAAAATCCCCTGGAAAAAAACTAAAAATCTCAGTTAGGTTGAAACCTAACCATCTTCAGTTTTCAATTTTTACATCCAACACACGGTGTTGAGATCAAGCCAAGAGACTCGCATCCAGCCAATACATTTCGACTAATCAATGCACGTATCATGAATGTCAGATGTGTGAAATCGGACTTATAGAGCCAATATATTACAGTCAGTCCATACACATATAATGAAGGTCAGATGCATGAAATCGGACTTATACATAGAAACATGATACCAGCCAATACATTGCAGTCAGTCCATACACACATCATTAAGGTCAGATGTATGAAATTGGGTTTAGGGCAGTTTCACACGTCAGTGTCTCCGGTACGTGTAGTGACAGTTTTCTCACGTACCGGAGACACTGACACACGTAGACACATTTGAATGAATGTGTCTTTGCAGATGTCAGCGTGTTTTCACGGACCGTGTGTCCGTGTGCAAACCACGCTGACATGTCCGTTTTTGTGCAACAGCACGGATCACACGGACCCATACAAGTCAATGGGTCCGTGTAAACACGTACCGCACATGGATGCTGTCTGTGTCCTGTCCGTGTGCGATCCGTGTGCATTTTTAAAAGTCAAAGGGTTAACATTGAAAATAATTTTTCAAAATCACGGACACACGGACAGCTGCTATGAATGAGTCACCGGAGGAGGAAAAAACTAAAATACAAGCTAAGTCCAGAAAACCGGAGAGTTTGGTAGCTAGCGGATTGCAGACCCCTGATCCTATTCACAACAACTAACAGTATCCGTGGGGTGTTCCTACGGTGGTCCTAGACACCTCGTTCACAGCCGGAGAACTAAATAAACCTAAAGAAAGAAAGGGGAAATGTAAACTGCCCCAGAGCAGACCCCAAAGCAATAGACAGCCTCCAACATGTATTGACGGTGAAAACAGATGAAAACACAAACACAGACAGAAAGACAGGCTGAGTAAACGATGGGGCCCTCACTAACTAGATAGGACAGGAAAGAAAAGCAACTGTCTGCAATCACGCAAAAACCCTGCCAAAAATAATGTCCAGCACTTCTGATAGAGAAGGCCCTGAAGTCTCTAGACTTCAAAATCACTATATCAGCACTCAGGTATATTCTGAAAACAGAGCAAAGTGATCAACTGACTGATCAGAGACAAAAACGGAGTTCAGCCAGTCCCAACCAGGGCTGGCTGAACACAAACACTAAGTAAACCAGACAAAATCTCATGGAAAAATAGCAGAGCAAAAACTTAGCTTTAGTAGACAGGACTAAACTGGAGGCCAGAGCTCAGAGCAGAGAGGATCACCAGCAACCCAACAGGGCGTCGGCGGCCTTATATCCACTCAGAGATTCCGGATGTCCAATCACACTCCACCTGTTCAGATGACAGGTTTTTCCCATCCAAATCAATTTCACTATCTCCTTTCACCAGCAGAGGGAGTTCATCGGACATCAAAGGTGAAGGAGAAAATGAGCTCATAACAGACAGCATACGGACTGCACAAGGACAGCACACAGATGGTACACACGGACATACGGATAGCACACGGATGTCACACGGATGGCATACGTATGCACACGGACACGGATAGCTCCGGTACCGGTTTTTCTGGTACCGGAATTATCTGGACATGTGAAACTGCCCTTATACAGAGAGACTCGCATCCAGCCAATACATTGCGACCAGTTAATATATGTATCATGAATGTCAGATGTGTGAAATCAGACTTATAGAGCCAATATATTATAGTCAGTCCATACACATATCATGAAGGTCAGATGCATGACATCGGACTTATACAGAGAGACATGAAACCAGCCAATACATCGCAGGCAGTCCATACACATATCATGAAGGTCAGATGTATGAAATTGGATTTATACAGACTCACAGCCAGCCAATACATTGTGGCCTTTCCATACATGTATCACTAAAGTATATACCAAAACAATTCCTATACCCTATGGAATAACAATATTAATCCAGCAACTCTGAATACATATGACAAAGAAACTTTTTCCTAGCTATTTCTAGTACAAAAAGTCAAGGAGTATTTTTGGGATAAAAATTAATTATTTTATTTCATCAAAAATTAAAATGCATAATAAGACAGAGCAACTCACTAAGCAGGCATGTAACACAGGGTTAAATCATATGAAGATGGCTCAGATCACAGTATAAACATTAACTAACAAGTAATAATACCATTATATTAACGCCCTAAAAAACACACCATGTAAACTCATTTTGTGATCCAATGCTGGCATACACTTAATAAATACTGGCTGTTGAACTGAGTGGGCACCTTAAAAAAGGAATGGCTAAAATACTACTAATGCATCTAATGCATATCAGACGTAAAAGTCTATAAGTTATACTGTGCGAGCGTGTGCTATGCTTACATCTAGCCATTTGTACAAAAGTCCCCCCTGACGAAGAAGCGGTGAAACGCATGTTGAGGCGGCAGGCCATTAATTTTTGATTAAATAAAATAATTAATTTTTATCCCAAAAATACTCCTTGACTTTTTGTACTAGAAATAGCTAGGAAAAATTTTCTTTGTCGTATGTATCACTAAAGTCAGATGTGAGAAATCGGATTAATATAGAGAGACTCTGAACCTTCCAATACTTCACAGCCAGTCCATGCACATATTATGAATCTGAGATTTGAGAAATCGGATATATACATCAGTTTTTCAAGGTCCCAGTTTACTAGCTATATTTGTATTTGAAACTATCAAATACAACACAACAACAATATATTTAGTTTTTCAAATAATTTTTTTATCAGAATATTCAAGGAAAGCTGGTTAACTAGCGATCATCAGGTACTGCGAATGCGATGCCAGCTTTATATTCATCCTTGTTAAATGCTACTATTCTGTTCATTTTATGACCGTGTTTGCTTACAGTTGGGTCCAAACTCCTAATATATGTATTTTCTTATGCTTATGTGAATACTATAGATGTTTGTTTTAGTCTCCATTGAGTATGTTTTTATCTTCTCTCTTTAGATTCAGTACCAAAAATAACCACTAAATGCATTTTAATCCTTAGTGAGAGAATGTTCCTACATGGTTTACACAAAGTCCCTTTTGAGTAACAAAACCTCAGCCTCTTCCAACAACAAACATAAGGAGGGAAATGGTTTTAACAGCCCCTTTGACTTCAAATGTGAAAATGATTTCAGATTTTATTTCATGTAAAGGTTAGCAAGAGAAATGAGACAGAAAATAGGCAGACTTATAGAACCGGCCACACTCAAGCCAAAGATAAATGAGCTGTCTGTGAGCAGAAACAGGATATGGTACAAAATGCCTATGATCTTAACTTCTAGAACGTTTTATTTGCAAGAGAAGTTCCAATCCTAAGTTAATATTACTGACGATGGCAATGACAATGAGACACATTCATAAAAAGCATTGGTAAAAATTACACAATTTGTATGCAGCATGCATTAAGTTCACAAAATGAATGATGCATTAACATATTTCAGTGCAATTATTGCCTTTTACAAAACTGTTCCACATCCTGGTTGTTCCACAATATAAGCTGGCTAACTATTTTTCACACAGTCTGGATATAAATGTGGCACACATTTTTTGTTACAAAGCAATTAACATCCCCATTTAATAAAGAAATTATGAAAACAAATGATGCTACTTTCTTTAAAAACTGCGAACATATATATTGTGTAACGGTCCATGTAGGAGTGTTTTTATAGAATGTAAACAACAAGGTTGGAGGCATAAATCACCATATGAGACCTCAAATGTGAACTTGTGATATTCTCTTTATATTGTCTGTGTATATTCTTATTAAAAATTTGTCCTACTTGAACCCTATTTAAACCTCAAACATATTTAACTTCTTATGTTTCCTCCTTTCCCTCTTTCCACCAGGCTATACAATTACATTAAGTATCTCCCAAAACGTTTTATGCTTGTAACCGTACAACAATCTTCTGAACTCACTTCTATTTTATCATTGTAATTTTGGGTTCAGAATTGAAAAAAAAATCTAAATGAGGTCTCACTAGAGCTCTGTATTTTAGGATCATCTGTCCTTTCTGTAATGTCTCTATAGCTAAAAGGGAACACCGCAGGATAATTTAAAAACTGATGCAGTTAGTAATTAAAGTCAATAAAGAATCAGGATTCAACAGGAAAAAAATCAATGACTGGTATGTGCCCATAGTCCCATCCTCAAACCCTGAGGACTATCCAATAGACTTTATGTAGCTCAGAATACAGTATATGTTGGTCTTACTCCTGGTTAAAACTTTTAAGGATGACCAATATATGAATTCACGAAGTTCACTTAGAGACTGTAAAAACACTGCATGTGCTGTAGAATAAGAGCAGTATGCCTGACTAGAGATGAGCAAACTTGCTCGGAAAACATTCGTCAATCTCAAATTCGGCATGAATGTTGCACATTCGGATTTGTTTTTGCATTCCCAAGCTATTTTCTTAAAAATTGTCAAAAGTCAGCCAAAGTTTGGTAAATGACGAAGTTCACTAAGGGCTCTTTCAGACATAAGTGTTTCCAGTAGCAGCATGGGCTGAAAAATGTCCCACACATGTGGACACTGATGACACATGGATGACATCCTCATGTCATTAGTGGGACACGTACTGGCACCTGAGAATCAGCGGAAGTGTTCGCACTGTTCACCGACGCTGGGTGCTGAAGTTAAGGCAGCTCACATCACTGTCCTCTGCTCCCTCTCTGATCAACGCTATCAGGGGACAATGTTGAGAGCTGTATTCAACTGTTAACAGTGAGAGCAGGGAGCGGCTGATGATAGTATTCATCAGCCGCCAACTACCCTATTAATAAATAAAAAATAAATAAAATGATGTGGGGTTCCCCTGTATTTATAATAACCAGCCAGGCAAAACTGACAACTGTGGACTGGTAATCTCAGGCTGGTAAGGGGCCATGGATATTGGCCCCAATCAGCCAAAAAATGGCAGCCCGTAGCCGCCACAGAAAAGGCACATCTATTAGATGTGCTAATTCTGGTGCTTTGCCAGGCTCTTTCCACTTGCCCAGTGGCAGTGGCAAGTGGGGTTCATGTTTGTGGGGTTGATGTCACCTTTGTATTTTCCGGTGACATCATACTCACATCATCACACATTCCACAAAAGCCATGGCTTCCTGTAATAAAATAAAAATAAAAACAGCCATATCCCTCACCTGATTGTCATTCTGTCCCACGCTGTATTACATGTTTACAGTAATTAGTTTTCAACCTGAAGAATTCCAAGATCCGACTGTCCAGGCTGAGAATTATGTCAATTAAAGGACTTTATTCTGATTATGTGTTTATTTACAATATAACTATAGGATTAGTAAACGCCTCTCCGTTACGAAGTGATAAGCTTGATGTCACTAGGCGATACAAAGGTGACATCAACCAAAATACCCTTTAAAAACTGTAAATTTTGATTGATATCAGTTAAAATCTAATTCCCAAGACCGTTCGTGTACACATGTGAACTAAATAAATTTACAATACATGAATATATATAAATAAATAGATATACAAACACATAGAGGGATGCTTTCCCTGCTCCAGACTATGAATCTATCCCTACTTAGCAGAGGTTGGCACCCTAGGGATTTATGAATTGATGCCCCCACTCCACGGCGGTTTACACTCGCTGGTGTCTGCCCATAATTTTAGCTATTTGGGCAGATTTTTGGCCACCCTGAAGGTATTGTCTATGCATTTGGTTTTGCCTCCCACTGAAGTCAATGGGGTTCGGGTATGTTTGTCGAACCGTTCTGCGAACATGTTTGGTAAACATCAAGATGTTTGCTGATCCGAACCAGACCGAGCCTTGAAAGGTTCGCTCATCTCTATGTCTGAGCAATGCAGGGTGCAGCAGGTAATAAGGTGTTTTTTGACACTAAAGCTCCTTCTCTTGTGGTTAGGTTTGGAAGAACCACCAAACATGCCTTCTTATTTCCTTAGATGCCATTGTCTATCACAACCAGAGCATACAAGTAGTTTACAGAGGAAGGTGTCTCACCTCTTGACTTCATTTGTGCCACTGTAAGGTGATTGAAAGGTGCAAATGAGTTACCATGACAGTTGGGGGCTTAACAGTGGCTTACAGCTCTGCCACATGCAAAAGCCTTATAAACCCTTATAACCTGTCTGAAAGTGTAAGGCTCTGCTCATACAGCCATGTCATTGGTAGAGTTGAGCGAAATGGGTCGTTCAAATTCAAAAGTCGCGGACTTTTGCCAAAGTCGGGTTTCGCTCGGCGAAACCCGACCATAGCGTGAGGTCGGGCGTGCGGTCGCCAACCTGAGCGCCAAAGTCGCCTTTCCCATAATGCTTTCAGGCGCATTTTCTCTGCCAATGAGCAAGGACGCACACTGTGGGCAATGCGATAACATGGGCAGCGGCCACCACCATCTTAGAGAAGGGCATTTCAGTGATTGGCTTGCTTTGTGTGGCGTCACAGTGGCTATAAAAGCCCTGAACGCCGACCGCCATTTTACTTCTGCCGATCTTAGCATAGGGAGAGGTTGCTGGCTGCCTCTGCTTCTTAATAGGGAGAGTGTTAGGCAGGAAAGAAAACAGATAGGCAGGGAAGAAAAAAGAATCTGTGCTTCTGCTGATAGCAATTGTGCTGTACAGTTAGAGTGCAGTGACAGGGGAGGATTTTTTGGTGTGCAGCAGTGCTGGTTATTAGGCTGCCTTATTAGGCTACCTGATAGCTGCATTGCTGTGTGCACACTGCTGTGCAGACTGCTTTTTACACAGCACTCCTATTTTTATTCTTTTTTTCTGAACAGTTACCGAGCGTTCATTTTTTCCCACACCATATTGGGGTTGTACGCTCCTCACACACTACCGTGTACCGACTGGTATCACGGACAAATACATGCTATCTGTGTGTGACTCCTGAAAAAAATAGACGGAGATTTACATTTTTCCATACATACACCATATAGAGCTGTCCGCTTCTGATACAGTACCGTATATCTACTGCTTTTTGGATTACGGTCAAATCCATACTGAGACAGCATCTGTGTGTGACTCCATAAAAAAAAGACTGAGAGTTACATTTTTCCATACATACACCGTATAGAGCTGTCCGCTTCTGATACAGTACCGTATATCTGCTGTTTGGATTACGGTCAAATACATACTGAGACAGCGTCTGTGTGTGACTCCATAAAAAAAGAGAGTTAAATTTTTCCATACATACACCGTATAGAGCTGTCCACTTCTGATACAGTACCGTATATCTGCTGTTTGGATTATGGTCAAATACATACTGAGACAGCGTGTGTGTGTGTGACTCCGGAAATAAATATACATAGATTTACATTTTTCCATACACCATATAGAGCTGTCCGCTTCTGATACAGTACCGTATATCTGCTGTTTGGATTACGGTCAAATACATACTGGGACAGCATCTGTGACTAAGGAAATATCTGCATAGATTTAAATTTTTCACTACACCTTATACAGCTGTATGCTCCTCATATAGTACCATATATCTGCTGGATGAATTGCGGTCAAATACATACTGGGAGAGCATCTGTGACTAAGGAAATATCTACGTAGATTTAAATTTTTCACTACACCTTATACAGCTGTATGCTCCTCATATAGTACCGTATAGAGTTGAGCGAAACGGGTCGAAAAAATTCAAAAGTCACCGACTTTTGGCAAAGTCGGGTTTCATGAAAGGAAACCCGACCCTAGGATGAGGTCGGCCACGAGGTCGGCGACTTACGCGCCAAAGTCGCATTTCAAAAGTTTGTTTTGCGCTCTTTTTCAGCCAATCAGGATCCACGGACACTGTGGGCAACGTGATGACCTAGGCACGGGTCACCACCATCTTTCAGAAGGGCATGCAAGTGATTGGCTTGCTTTGGTGGGCGTCACAGGGGGTATAAAAGGACGTGCACGCCGACCGCCATCTTACTTCTGCCGATCTTAGTATAGGGAGAGGTTGCTGCTGATTCTGTAGGGAGAGCGTTAGGCAGGGAAGAAGACAAAAAAACTGCTTCTGCTGCTAGCGATTTGGCCTGCACAACACACAAGTCACTGTGTGTGCAGTGCAAGGGGAGGCTATATTGTGGTGTATCAGTGGTGTTGGTTGTTGGGCTGCCTTTTAAGGCTTCCTGACACGCTGGCATTGCTGTTTACCCACTGCTCCGCAAACTGCTTTTTTAAAAGCAATCCAATCTCCCTTATCCTCTAGTCACTTTTGTCACAGCTGTGCCATCGAGCCTGTCACATAGCGCTCAGATATCAGTGGGCCTCACACAATCCACAAGTGTCCAGTGTCCAAAAGTGTGCGCAGAGATTCAAAATCTCCATTATCCTCTCGTCACTTTGGTCACAGGCAGCTGTGCCATCGAGCGTGTCACATAGCGCTCAGATATCAGTGGGCCTCACACAATCCACAAGTGTCCAGTGTCCAAAAGTGTGCGCAGAGATTCAAAATCTCCATTATCCTCTCGTCACTTTGGTCACAGGCAGCTGTGCCATCGAGCGTGTCACATAGCGCTCAGATATCAGTGGGCCTCACACAATCCACAAGTGTCCAGTGTCCAAAAGTGTGCGCAGAGATTCAAAATCTCCATTATCCTCTTGTCACTTTGGTCACAGGCAGCTGTGCCATCGAGCGTGTCACATAGCGCTCAGATATCAGTGGGCCTCACACAATCCACAAGTGTCCAGTGTCCAAAAGTGTGCGCAGAGATTCAAAATCTCCATTATCCTCTCGTCACTTTGGTCACAGGCAGCTGTGCCATCGAGCCTGTCACATAGCGCTCAGATATCAGTGGGCCTCACACAATCCACAAGTGTCCAGTGTCCAAAAGTGTGCGCAGAGATTCAAAATCTCCATTATCCTCTCGTCACTTTGGTCACAGGCAGCTGTGCCATCGAGCGTGTCACATAGCGCTCAGATATCAGTGGGCCTCACACAATCCACAAGTGTCCAGTGTCCAAAAGTGTGCGCAGAGATTCAAAATCTCCATTATCCTCTCGTCACTTTGGTCACAGCTGTGCCATCGAGCCTGTCACATAGCGCTCAGATATCAGTGGGCCTCACACAATCCACAAGTGTCCAGTGTCCAAAAGTGTGCGCAGAGATTCAAAATCTCCATTATCCTCTCGTCACTTTTGTCACAGGCAGCTGTGCCATCGAGCCTGTCACATAGCGCTCAGATATCAGTGGGCCTCACACAATCCACAAGTGTCCAGTGTCCAAAAGTGTGCGCAGAGATTCAAAATCTCCATTATCCTCTTGTCACTTTGGTCACAGCTGTGCCATCGAGCCTGTCACATAGCGCTCAGATATCAGTGGGCCTCACACAATCCACAAGTGTCCAGTGTCCAAAAGTGTGCGCAGAGATTCAAAATCTCCATTATCCTCTCGTCACTTTGGTCACAGGCAGCTGTGCCATCGAGCGTGTCACATAGCGCTCAGATATCAGTGGGCCTCTCACAATCCACAAGTGTCCAGTGTCCAAAAGTGCGCGCAGAGATTCAAAATCTCCATTATCCTCTCGTCACTTTGGTCACAGGCAGCTGTGCCATCGAGCCTGTCACATAGCGCTCAGATATCAGTGGGCCTCACACAATCCACAAGTGTCCAGTGTCCAAAAGTGTGCGCAGAGATTCAAAATCTCCATTATCCTCTCGTCACTTTGGTCACAGGCAGCTGTGCCATCGAGCGTGTCACATAGCGCTCAGATATCAGTGGGCCTCACACAATCCACAAGTGTCCAGTGTCCAAAAGTGTGCGCAGAGATTCAAAATCTCCATTATCCTCTCGTCACTTTGGTCACAGCTGTGCCATCGAGCCTGTCACATAGCGCTCAGATATCAGTGGGCCTCACACAATCCACAAGTGTCCAGTGTCCAAAAGTGTGCGCAGAGATTCAAAATCTCCATTATCCTCTCGTCACTTTGGTCACAGGCAGCTGTGCCATCGAGCGTGTCACATAGCGCTCAGATATCAGTGGGCCTCACACAATCCACAAGTGTCCAGTGTCCAAAAGTGTGCGCAGAGATTCAAAATCTCCATTATCCTCTCGTCACTTTGGTCACAGGCAGCTGTGCCATCGAGCGTGTCACATAGCGCTCAGATATCAGTGGGCCTCACACAATCCACAAGTGTCCAGTGTCCAAAAGTGTGCGCAGAGATTCAAAATCTCCATTATCCTCTCGTCACTTTGGTCACAGGCAGCTGTGCCATCGAGCCTGTCACATAGCGCTCAGATATCAGTGGGCCTCACACAATCCACAAGTGTCCAGTGTCCAAAAGTGTGCGCAGAGATTCAAAATCTCCCTTATCCTCTCGTCACTTTGGTCACAGGCAGCTGTGCCATCGAGCCTGTCACATAGCGCTCAGATATCAGTGGGCCTCACACAATCCAAAAGTGTCCACTGTCCACAAGTGTGTGCAGAAATTCTAAATCTCCCCTGTCCTATAGACACCTTGTACCTTGTTTTACATTACTATATAGTTTGTTGGATTTTGTCTACATTTCTACCAAAAATGAGGAAGGCTGGTGGAAGAGGCCGTGGAATTGGGCGGGGGTTGGCAGCTGGTAATGATGGTGTTGGTGGTGGATCTGATGGTAGTGGCAAGAGCAAAATAGGACCGAATGCAGGAGGTGCTGACCCTGCGTCATCCTCTGGCTACATAAGGCCTCGAATGCTTAGTTTTCTAGGAGTTGGCAAACCGCTTTTAAAGGCAGAGCATCAGGAAAAAGTTTTGTCTTACATTGCTGACTCAGCCTCCAGCTCTATCGCCTCCTCTTCTTCAGTTGTAAAAAGTAAAAGCACTGAGTCGTCATTGGAGGCTCATGTTCATGAACCACACCTTTCCTTGTGTCCTTCACCCCAACCAAGATTGAAGGATGACGCAGGCCATACTACTGATTACTCCATGGAGCTGTTTTCACATACCATGCCTGGATTATCAAGTGAAATGGTGAATTACCCAGGCCAAGATGAATCTGACATGGAGTGTACTGATGCACAGCCGCTGATGGATGATTCTGCTGGTACATTCACTCAGAGCACTACATTGTCCTCGCAGTGTACAGAGCCAGATTTTGACCCTGATGAGACTCAGGTGCCCCTTCCCGCACACTATACCACCATACACGGTGACACAGAGAAAGGTGCACATGACATAGAAGAGGAGGTGATGGATGACCCAGTTGTTGACCCAGATTGGCATCCATTGGAGGAAGAGGGTGCTGCTTCCAATAGCTCAGATGAGGAGCATCCACAGCAGACATCGACATCGCAACAGCTGTTATCTGGCAGGCCCGGAGCACTCCAAAGACAGGTTCCAAACATCAAAAGAGTTGCTGGACAGCTTGTCCAGAGGGTCAAAAGATCACAGCGTGCTAGGCCGCAAAATGTCTGCCAAAGTAGGAAGAGTGCAGTGTGGCACTTTTTTGAACAAAATCCTCATGATCAGGCCAAGGTTATCTGTAAGAAGTGCGCAAAGACCTTTAGCCGAGGGAAAAATCTGAAAAATTTGAATACCAGTTGCATGCTTAGACATTTAACCAGCATGCACTTGCAAGCGTGGACACAACACCAAACCTCAAGTGCCACATGTGCAACTGATCACAACGAAGGTAGTCAGCAACGCTACATTGTTTCCCCCACTGTAAGCCCACCGGTTAGCACAGCAGCAAATGTTGAGGTGTCGTTGCAAGACCACAGCAGTCAGGGAATCCCACTGTTATATCAACGAAAGACTGATTCTAGGCCATCAGAAAGAACACCAACTCCATCACCATCATCAACCCTCTCTCAGTCCGCCCTGTCCACCGCTACTTCCACCATATGCAGCTCTCAAGTCCAGCTCACCCTCCCAGACACTATGAGTAGGTCAAGAAAGTACTCAGTCTCTCATCCGCGTACACTGGGTTTGAACGCCCACATTGCCAAACTAATCTCGTTTGAGATGATGCCCTTTCGGTTGGTGGAAAGCACAGCTTTCCGCGAACTCATGGCCTATGCAGTACCACGCTATGACCTACCCAGTCGCCACTTCTTCTCTCGCAAAGCCATCCCAGCCCTCCACCATCATGTGAAAGACCGCATTGTCCATGCACTCAAGCAGTCAGTGAGCGGAAAGGTGCACCTCACAACTGATGCATGGTCCAGTCGGCATGGCCAGGGCCGTTACGTGTCCATCACTGCGCACTGGTGGATGCAGGGTCCACAGGGGACAGCGGTGGTGGGACAGTGCTGCCTAGCCCACGGTATAGGAAACAGTTGGCTGTAGGCGTTCGACCCTCCTCCTCCTCCTCCTCCTCCTCCAGAAGCGAAAGCTCATCCACAGAGCGCAGTCGTACGAGCACTCCATCTGCAGCTGCCACTGTTGCACACGATGTGTCCCCCTATCGAGCAGCTAGTGGAAAGCGTCAGCAGGCTGTGTTGCAGATGATGTGTTTGGGCGACAGACACACCGCCGAGGTGCTGGCCGAGTACTTGAAGCGACAAACTGAGTCATGGCTGGGCAGTGTACATCTTGAGGCAGGCAAGGTAGTTAGTGATAACGGCCGTAATTTTGTGGCAGCCATAGCCCTTTCAAAACTCAGCCACATACCTAGCTTGGCTCACACCTTGAACCTGGTGGTGCAGTGCTTCCTCAAAAATTATCCGGAGTTAACAGCCCTGCTCCAGAAGGTGCGAAGACTGTGCGCGCACATCCGCCGGTCGCCTGTACACTCCGTTCGTATGCAGAAGCTGCAGCGATTGCTCCACCTTCCCAACCACCGCCTCATTATCGATATTGCAACAAGGTGGAACTCCACCCTGCACATGGTGGAGCGGCTGTGCGAGCAGAGGCAGGCCATAATGCATTTGTGGGAGGATACACGGCCAGGCACTTTGAGAGCAGACATGGAGTTGACAGGCGTGCAGTGGTTGAAGCTGAAAGACCTTTGTAAAGTCCTTCAGTGTTTTGAGGAATGCACATGGCTGGTAAGCGCAGACGACGCCATCCTAAGCATGAGCATCCCACTTATGCGTCTGCTCATGCAAACTTTGACGCACCTTAAGGAGCAGGCGTCTGCAGCCAATGTTGATGAGGAGGAAGAGGAGGAGGGAATCCTTGATGACATTCAGCCATTGTCTGCTCAGGGACCTCTCCTGGACGAGGTGGAGGAAGAAGAGGAGGAGGAGGAGGATGATGGGGATGATTACTTAGGGGAGGAGGATGCATCTCATGGGGCAAGTGAAAATGTTGGCGTGGCAAGGTCTGGTACAGGGTTTGTGTGTGACTGGAGGGATGTGGATTTGCCAGAAAGTGCTCCTCCACCCAGCACTCGCAGTGCATCATTGACACCGGGAACATTGGCCCACATGTCAGATTATGCCTTGCGGATCCTAAAAAGGGACCCCCGCATTGCCAAAATGATGAACGATGATGACTACTGGTTGGCCAGCATCCTGGATCCACGCTATAAAGGCAAATTACAAAACATCATGCCACAGGAGAACCTTGACCTAATATTGGCTAATAAACAAGCAACTCTGGTAAATCGGTTGCTTGAGGCATTCCCAGCACACAGCAGCGGTGAGGGTTCTCACACGAGCTGTACGGGCCGGGGACAGCTTGGCAGAGGTGTTCGTGGTGCACACAGCAGAAGTGGCGTTGGAGACAGGGGTTTCATGACAATGTTGTGGACTGATTTTTCAAATACCGCTCACACAACTGGTAATACTGCATCGATGGAAAGTGACAGGAGACAGCAGTTGTCTACTATGGTTACAAACTACTTTTCCTCCCATATCGATGTTCTCCCACACAGGTCATTCCCCTTTGACTATTGGGCCGCTAAACTGGACACCTGGCCTGAATTGGCCCAATATGCCTTACAGGAGCTCGCTTGCCCAGCTGCAAGTGTGCTATCGGAAAGAGTCTTCAGTGCAGCTGGATCAATCCTGACAGAAAAAAGGACCCGTCTGTCAACCCAAAATGTGGATGATCTAACCATCATTAAAATGAACCACGCATGGGTTTCCAAGGATTTTGTCCCACCTTCCCCTAATGACACATAGGGTGACAGAAAAATGGCTTGCTTTGGTCCACCTCTTCCTGGTACTTCACCTATTTCGCCTTTTGCATCAGCTGAATGTGCAACATCAACATATGCCACTTTCTAAAACTCCCTAACTGTGCTGCCTCCCCCCCCCATGGCCGGGGTCACCACCTACCGCACGACACCGTGCGAGTGCCGTTGCCCTGGACAGGTGGGTAGGCCGACTCTTGGGTGCGGGCACTGGCACAGGGTCCCTCATAGTGCAATCAAGTGTCTCTGACGGTGGTGGTGCACACCCGCCGTCAGACACACCTCTGTACTATGAGGGGCCCAGTGCCAGTACCGACGCCCACGAGTGGGCCCCCCTTGCTTGGGCAGGGCCCCAGCATTTGCAATCTTTACCTCTCCCTGCTCCTCCGCTGTGTAATCTGGGCCGTCAAATCCATACTGTGCCTGACACCGTCTGAGCCTGCCTCCTGAGACATATATTTTGAATGTGTACGCTATCCATACATGTTATCCGGGAAAACAGTACCCTTTCTAACCTTTGTGCAATCACGTGCAATCCATACTGTGCCTGACACCGTCTGAGCCTGCCTCCTGAGACATATATTTTGAATGTGTACGCTATCCATACATGTTATCCAGGGATACGGTACCCTTTCTAACCTTTGTGCAATCACGTGCAATCCATACTGGGCCTAACACCGTCTGAGCCTGCCTCCTGAGACATATATTTTGAATGTGTACGCTATCCATACATGTTATCCGGGTATACGGTACCCTTTCTAACCTTTGTGCAATCACGTGCAATCCATACTGGGCCTAACACCGTCTGAGCCTGCCTCCTGAGACATATATTTTGAATGTGTACGCTATCCATACATGTTATCCGGGGATACGGTACCCTTTCTAACCTTTGTGCAATCACGTGCAATCCATACTGTGCCTGACACCGTCTGAGCCTGCCTCCTGAGACATATATTTTGAATGTGTACGCTATCCATACATGTTATCCAGGGATACGGTACCCTTTCTAACCTTTGTGCAATCACGTGCAATCCATACTGGGCCTGACACCGTCTGAGCCTGCCTCCTGAGACATATATTTTGAATGTGTACGCTATCCATACATGTTATCCAGGGATACGGTACCCTTTCTAACCTTTGTGCAATCACGTGCAATCCATACTGGGCCTGACACCGTCTGAGCCTGCCTCCTGAGACATATATTTTGAATGTGTACGCTATCCATACATGTTATCCAGGGATACGGTACCCTTTCTAACCTTTGTGCAATCACGTGCAATCCATACTGGGCCTAACACCGTCTGAGCCTGCCTCCTGAGACATATATTTTGAATGTGTACGCTATCCATACATGTTATCCGGGGTTACGGTACCCTTTCTAACCTTTGTGCAATCACGTGCAATCCATACTGGGCCTAACACCGTCTGAGCCTGCCTCCTGAGACATATATTTTGAATGTGTACACTATCCATACATGTTATCCGGGGATACGGTACCCTTTCTAACCTTTGTGCAATCACGTGCAATCCATACTGTGCCTGACACCGTCTGAGCCTGCCTCCTGAGACATATATTTTGAATGTGTACGCTATCCATACATGTTATCCGGGGATACGGTACCCTTTCTAACCTTTGTGCAATCACTTGCAATCCATACTGGGCCTAACACCGTCTGAGCCTGCCTCCTGAGACATATATTTTGAATGTGTACGCTATCCATACATGTTATCCGGGGATACGGTACCCTTTCTAACCTTTGTGCAATCACGTGCAATCCATACTGGGCCAGACACCGTCTGAGCCTGCCTCCTGAGACATATATTTTGAATGTGTACGCTATCCATACATGTTATCCAGGGATACGGTACCCTTTCTAACCTTTGTGCAATCACGTGCAATCCATACTGGGCGTGAGAACGGCTGGCGAGCTGTTAAGCAAGCTACAGCACCTGTCCAGACAAGTACAGGGATTCCCTAGCGAGGAGACTTATTTGATTGTTTTCAATGTTGGGACAGCATTTTTTGGGGAGCACTATACTCTGGAGAATGATAGATGGGGCCCACCATACACTGGAACATTCCAAAGGTGGACATCAGACACTGGAGCAGCATTTACAGGGCCCATTATACACTAGAGCATTAGAAATGGGGCCCATTATGTTTGGAGCATTATTTGGGCCCATAAGACAGTGGAGCTTCATCCATGGGGACCAACATATACTGTAGCATTATGTGGAGCTCATCATATACTGTTTCAAACATTATATGGGACCAATGATTCTGTATGGAGAAATAGATGGGCCTCGTCATGAGATGTAAAAAGTGAGGTATTTTTCATTGTACTATACCGCTATTTATCTGCCGTATCAGAGCATAATGAGTTGTGGTATGTGTTAAAGTGGCGCTCTTTCGCCCAGGGCACATGAAAACCTGCAGCCAGCCCTCCCCCCCACAACTTTAGCCAAATAACCCCCATTTTTCAGTGCGTAACTTGTATTATGAAGTTAATTAAGGTTGACAAGCGTAAGTAAGAAGAATTGATGCTTTTGGCATTCAAATGGGCACTGTAGGTGTGCTTCCTGTCCTCCTCTCACTGCCGACTTTTATTCCCCATTGACTTACATTGGGTTTCGTGTTTCGGGACGACCCCGACTTTTCCCTATAATCGGACGATCTTGCTCGACCCGACTTTTGGAAAAGTCGGGTTTCACGAAACGAAACGCGACCCTAAAAAACCAAAAGTCGCTCAACTCTAGTACCGTATATCTGCTGGTTGGATTACGGTCAAATACATACTGGAAGAGCATCTGGGTGTGAGTAAGTGAATATATAAAAGGAGATTTTAAATTTCCCCTACACTTTATACAGCTGTCCGCTTCTGATTCTGGTTGGATTGCGGTCAAATACATACTAGGAGAGCGTCTGTGAATAAGGAAATATATATGGAGATTTAAAATTTTCGCTTCACCTTATACAGATGTACGCTCATATAGTACCATATATCTGCTGATATTTTTGGTACATTTTCCCAAACATGAGGAAGTATGGTGCAAGAGGCCGCGGATGTGGGAGGCAGCTGGTACTGATGGTGGTGGTGGTACATCTGCTGGTTATGCAAAAAGCACAATAGCAGCTAAGGAAGGAGATGTTGACCCAGCATCATCGTCTGGCTCAGAAGGTCTGTAAGGTTCCTTTTTCTGGGAGTAGGTAAACCGCTTTTAAAGCCGGAGCATCAGGAACAGGTTTTGACTTACATTGCCGAAACAGCCTCCAGCTCTATTGCCTCCTCTTCTGAAGTTTCAAAAACTGCAAGCACTGAGTCATCAGTGCAGGCTTCTGGTCATGAACAACACCTTTCCTTGTGTCCTTCACCCCCACCAAAAGTGAAGGATGCGGCAGGCCACACTTCAGTTTACTCCATGGAGCTCTTTTCACATACCATGACTGGGTTATCAAGTCAAATCCTGAATTCCCCAGTCCAAGATGAATCTGACATGGAGTGCACTGATGCACAGCCACTGCTAGATGATTTTGCTGGTACATTTACCCAGAGCACTACATTGCCCTCGCAGTCTACTGAGCTAGAATCTGACCCTGATGAAACTCAGGTGCCCCTTCCCGCATACTATACCACCTTACACGGTGACACAGAGGAAGGTGCAGATGAAATTGAAGAGGAGGTGATGGATGACCCAGTTGTTCACCTGGATTGGCATCCATTGTGGGAAGAGGGTACCTATGGCAATAGGTCAAAAGAGGATAAGGATCCGCAGCAGGCATCGTCATCGCAGCAGCGGTTATCTGGCAGGCCCATAGCTGTCCAAAAACGTGGTAAAAAAACAGAAAGAGTTGCAGGACAGCTTGGCCAGATGGTCAAATTAGCACAGCGTGCAAGCCCTGAAAATTTATACCATAGTAGGAAGAGTGCAATGTGGCACTTTTTCAACCAAAATCCTATTGATGAGACAAAGGTTATCTGTAAGAAGTGCGGAAGGACCTTTAGCCGAGGGAAAAATCTCTGAAATTGGAATACCAGTTGCATGCTAAGACATTTAACCACCATGCACTTGCAAGTGTGGATGGACTACACAACCTCAGGTAGCACATGTGCACCTGCTCCAACTGAAGGTAGCCAGCAACGCTCCATCACTTCCCCCACTGTAAGCCCACCGGTAAGCACACTAGCAGCAAGAAGTGTTGAGGTGTCGTCGCAAGGCCAAAGCAGTCAGGGAAGCAGAAGGTTTTTTGCAATGAATGACTGAATCTAGGCCATCACCACCATCACCATCACCAACCCCGTCAGTCCGTCAGGTCCACCGCTAGTTCCCCCATATGCAGCTCTCATGTCCAGCTCACCTTACCGGACACTCTGAGTAGGACAAGAAAGTACTCATCCTCTCATCTGCATACACTGGCTTTGAACGCCTACATTGCCAAACTGATCTCATTAGAGATGATGCCCTACCATTTGGTTGAAAGCGAAGCATTCCGAGAGCTCATGGCCTATGCTGTCCCATGCTGTGACCTACCCAGTTGGCACTTCTTTTCTCAAAAAGCCATCCCTGCCCTCCACCTGCATGTGAAAGACCGCATTGTCCATGCAATCAAGCAATCAGTGAGTGGAAAGGTGCACCTCACAACAGATGCATGGGCCAGTAGGCATGGCCATGGCCATTGCGTGTCCATCACTGCACACTGGGTTAATGTGGTGGATGCAGGGTCCACAGGGGACAGCGACGGTGGGACAGTGCTGCCTAGCCCACGGTATATGAAACAGTTGGCTGTAGGCGTTCGACCCTCCTCCTCCAGAAGCGAAAGCTCGTCGACAGAGTGCAGTCGCATGAGCACTCCATCTGCAGCTGCCAGTGTTGCACATGAGGTGTCCCAGTATCAAACAGCTAGTGGTAAGCGTCAGCAGGCTGTTTTAAAGATGATGTCTTTGGGCGACAACAGACACACCGCGGAGGCACTGGCCGACTACTTGCAGCTAGAAATTGAGTCATGGTTGGGCAGTCTAGATCTTGAGCCAGGCAAGGTAGTCTGTGATAACGGCTGTAATTTTGTGGCAGCCATAGCCCTTGCAAAACTCAGACACATACCTTGCCTGGCTCACACCTTGAACCTGGTGGTGCAGTGCTTCTTAAATAATTATCCGGAGTTAACAGGCCTGCTCCATAAGGTGCAAAGACTGTGCTTGCACATCCGTCGCTCGCCCGTAGATTCCAGTCATATGCAGAGGCTGCAGCGATCGCTCCCCCTCCCCAAGCACCGCCTAATCATAGCTGTTGCAACAAGGTAGAACTCCACCATGCACATGGTTGAAAGGCTGTGTGAACCGAGGCAGGCTGTAATGCATTTGTGGGAGGATACACAGGCAGGCAGTTTGAGGGCAGATATGGAGTTGTTGGATGTGCAGTGGTCAAAGCTGAAATACCTCTGTAAAGTCCTTCAGTGTTTTGAGGAATTCACACCACTGGTAAGCGCAGACGATGCCATCATAAGCATGAGCATGCTACTTATGCATCTGCTCATGCAAACTTTGACGCACATTATGGATCAGGCGTATGCAGCAGAGGAGGAACAGGAGGAGGAGGGAAGCCTTGCTGACAGTCATCCATTGTCTGCTCCAGGAACTGTCCTGAACGAGGTGGTGGAGGAAGAAGAGGAAGAGGAGGAGGAGGATGAGGGGGATGATAATTTTAGGGAGGATGCTTCTCAGGGGGCAAGAGAAAATGTTGGCTTGTCAAAGTCAGGTACAGGGTTTGTGTGTGACTGGAGGGATGTGGATTTGTCAGAAAGTGCTCCTCCATCCACCACTGTCAGTGCATCATTGACACCTGGAACATTGGCCCACATGTGTGATTATCTCTTGCGGATCCTAAAAAGGGACCCCTGCATTGTCAAAATTATGAAGGATGATGACTACTGGTTGGCCAGCATCCTTGATCCACGCTATAAAGGCAAATTACAGAACATCATGCCACAGGAGAACCTAGAGCTAATATTGGCGAACAAGCAAGCAACTCTGGTAAACCGTTTGATATAGGCATTCCCAGCACACAGCAGCGGGGCAGGTTCTACGACGAGCCGTACTGGGCCAAATGGAAGAGGTGTTCGTGGTGCACACAGCTGAACTGGCATTGGAAACAGGGGTTTCATGGCCAGGTTGTGGACTGATTTCTCAATGACCGCTCACACGACTGTTAATACTGAATCGATTGCAACAGACAGGAGACAGCAGTTGTCAACTACAGTATGGTTCAAAATTACCTCTCCTCCCCTATCGATGTTCTCCTTCACAGTTCCTACCCCTTTGACTACTGGGCCTCTAAACTGGACACCTGGCCTGAATTGGCACAATATGCCTTACAGGAGCTCGCTTGCCCTGCTGGTAGTGCTGCTGGATCAATCCTGACAGAAAGAAGGACCCGGCTGTTACCCAAAATGTTGGTGATCTCACCTTCATTAAAATGAGCCGGCGTCAGCACCTGGTGGACCCGTGCAAGTGACGGGGCCCAGAACAGGTGGTGGGGCCCACTCGTGGGTGACGGCACTGGCACAGGGCCCCTCACAGTATGCAAAAGTCTTTGACGGTGGGGGGCCCACTCTCCGTCACAGACACCATCGTACTATGAGGGGCCCTGTGCCACTGCCACTGCCGTCGCCCATGAGTGGGCCACCCCTGCTTGCTCTGGGCACCAGCACTTGCAATACTTACCTCTCCATGCTCCACCGCTGTGACCTCTTCCACGCTTCCTGACAGAGAGCGCGATGACGTCACGTCTGTACGCCATCTGCCTGAACAGTCCAAGTGCAGAGAGCTGGAATATGGTGACGCTGAGGAGTCTAGAGTCGAGCAGTGCCCAGCGAGGAGAGGTGTTTAATTTTTTTTAATGTTTGGAGCAATATATGGGGAGCATTATACACTGGAGAATTATATTTGGGGCCCATCATACACTTGAGCATCATAGATAGGGCCCATTATACACTGGAGCATCATCTGTGGCCCATTATATATGGAGCATTATACACTGTTTGCATATTAAATTTTTTTATGTCAGGTAATTTTTTAGTAAACATTTTCAAAAATTGAAAAAACATGTAGTCATATACAGGATATTTTACAAATCGTATATTACATAAACACAATAGAACCCCACAAAAATCTCTCCCAACTCACCACCCACCCTCACCCGAAAAAACACCTCTCGTCTCTCCCGATGCATTTGGTCTCAACGCTCTCATCCATGTTAATCTCGGAAGCGCCAACCCGTGTGTCCAACCAAGGTGCCCACATATCTTCCCATTTCTTAGTTATTCTTCTGTTTTGATACACATATTTTTCCATATCTATATTATTATTAACTGCATCGGTAACTTACGTGATTGTGGGTACAGAAGATCCCTTCCAGTGAGCCGCCACCCTTTTACGAGCTTGATATAATATTCGTGAGACTGCCAGCTGGTGCTCCTCCGAAAGCAGCAAAGTCTCCACCCGCCCCAGAAGAGCCATTTTGGGGTCTAGTACCATTTGACATTGATAGACAGTATTAAGTAAATCATTCACACCTCCCCAAAACCTACGTAACCGAGGACAGTTCCAGGTCATGTGTATCAGATCCGCATTGAGCATTCCACATTTCCAACAATCTGCCTCTCTAGCATAGCCCATTTTCAACAGCCATACAGGGGTTCGATAAACTCGATTAAGCAAATAAAGATGCGACACTCTGCGCCTCGCTAATCGAGACTTTCGTGACTTCTTGCAATGCATCCTCCCATTCATCATCTGTTAAATCACCTACATCAACTGGCCACTTATTCTTCAGCGTCTCCAAAGTTGCCACTCTCTTTTCCAACATGGTTGCATATATCATGGATATAATGCCTCTTGATCCTCCTCCCATCACTACTCTATCCAACAGCGGAGTTTTAGCTGGATTACCTAGTGGAGCGAGTCGCTGTTGTGCTTGACAAGCATGTCTCAGCTGGAGATATAGAAAAAATATTTTATTAGGGATGGAAAATGTCTGTTTGCGATCCTCAAAAGATCGAAACTCCCCTTCAGAATAAAGCTGTGATACTAGTTTAAGCCCTCTCCTCTCCCATAGCTCAAAACCCTCTAATTTATTTAGCTCTGTACATGTCAAGTTTCTCCAGATCAGGGAATGCGCCGTGACTCCCTGTATACCCAATATTTATTTGGCCATGTTCCATGCCTTATCCATGCAGTTCATTATCGGACTATTGATAGCTTGACCCTGATGGAACCGCCCTGAGTCTAGCGCCTGCATCAGTAATCCCTTTCCCACTATGAATGTAAGCATACATCCCGAGGAACCTCGCATGAAGGAATCCTCCTCCCCCCATCCTCTGAAATGCTGCAACTGCGCTGCAAGATAATACAGAAACGGGTCAGGAACCACTAATCCCCCCAGTTCTTTAGATGTACGCAAAACCTCTAACCGAATTCTAGGAACACTCCTCTTCCAGATAAGGTCTCTAAATATTCTGTTTATCTGATAAAAGATTGGACCAGGAATCCAAATGGGCGCATTGTGGAAGGCATACAAAGCTTGTGGCATGAGAACCATTTTTACCAGGTTTGCCCTTACCACCATACTCAGTGGTAACTTACAACAGTACTTTATTTTTGGATGAAATGTAGCAAGTAGTGGGGTAATATTTAAACGCTCAAAATTTTGTATATTATACCCAATATGAATTACCAAGTATTTAAACTCTTTGACTACATTTAATCATCCGGCCAATTCCAAGAAGTTCTCAAGAGCATCTCCCATCCGCATAATTGAATATTTCCCCCAGTTAAAACATAAACCAGAGATCACTGAAAAGGGTCCAAAGACTACCATTGCCACCCTCAGAGAAGACGACCACTCTCCCAAAAACAAGAGCATGTCATCAGCATACAACGCTATTTTTTCTTGCAAAGACTCATACCCAAACCCCTTAATTTCAGGTGTCACCCAAATTTCTACTGCCAAGGGCTCAATTGCCAGAGCAAACAGTAGGGGAGACAGGGGGCACCCCTGTCTGGTCCCTCTATGTAAGTTAATTGTATTTGAGATCTCCCCATTAATTCTACTTTTGGCCTCTGGACTCGAATACAGCAGCTGTATCCAGGCAATAAAATTTTTACGGGAACCCATTTTGGCTAATATAGCCCACCAATATGGCCATTCGACGCTGTCAAATGCTTTAGCAGCATCCAAACATGCAACAGCCCTAATTCCTTTCCCTTTGATGGGATCTGTAAATTACAACCGCCGGATATTAATTGCAGTTGATTTCTCTGGCATAAAACCAGTTTGATCTGGATGAATAATACTAGATATTACTCTAGACAGCTGCATCGCCAGAATCTTTGCAAAAATCTTGACATCAACGTTTAAAGGGGAGATAGGTCTGTATGACCCAGCCTTGGGGATCACCACTATGATTGCTTCATTCTAGGACCGGGGCAAGTGCCCATCTTCCTTAGCCGCCTCAAACACCTTCAACAGCTGTGGAAGCATTATATTTGAGCACTGTTTATACACCTCCACAGGCAGCCCATCAGACCCCGGTGTCTTATTCCCTGCCATAGAATCTAGAGCCTCCTCTAATTCCTCCAGACTAATTGGTGCCTCCAGGCCAACAGCTTCCGATTCTGACAGAGTAGGCAGACCAGCAGTCCCCAAAAAGCTACTGAGCAACCCGTCAGAGAACCCGCCCTGCAAGTTATATAATATCTCAAAAAACTCACTAAAAGTTGCTAGAATTGCCCCCGAAGATCTTTCAAGTTCCCCATTTTTGCTTTTTATCTCCGCAACCATTGCAGGGCCAGATTGAGTCTTGATCAGGGTAGCTAGTAGATGTCCAGTTCCCTCCCCCTCCCCGAAATAGACCTGCCGCTGGAAGTATCGTTTATCTGCAGCTTTTGAAAGCTTATGTTGGGTCGATTGTTTTTCCGCATCTTTTAATGCGTTAAAATGTATATCCGATGGAGTTTTCAAATATTGGAATTGTGTAGAGATAGCTTCCTTCTGTAAAAGTTCCTCATATTCTCTAGACTTAGTTCTAACTCTATTCACTTCCGAGATCAACATTCCTCTCAGATAAGCTTTAGACGCATCCCATATTCTTTCCCTGGGGGCTGTACCCTCATTAATAGCAAAAAATTATTTTAGCAAGTCAGGGATCCTAGCATCTGCTTGAATAATAGGTAACCAGAATGCGTTAAACGACCATGATGCCCGTTCCCCTCTCCCGCTATTTTCCCAATTAAATGTCACCATAACAGGGGAGTGATCTGACAAGGCCCTAGGTTGATACGTGTTTGCATAATTATTACTAGGCAAGTTGTATTTGAGAGGATTCTTTTTATTATTGAACAACAACTATGTTCTCAATCAACCGAAAAGACTCATAAATATCAAAGCTTAATATTTTTGGAAGTTGGAGTGGTGTTTTTTTGATTTGGCTATCTTAGGAGGATATCTGTTTGTGCAAGTAACTATTACTGTGCAGAATTATTAGGCAACTTAATAAAAACCAAATATATACCCATCTCACTTGTTTATTTTCACCAGGTAAACCAATATAACAACACAAAATGTAGAAATAAACATTTCTGACATTCAAAACCAAAGAAAAAAATAGGGGATCAACAGAGCCACCTTTCTTTACGATGACACTCAAAAGCCTTCCATCCATACATTCTGTCAGTTGCTTGATCTGTTTATGATCAACATTGTGTGCAGCAGCCACCACAGCCTCCCTGACACTGTCCCCAGAGGTGTAATGTTTTGACTCCATGTAGATCTCACATTTTATGAGGGACTACAGGTTTTCTATGGGGTTCAGACCTTTACTGGGCAGCCATGCTGTAGAGTATTTGGATGCATGTGATGGAGTATTGGCCTGCATGAAAATCATGTTTTTCTTGAACGATACCGACTTCTTCCTGTACCACTGGTTGAAGAAGGTGTCTTCCAGTGGCAGTAGGCCTGGGAGTTGAGCTTCACTCCATCCTCAATCCGAAAAGGTCCCACAAGTTCATCTTTGATGATACCAGCCCATACCAGTACCCCACCTCCACCTTGCTGGCATCTGAGTCAGAGTGGAGCTCTCTGGCCTTTACTGATACAGCCTCGGGTCCATCTATCTGGCCCATCAAGAGTCACTCATTTCATTAGTCCACAAAACCTTACAAAAAAAATCTGTCTTAATATATTTCTTGGCCCAGGCTTGACGTTTTATCTTATGTTTCTTGTTCAAAGGTGGTTGTTTTCCAGCCTTCCTTACCTTGGCCATGTCCCTGAGTATAGCACACCTTGTACTTTTTGATACTCCAGTAACATTGCAGCTCTAAAATATGGCAAAACTGGTGTCAAATGGCATCTTGGCAGCTACACGCTTGATTTTCCTCAATTCATGGGCAGTTATTTTGAGCCTTTTTTTATCAACACGCTTCTTGTGACCCTGTTAGCTATTTGCCATGAAACGCTTGATTGTTCAGTGATCAGTCATGCTTCAAAAGTTTGGCAATTTCACGACTGCTGCATCCCTCTGCAAGACATCTC